>NW_006921599.1:2620985-2703831 GCF_000298275.1 Orycteropus afer afer
GGTCCCTCTGGGTAGCTGGCTGTGACCAAGCAGTAACTACAACCTTGCCCCTTGTCAGCTCTACTATACACCTGGGAATTCTGATCATTCACATAAACTTATAGGACCATTGTCTGCCAACACTATGTATGTTCCTTGGGGTTTTCTTGGGTGTAACCTTTACCAGAAGCAGATAGACAGCACTTTCTTCTCTGGCACTACTCTGTGGGTTCTAACTGCCAGTCTTTAGGTTGGTCACATGCAAACTGTTTGCAACACCTAAGGACAGATGGTGTTATAGTGCCTAAGGCATTTGACTACTAATCTGAAGGTTGGCGGTAAACCCACCAGCTGCTCCATGGAAAGAAGACGGGGAAATCTACTTCTTATAGATTTACCACCTGGAATTGGGGGTTGCTGTGAGTCGGAATTGACTCAACGGCAGTGAGTTTGCTTTGGTTTTGGAGGGACATATGTATTTCTATTTTTGTAGTTTAATAATGTATTTGTGTACACACACACACACACACACACACACATACTCATGTTTGTAGTTTCACAATAACCCACTGCCATCTGGTCGGCTCCGACTGATAGCGACAACTCCTTGGGGTTCTGAGGCAGTATCACTCCGGAAGTAGATTGGACAATCATCTTTCTGAGGAATGGCTGGTGGGTTTGAACCGCCAGGCTTCTGGTTAGCAGTCAAATGCCTTAGGCACTATGCCAGCAGAGCTCCCATTTTGTCCGTGTTGTTGTTGTTGTTGATAGGTGCCATTGAGTTGTTTCCGACTCATAGCAACCCTATGCACAGCAGAACAAAACACCACCCACTTCCACACCAGCTCCATGATCCTTGCTATACTTGAGCCCATCATCGCACCCACTGTGTCAACCCATCTGTTGAGGGCCTTCCCCTCTTTCATCGACTCTCCACCTTACCAAACATGACATCCTTCTCCAGGGAATGGTCCCTTCTGACATGACCAAAGTACGTGAGACAAAGTCTGGCCATTCTCACTTCCAAGGAGCATTCTGGCTAAACTTCCTCCAGGACAGATCTGTTGTTCTTTTAGCAGTCCATGGCACTTTCAGCATTCTTTACCAGCACCACAACTCAAAAGCATCAATTCTTCTTCGCTCTCCCTTATTCATTGTCTAGTTCTCATATGCATAACAGGCAATTGAAAATATCATGGCTTGTGTCAGGTGCACCTTAGTCCTCCAGGAGACACCCTTGCTCCTCAGCACTTGAAAGAGGTCCCTTGCAGCCAACTTGCCTAGTGCTGTGTATCGTCTTACTGCTAATGTCCTGACTTCTGCTTCTATTAACATCAATTGTAGAACCAAGCAATGTGAATTCTTTGACAACCTCAATCTTTTCTCCATCTATCGTGATGCTTCATATTGGTCCAGTTGTAAGGATTTTTCTTTTCTTTGTATTGAGATGTAATCCATACTGCAGACTGTATTCTTCAGCCTTCATCAGTAAGTGCCTCAAGTCATCCTCACTTTCAGCAAGCAAAGTTGTGTCATCAGCATATCTCTGTTTGTTAATGATTCTTCCCCTAATCCTGATGCCACATTTTTCTTCATATAGTCCAGTTTCTCAGATTATTTGCTCAGCATATAGATGGAGTAAGTGTGGGGAAAAGATAAAACCCTGACTCACTGCCTTCTGCATTTTAAACCATCCAGTGTCTCCATGTTCTGTTCTAATGACAGCCTCCTGCTCAATGTACAGGTTCCTCATGAGTACAATCAAGTGTTTGGGAATTCTCATTCTTCTCAATGTTATCCACAATTTGTCATGATCCACACAATCAAATGCCTTTGCATAGTCATTAAAACACAAGTAAACATCTTTCTGGTATTCTTTGCCTTGAGCCAAAATCCATCTGACAAAAGCTATGATATCCCTTGTTCCACGTCCTCTTCTGAATCCAGCTTGCACCTCTGGGAGTTCTCTGTCAATATACTGCTGCAGCCATTTTTGAATTTTCTTTAGTAAGATCTTACTTGCGTGTGATATTGATATTGTTCTATAATTTCCACTTTCTGTGGGATCGCCTTTCTTTGGAATGGGTACAAATATGGATCTCTTCTAGTCAGTTGGCCAGATAGCTGTCTTCCAAATCCCTTGGCATAACTGAGTGAGTGCCTCCAGTGGGGCATCTATTTGTTGAAATATCTCAATAGGTATTCTGTCAATTCCTGCCTGGAGCCTTGTTCTTCACCAATTCCTTCATTGCAGCTTTGACTTCCTCCTTCAATACCATTGATTCTAGATCATATGCCACCTCCTGAAATGGATGAAGATCAACCAGTTCTTTTTGGTACAGTGACTCTGTGAATTCTTTCCATTTTCTTTTGATGTATCCTGCATCATTCAATATTTTGCCCATAGAATCTTTCAATATTGCAGCTCAAGCCTTAAATTTTTTCCTCAGTTCTTTCAGCTTGAGAAATGCTGAGCATGTTCTTCCCTTTTGTTTTTCTAACTCCAAGTCTTTGCACATTTCATTATATTAATTGGCTTTGTCTTCTTGAGCTGCTGTTTGAAATCTTCGGTTCAGCCCTTTTATCTTTTCATTTCTTCATTTGCTTTAGCCCTCTGCTCAAGGGCAAATTTCAGAGTCTCTTCTGTCATCCATTTGGGTCTTCTTTTCTCATCTTTTTAGTGACCTCTTGCTCTCCTCATGGATGATGTTCTTGATGTCATTCCAGAATTCTTCTGGTTTTCAGTCATTGGTGTTCAATGCATCAAATCTATTTTTTAGATGGTCTCTAAATTCAGGAGGGATATATTCAAGATCACATTTTGGCTCTTGTGGACTTGTTTTAATTGTCTTTAACTTCAAGTTGGACTTGCATGTGAGCAGTTGATGAGCTGGCCTGGTTTGGGCTGAAGATATTGAGCTTTTCCATCACCTCTTGCCACAGATGTGGTCAGTCTGATTCCTGTGTATTCCATCTGGCAAAGTCCACATGTATAGCCACTGTTTGTGTTGTTGATAAAAAGTATTTGGAATGAATAAGTCGTTGGCCTTGCAAAATTCTATCATGTGATTTCCAGCATTATTTCTGTCCCCAAGGCCAAATTTTCCAACTACCAGTGATTCTTCTTTGTTTTCAACTTTTGCACTCCAGTCACCAGTTACAATGAACCCATTCCTGATTGCATGTTTGGTCAATTTCAGACAGCAGAAACTGATAAAAATCTTCAATTTCCTCATCTTTGGCTTTGATGGTTGGAGCATAAATTTGAATAATAGTCATATTAACTGGTCTTCCTTATAGGCATATGGATATTATCCTATCACTGACAGCATTGTACTTCAGGACAGAATTTGAAACATCCTTTGTAATGATGAATGCCACGCCATTCCTCCTCAATTTGTCATTCCCAGCATAGTTGAACATATGGTTGTCTCATTCAAAATGGCCAAAACCAGTCTCACTAATGCCTTGGCTCTCAATCTTTATGTGTTCCATTTCATGTTTCACATCTTCCAATTTTCTTAGATTCGTACTTCATACATTCCATGTTCCAATTATTAATGGATTTTTGCAGCTTTTCTCCTCAATTTGAGTCCTGCCACATCAGCAAATCGAGGTCTCAAAAGCTTTACCTTATTCATATCATTAAGGCTGATTCTACCTGATGATGCAGCTCTTTCCCAGTCATATTCTGAGAGCCTTCCAACCTAAGTGGCTCATCCTCCTCCTCTGTATTGGACCATGTTTCTGGGCTATTCATAAAATTGCACACTAATGTATCAGAGAGTGTTTCTCTGCTATTCATAAGGTTTTCCCTGACCAATTCTCTGAGAAGTGGATGGCCTCTTCTTTCTTCCTAGTCTGTCTCAGTCTGCAAGCCACACTGAAACCTGTGCACCATGTGCAACCCCAGTGGGTTTGAAACACTGGTGGCACAGCCTCAAGCTTCACAGCAACACACCACCACAGTAGGACAAACCAAAAGACAAGTTTGTCTTCCTTAGCTGTTCAAAACCTCTCCACCATCCCTTTACATGGATCCCTGCCTGTTTCCTTCCACTTGGGGGTGGGGCCTGGGTCTTTCCCCTTTCCTGGATCCCTGCTGCTGCTCTTTACTCTGTCCTGGTCTCCCGGGCCTTTTCTCTCCTTTCCCCTGCTTTCCTGATGCTGCTTGTGGGATGTGGCCTGGGTTCCTCCCCTTATCTGGATCCTTGCTGCTGCTTCCTCACTCTGTCCTGGTCCCCCTGGCCTTTTTTCTCTTTTCCCCCTCTTTTCAGCCACCACCTGTGGGGCATGGCCTTGGTCCCACCCTGTACTTGGATCCCTGCCATTGCTTCCTTGCTCTGTCCTGGTCCCCTGGTCCTTTCTCTCCTTCCCCCTACTTTCCCATTTGGCATACAGTAGATAATCAATAGATGTTAGTTTTGTTCCTTCCTTCAAGTAAAAATAAAAATATTATAGCTCCCAAGACCTAAGTTGTTGGTATCAAACTGTCTGGGTTTGAGATCCAGTTCTGCAGCTTTGTAGCTGTGTGATCTTGAATGAGTTACTTAACCTCTCAGTGCCTCAGTCTTTTCTTAGTTAAAGGGTGGTAATAGTATCTCTCATGGTGTTGCTGTGAATATTAAATGATTTGATATATATATTTGTTGTATGTATGTACAAAACATTGCCTAGCACAGTAAATGTTACAAGTATTTGCATATATTCCATATGATTAATACATCTGTATCATGAACATCAGAGACAAATAAAAAAGGATTAATTTAATATTTAACCTTTCTACAGATCACTATATCAGTTCAAGTTTTTTTCTTTCTCCAAGATTACCATTACTGATGTAGGAGATCCTGGATAGAGAGGGAAAACAATGTGGAACAAAACTCAAAATCATTTTGGGAAAAAAAAAGGGGGGGGGGACCAGGTTTGCTGGTCTGATAGAGCCTGATGGAACCACTGAGACTATGTCCCTTAACTGCCCTTCAGGTCTGGAATTGAACCCATACCTGTGGCTTCCAGCCAAACAAAAGATAGTCATATGAGTTGAACATTTACCTGAGGTGGTTACACTCCTTGGAGAGAACAATCGTGGGAGAAAGAAGGGTTGTTTCTTCACAGGGAGACAGCTCAGGGGGCAGGAGTGCATGGAGGGATGGACATAGGGAAGAGGTAACTATTGGGAGGAAATGGGAGGGGAGCTTGTTGCATTGGGTAAATTGTCATCAATGTAATGAGACAAAGTGTATGTGAGCTGCTGTATGGAAAGTGAATTTACTTAAAAAAAAAAAAGTAAATATACACACACACAAGATTACCATTACTGAAGCATATTTGAAATACAATAAACAGCACATAAGTGCTTGTTTAATTTGATGAATCCTGACATATAAATTCTCCAGTGAAACCATTACCACAATCAAATTACTGAATATCCATGAGGCCTACAATTTTCTTGTGGCCCTTGGTAATTCTTCCTTCTTCCCCTTCCATAACCACTGATCTGCTTTCTATCATTGTAGATTAGTTTGCATTTTATAGAATTTTAAATAAATAGAATCACATTGTAAATATTCTTATACTATAAGGTTTCTTTCACTCAGCATAAATATTTTGAGATTTATCCATGTTGTGGCTGTATCAATAGTTCATTCCTTTCTATTATTGCTATACCATAATTTTTTTGTCCTTTCATTTGTTGATAGGCATTTGGGTTGTTTCCAGGTTTGTTTGTTTTGCTATCACAAATACAAATACCATGAACAATTGTGTACATTTCTATGTATGCATATATGCTTTCATTTCTGTTTAGTAAATACCTAGAAGTGGGATGACTGAATCTTAGGATAGGTGTGTGTTTAGTGTTTTAAGAAAGTACCAAACTATTTTTCAAAGTGATTGTATGATTTTACATTTCCAGCATTACTTGAGAAGTGTAGTTGCTTCACTTTTTGTCAACAGTTGGTATGATCAGTCTTTTTAATTTTAGCTGTTTCTAAACCAAACCAAACCAAACTCACTGCCATGGAGTCGGATCCCACTCACAGCAACCCCTCCTTGGGCTTCCAAGGCAGTATCACTATAGAAGTAGATTGCCCAACCTTCCTTCTGAGGAATAGCTGGTGGGTTTCAACTGCTAGCCTTCTGGTTAGCAGTCAAATAGGAGCATAATGGTATCTCAATGTGTTTTTAATTTGCATTTTCCTGATGGATAAGATTTTGAACATCTTTTCATATACTTATTTTTGTTGTTGTTGTTAGATACCATCAAGTCAATTCCAGTTCATAGTGACCCTATATACAACAGAACAGAACACTGCCCTGTCCTGCACCATCCTCAACCCATCTTGTTGAGGGTCCTCCCCTTTTTCTCTGACTCACCACTTTACCAAACATGATATCCTTCTCCAGGGAATAGTATTTACCATCTATGTATTTTCTTTAGTAAAAGGACTGTTCAAATCATTTGACCATTTTTTAAAGTTGTGGTGTTTTTCTTCTTAAAATTGAGGTTAGGAGTTTCTTATATATTTTAAATACATGTATCCTTTGTTGGATATATGTTTTGCAAATATTTTCTCCTTGACTATGGCTCGCTCTTTGAATTTTATAACAATGTCTTTTGAAAATGAAAATCTTTAAGTTTGATATCCAATTTATTGAATTTTTCCTTAACAGGTTGTGCGTTTTATGTCATATTTAAGAAATCTTTGCTAAATCCCACATCACCATGTTTGCTTCTAGATGTTTTTATTGTTTAAGCTTTTACATTAATACATTTATATGGTAAGAGGTAAGAATCAAGGTTTGTTATTTTACATATTGGTATCCAATTGTTTGGGAGCTCTGGTAGCATAGTGCTTAAGGCACTTGACAGCTAACCAGAAGGCTGGCAGTTCAAGCCCACCAGCCACCCTTGGAGAGAAGGTTGGTAAATCTCCTTCCATAGTGATACTGCCTCAGAAACCCAAAGAGGGGTCGCTATGAGTCTGGTCCAACTTGAGGGCACATAACAACAACAACAACAACATCCAGTTGTTTTAGCATCACTTGTTGAAAAGATTGTCCATTGAATTGCCTTTATATCTTTGTTGAAAATAATTTGTCACCTATTTCTGACATTTGTTCCATTGATCTATTTGTCTATTTTTACATTAATATCAGATCCTCTTCATTACTGTAGCTTTAAAATAAATCTTGAAATTAGGTAGTATAAATTCTTCAACCTTTTTTTCACTGAGAGTTGTTTTGGCTTTGCACTTCCATATTAATTTTAGAATTAACTTCTCAATTTCTAATTTAAAAAAGCTTTCTGAGGGATCAGCCTAAGAGATCCTGGATAGAATGGGAGAAAAATGTGGAACAAAACTCAAAATCATAAAAAAGGCCAGACTTACTGGTCTGATAGAAATGGATGAAACCCCTGAGAATATGGCCTGTAGTCACCCTTTAGGCTTGGAACTGAAATCAACTCCTGTGGTTTCCAGCCAAATAATAGACAGTCTTATAAGGTGAAGGTTTACCCTGCATAGGTGCAATCCTTAGAATGATCAACCATAGGAGATCAGAAGGGCAGTATTTGCACAGGAGATAGTTCAGAGGGCGAATATGCATAAGAAAGAAGGACACAGGGAAAAGATAACCACAGGAGGAAGTGGGAAGAGAGCTGTTGCATCATGGGGATTGCAATCAATATTGTGAAAGAAAATGTGTATAAGCTGTTGTATAGAAAATGAATTTGCTCTGTAAACTTTCACCCAAGTCACAATTTTAAAAAAAGGTAAAAAAAATATAAAGCTTTCTGGAATTATGACGGGGTTGTGTGGAATCAATAGATCAAACTTGGGAAGAATTGAATTAGTACTGAATCTTTCAATCTATGACTATGGTATATTGCTTCATTTATTTAAGTCTTCTTTAATTTCACCAACACTCTGTAGATTTTAATATTTATCACTTGTAAAATTTTCCCCTTAGAATTTCCTATTTTTTTTGTTATTTTAAGTTTCAGTTTTTAAGTGCTTATTGCTTAATTTCTGTACATTAACCTTATATACTGCAATGTTGCTAAATTCGTACATTAGTTCTAGTAGGTTTTTTTTTCCCCCATAGAGGCCACAGAATTTTCTATATAGAAGACCACATTATTTACATGTAGTGACAGTTTTACTTCTTTCTTTCCAATCTGGGTGCCTTTTTTCCCCTCCTTATCTTATTGCACTTGTAAGAACTTTCAGTAAAATGTTGGATACGAGTGGTAACAGTGGGCATTCTTGCCTTTGTTATAGGGGGAAAGCATTTAATCTTTATCATTAGGTATGATGTTAGTGAAATAATTTTCTTAATTTTTTGTGATTTTTAAAAAACCTTTTTATTGTGGTTTAGGTGAAATTTACAGAGCAAATCAGTTTTTCAATCAACAATTCATACACATTTTGTTTCATGATTGCAATCCCCTCAATGTAACATCAGACATCCCACTTCCTCCCTGTGTTTCCCCTTTCCATTCCTCCTTCTCTCCTAATGCTTCCTGCCTTCTGGACTCTGTCCCTGGGCAAATGCTCCTCTTTTGATCGCAAATGGATGATTGTTCTAAGGAATGGTACTTTCCTACTGTTATTGTTCACCTTGTAGACTTGTCTATTATTTAGTTGAAAATTGAGCCACTTGGGTGAGTTCAGTTCCAGGTCTGAGGGATGATTAAGGGCCACAATCTCACGGAGTCCTTATCCAACCAGTAAGCCTGGTCTTTTTTATGATTTTGAGTTTTGTTCCATCTTTTTCTCCCATTCTATCCAGGACTTTCTAATATGATCCCTTTCAGAGTGATCAGTAGTGGCCTGGACCATCTACTTCTGATCTCAGGGTCATGGAGGCTGAGGTTCATGTGGTTCGTTAGTCCTTTGGACTAATTGTCTCCATGCATCTTTGATGTTTTACACTCTTCTTTGCTCTGGATGTATGGGGAGAGA
This sequence comes from Orycteropus afer afer, assembly GCF_000298275.1. Taxonomy (NCBI): domain Eukaryota; kingdom Metazoa; phylum Chordata; class Mammalia; order Tubulidentata; family Orycteropodidae; genus Orycteropus; species Orycteropus afer. The sequence goes on from NW_006921599.1 coordinate 2,629,934, forward strand.
ACAGTAGTTGCACCTTACATGGCCCATTCAGAAGCTTTCAAGACCCCAGTTGGTACTCACCAATGTAGAATGTACAAAATTTTCTTTGTGGACTGTGTTGTGTCAGATGACCTTGATCTCCCTGATACTGAGCCTCTAAGCCCAGTGTTTCATTCCCTCAAGGTGTAGGGTTATGGCAAAGAAGTTTTCATAACTTTGCCCCCTGTATGCTTTACTATATTCATGGATATATTTGCAGCATATGTAAATACATATATACAAATATCCTCTGTCAAACTTTTACATATTCATGGTATAATCCCATTCTCCTTCCCACATCTGTTCAGTTTGTGTGTCTATGTGTCCACTTGTAGATTATCATCATTACTAATATTGCAGAATTGTGTATATAATAGTATTTACTTCTGTTGCCTTTAACTCTTGTGCTCCTCCCAATGTTTTCCTTTCACTTGATCATTTTTGTTGACTTCCCCATTATTGTATATTACCCTCCCTTTCACCCAAGTCAGTGAATATTTATACTCTAGGTAGAGTTTTATCCTCTCTCCCCTAGCTGAATATTTTTGATAAGTACCTTTTGATAAGTGCAAAAAGTTCCTTTTATTCTTAGTTTGCTGAAAGTTTTTGTTTTTCACCCAAATGGATGTTGGCTTTCATCAAATGTTTTTCTGCATCTATTGAAATGATCATATGCTTTTTCTTATTTAATATGTTAATATAGAACATTACATAGATTGGTTTTCAAATGTTAAATCATTCTTGCATTCCTGGTATAAATCTTATCTAGTCATAAGATATTATGTGTTTTTAAATATAGATTTCATTTGCTTATATTTTGTCAAGAATTTTTATCTCTATGTTTATGAAAAACATAGATCTTCAGCTTTATTTACTTGTAATATTTTTATCTCGTTTTGGCTCAGCATTTCTCAAGCTGAAATAACTGAACAAAAATTTCAAGCCTCGAGTTGCAATAGTGAAGGATTCTATGGACAAAATATTGAACGATGCAGGAAGCATCAAAAGAAGGTGGAAGCTTCAACAAGACAGCAAATAACAAATGCTTGTGAGGATACAGAGAAATTGGGACTCTCATACACTGCTGGTGGAACTGTAAAAGGGTACAACCACTGTGGAAAGCAGTAAGGTGATTCCTTAAAAAGCTGGAAATAGAAATACTATTTGATCCAGCCATTCCATTACTAGGTATATATCCTAAAGAAGTGAGAGCCATGACAAAAACATATGCACACCCATGTTCATCGTAGCACTATTTACAATAGCAAAAAGTTGGAAACAATCTAGGTGTCCATCAACTGAGAAATGGATAACCACACTGTGGTATATACACACAACAGAATACTATGCAACACTAAAGAATAATGTCAAATCTGCAAAACACTGCATAACATGGATGAACTTGGAGGATATTATGCTGAGTGAAATAAGTCAATCACAGAAGGACAAATATTGTATTAGTCCATTGTTGTAAAAGTCAAGGAATGGTTTGTCTGGGGAAGGAAATTTTCTTTGTTGGTTACCAGGGTGGGAGGGGAGGGGAGGGAACACTGGTAGGTAGAGATAAGTATTGATCTGGGTGAAGAGAAGGGCAATGTGCCAAATGTGAGTGATCAACGTGGTGGCATTGAGGAAGAAGAAGACATAGAGAGGTACATGGGAGGTGCAGACAACAAAGATGAACCCTTTTGCACATCCAATACTGCGTTGTCAGTGAAGGCAAACACAGGTATACAGGTGGATAGATAGGTGGATAGGCTGAACTAGTAGGTATGTCTGTGCAGCAAGGAGTGTACCCAAGACCATGTTTAGGGTTGGCAGACAATGGTTCTACAAGTGTATTTGGGAATTCTGTAAGAATTCCCAGGGGTATAATAGAGCTGACAAGGGACAAGTTTGTAGTCACTTCTTGGTTACAGTCAGCTACCCAGAGGGACCGAGTAGTTGAACTTGTGGGCTCGGGACCATAGTCACAGGGGACATCAAGCTCTATTGGCATAACATACTCAAAAAATGTTCCACCTCCTACTTTGGCGAGTAGCGACTGGAATCTTAAAAGCTTGCAAGCAGCCATCTAGATGCAACAATGGGTCTCTCCTTATCCAGAGCAAAGAAGAGTGAAGAAAACCAAAAATGCATGGAAACAATTAGTCCTCATGACTGGTACACCATGTGATCCTCAGCCTTTATGACTATGAGACCAGAAGAACTAGATGGTGCCTGACTACCACTGTCAACCACTCAGAGGGGGATCTATGTTGGAGATCCTGGATAAGAGGAAGAACAATGTGGAACAAAACTCAAAATCATTTGGGAAAAAAAAAAGAGGGACCAAGTTTGCTGGTCTGATAGAGCCTGGTGGAACTACTGAGACTATGGTCCCTAGCTGCCCTGCAGGTCTGGAATTGAACCCACACCTGTGGCTTCTAGCCAAACAAAAGACAGGCATAAGAGTTTAACATGTACCTGAGGTAGATACACTCCTTGGAGAGAACAATCATGGGAGAAAGAAGGGCTGTTTATGCACAGGGAGACAGTTCAGGGGGCGGAGTGCATGGAGGGATGGACACAGGGAAGAGGTAGCTATCAGGAGGAAGTGGGAGGGGAGCTATTCCATTGAGGTAAATTGTAGTCAATTTCATGAGACAACGTGTGTGTGAACTGCTGTATGGAAAGAGAATTTACTCTGTAAACTTTCACCCAAATCACAATTAAAGAAAAAGAAAAGAAAAAGGTGGAAGGAATACACAGTCATTGTACCAAAAAGAATTGGTCAACATTCAACTATTTCAGGAGGTAGCATATGATCAAGAACCAATGGTATTGAAGGAAGAAGTCTAAGCAGCACTGAAGCAATTGGCAAAAAACAAGGCTCCAGGAATTGACAGAATACCCATTGAGATGTTTCAACAAACAAATACAATGCTATAGGTGTTTATTTGTTTAAACCAAAAAATTTTAAGACTGCTACCTGGCCAGCCAACTAGAAGATATCCATATTTTTGCCCATTCCAAAGAAAGGTGATTCAACAGAATGCAGCTTTATCAAACAATATCGTTAATATTACATTCAAGTAAAATTTTACTGAAGATAATTACAAAATGTTTGCAGCAGTACATTGACAGGAAACTGCCAGAAATTTTTCTGGATTCAGAAGAGGACATGGAATGTGGGAATCTTGCTGATTTCAGATAGACATTGGCTGAAAACAAAGATTACCAGAAAGATGTTTACTTGTGTTTTATTGACTATGCAAAGGGATTCGACTGTGTAGATCATAACAAATTATGGATGGTATTGCAAAAAATTAGGATTCCAGAACACTTAATTGAACTCATGAGGAACCTGTACATAGACCAAGAGGTAATTGTTCAAACAGAAAAGGGGGATACCAAACTCGCTGCTGTCGAGTCAGATCCGACTCATAGTAACCCCTCCTTGGGTTTCTGAGGCGGTATTACGACGGAAGTAGATTGCCCAACCTTCCTTCCGAGGAGTGGCTGGTGGAGTTGAACTGCCAGCCTTCTGGGTAGTAGTCAAATGCCTTAGGCACTATGCTACCAGAGCTCCTGAAAAGAGGGATAGTGCATAGTTTAATATCAGGAAACATGTGTCAAGGCTGTATCCTTTTACCATTCTTATCCAATCTGTATGCTGAGCAAATAATCATAGATGCTGGATTATATGAAGAAGATTGCAGCATCGGGATTGGAGGAAGACTCATTAACAACTTGCAGTATGCAGATGACACAACCCTGCTTGCTGAAAATGAAGACTTGAAGCACTTAGTGATGAAGATCAAAGACTACAGCCTTTCGTATAGATTACACCTTAACATAAAGAAAATAAAACTCACAACTGAGGAGTTACAAGCAACATCTTGATAAATGGAAAGAAGATTGAAGTTGTCAAAAATTTCATTTTACTTTGATCCACAATCAATGTCCATGGGAACAGCAGTCAAGAAGTCAGAGGATGTATTGCAGTGGGAAAATCTACTGCAAAGTGTTTAAGGGCAAAGATGTCACTTTGAAGATTAAGGTGCTCCTGACTCAAGCCATGGTATTTTCAATAGGTTAATATGCATATGAGAGCTGGACAGTGAATGAGGAAGACCACAGAAGAATTGATGCTTTTGAATTGTGGTGTTGGAGAAGAATATTGATGGTACCGTGGACTGCAAGAAGAAGGAACATATCTGTCTCGGAGGAAGTACAGCCAGAATGTTCTTTAGAAGCAAGAATGGCCAGACTTCATCTCTGTTACTTTGGTCATGTTGTTAGAAGGGACCAATCCCTGGAGAAATATATTGTGCTGGGTAAAGTGGAGGGTCAGGAAAAAAGGGGAAGACCCTCAAGGAGATGGATTGACACAGTGGCTGCAATGAGGGGCTCAAGCATGGCAATGATTGTTAGGATGGTGCAGGACCAGGCAGTGTTTCATTCTGTTGTACATAGGGTCTATGAGTTGGAACCAACTCCACAGTATCTAGCAACAACAATATTCTCTTCTTGTCTTTTTAATATTTAAAATTTGTAGAGTTCCCTTTCTTATATCTAATATTGATTTTTGGGTGTCTTTCTTTTCTGTTCAGTCTGTCTAGAAGTATATCAATATTGATTTTTTTCTAAGAACAGGTTTATAACTTCACTGATTCTCTATTTTTGTTTTCTATTTTATTGATTTCTGCTCTTATCTTTATTATTTCCTCTATTCTGCATGTTTTGGATATTATTTTATTTTATTTTTAGTTTGTTAAGGTGGCCATTCAAGTCATTGATTAGAGACTTTCCTTCTTTTTAATATACAAGCATATCTCAGAGATATTGCAGGTTCAGTTCCAGACCAGAGTGAGTCATGAATTTTTTTTTGGTTTCCTAGTGATGTAAAAGTTATGTTTACACTATACTATAGTCTATTAAGTGTGCAATAGCATTTTGAAAAAAGATCAAGATACTGTTTTATTAAAAAGTTTGAAATATTGTGAGAATTACCAAAACGTGACACAGAGACAAAGAGTGAGCATGTGCTGTTAGAAAAATGGCTCAAAACAGCATTGCCACAGACCTTCAATTTGTAAAAAAAGTTTAATGGTATAAATTTTCCACTAAGCACTGTTTTAGTTAGCTAAATCTCACAAATTTTGATATGTTGTCTTTTTGTTTTCATTAAGTTCAAAGTACTTTCTGATTTCCCCTTTGGCCTATGTGATATTTAGAAATAGATTTTTAATTCCAATTAAGGTATCTTCCTGTTACTGATCTCCAACTTAATTCCATGTGGTCAGAGAACATGCTTTGTATAATTTGAACTATTTTACACTCACTCTTCACTTATTGACATGATTAAGTTCCAAAGAGTAAGGCTTATGCAAAAATGAGGATGACCACTTCAGATCACAAAATGGAGGATGACTTGACTACATCATTACGTAACTTCCAAATCACGTCATTACATAACTGCCAAATCACATCATTGCATAACTGCCAAATTACATCATTAAATAACTGTTAAACCATTGAGAATTGTGGCGTAGCCAGCTGACATATAACCTTAACCATCATGACTAACGTTACTCTCACCTCACATCTTGGCATTCGTTACTGCCAGACATGTGTCGTTAATGCACAAAATAGTCAGATAGTAGATTTTTACTATTATTTTAAGTGTGAAATGTCAGATAATGAGAGAGTTGGTAAGTGAGAAGTAGGTGTATATTTATTGAGACTTGTTGTATAGCCAGGCCCTTAGGTTGTGGCTTCATACAGCCTAAGGAGAGATAAACCTGGAACATATTTTAAAAGACAACATGTAATATAGAAATTGGGAATCAAAATGTTAAGTGTGTTAGTGATGTTAATTACTCTGGTAAAACTAAGGCAAAAACCTTATTGAGAATTCTTTAAACACAAGTATGTCTGACACTTTCCAATTGTGCTCACTTCTGAAGGGATGTAGTATCTCACACTTGCTGAATGTGCCCAATGCTTTCCTTGAAACACTTTTAAGAACCTTAGCAGGCAGTTTAAGTTGTCAGTCTCCAAGGGAAAGGGGTTAATATGTAGTATTTTCCAAATTGAAGCATCAGTGGTTCAGTGGTAGAACTCTCATTTCCATGGAGGTTCCATTCCTGGCCAAGGTACTTCATTACCATCCATCTGTCAGTAGAGGCTTGTGTGTTGCTTTGATGCTGAACAGGTTTCAGTGGAGCTTTCAGAGTAAGGCTGAAAATCTTATATGCCACAATGGTCTGATTACAGTGCCTGAGGATTCAAGACCAGGCAGCATTTCATTCTGTTGTGCGTGGAGTTGCTGTGAGTCAGGGGCCAACTTGACAGCAGCTAATAACAACATTTCCCAAATCAGCCTCTTTTTTGTGTCTGGAGTAAATCTATCACAAAACTTGATCAATAACTAAAATTGACTTGCCATCAAGTCAGTTCTGACTCATGGTGACCCCAGACGAGCCGGAGGAGAACTGTGCTACATAAGATTTTTAATGGCTGATTTTTCCAAAGTGAAATGCCAGACCTTTCTTCTGAGGGACCTTTTGGTTAAGCAGCCAAACACATTAACCATTCATACCACCCAGGGACTCCCAATCAGTAACTAATAGACATTTAAACTTGAGATATAACACAGCAAAATAAAATAAGACAAAACCTAGATCTTAGGCACTGTTTTAATAAATCAATCCACAGTTCCACTTTAGTAAACATTTGGCCCAGGAAGGATTTTAAATGTGATGGAAACATTTGTGTCTCAGTAGCCAGGAGGTCAGACTTCAGAGGACAGAGGTAGGAAGTGGGAGTGTATGATTGCTTCTTCCTCCCAGCCAGTCTTTCCTGGCTCTGGAAAGGATATGTAGAAAAAAGGACAGAGTTTAATTTTTTCCTGCTTGATCTCTTAATTTCATTAAACAGAATCAAATTTTCCAGGACACAGAAAAGAACTTAATAAAAATATCCATATACTATTTCTTTTCTTCTCAGTAATGTATGCTAGCCAGAGGTTTTGGGGTATTTCTGTTAGGCATTTCAGCTCTCCAACAATAATTTTGGAACACTGTACTTTCTCGACCTCAAAAATTCTATGGAGTACAGTTCCATAGACTAGTCTGCCACACAGGGCATCATCATGAGTTGGAGTCAATTTGATGACAATAGGTTTGATTGTTTTTGTTTTTAGGTACTTTCTCAGGATACCCACCTTTAATGCAGTGATTGTCCTAGAGCAGAAATTGTTTCCACTTTGACATTTCTGGATTCCACCATTTATTTCATAGAAAATGAAAGTACACAGAATATTTTTCCCATTTCTAAAAGCAATGTATACTGTGGAGTATAGTGAAAGTAACAAAAATAATCCCAAACCTCACAACTCAAAGATAGTTATCCTCATATATATCTTCCAGTCTTTTTGTGTGTGTATGTATTTGGGGTAGTGGGGTTAAGAAACACACCTGTGTCTCACCTCTTATTGTGGGTTGAAATGTGTGCCCTAAAAAGATATGTTCAAGTTCTAATCCCTAGTACCTCTGAATATGGCCTGATTTGGAAGTAGCATCTTTACAGATGCAATTTTTTAACATGAAGTCATACTGCAGTAGGGTGAGCTCTAATTCAAAATGGCTGGTGTTCTTTAAAAATAGAAGAAACAGACAGGAAAGACAAAATGAGGTCACATGAAGATAGAGGCATAGATTAAAACTACCACAATCCAAAGAACCCTTAGAGTTATCAGAAGTTGGAAAAGACAAGGAAGGATCTACCCCTAGAACCTTCAGATGGAGCATTTGGACTCCAAAAGTGTGAGAGAATAAACTTTCGTTGTTGTAAGCCACCTAGTTTGTGGTATTTTATTACTGTTATGGCAGACTTGGGAAACTAATACATCCCTTTGCCCTATACACTTAGCACATGTCTAGCTCAGCGTCTGACTAAAGTCATGATCTTCTCAATTACTTAATCACCTCGTATACATGTGCAAGCTGGTCAGTGAAAATAGAAGACAGAAAAAGAATGGATGCATTTGAAATGTGGTGTTGGTGAGGAATATTGAACATACCATAGACTACCAAAGAAGGAACAAGTCAGTCTTAGAGGAAATATAACCAGGATTCTCCTCAGAAATGAGGATAGTGAGTCTTCATCTTGCTTACTTGTCATCAGGAAAGACCAATCACTTAGAAAAAGGACATAATGTTTGGTAAAGTAAAAGGTCAATGAAATGAGGGAAACCCTCAGTGAGATGGATTGACATAAGACCTGCAACAATGACCTCAAACATGTTACTATCAAAGATGCCATAGAAAAATCCTGATCAAAAGGGGGAAAACACAGAAGAGAATTTCAAAATCTCAGAGACTCTAGACTTTTTGGAGCTGTGGATGTTGGATGAACCCCTGAAACTGTTGTCCTGGAATAATCTTTAAACCCTTAGTCAAAAATATCCCCTGAAGTCTTCTTAACTGAATAACAGTTTAGTTTAACTAGTAAAAACAGATCTGCTTTGAGCATTATAGGATCACTGGCGGCACAGTGCCTAAGGCATTTAACTGTTAACCAGAAGGTTGGCAGTTCAAATCCACCAGCCACTCCATGGAAGGAAGATGAGGTAATCTACTTCCACAAAGATTTACCACGTTGGAAAGTCAGTGGGGGTTGCTATGAGTCATAATCGACTCAATGGCAGTGGGTTTGGTTTGGTTTTGAGCATTATGCTCTTTTAAGGACTATCTATGTGTGATCAACTTGAAAGATCAGATAGGAACCATAGGGAACAGTGAGTTTATGTTAATGAAGGAAGGAAACTCAGAAAAGGAGGGTGAGGATGGTTACACAATTCAAAGAATGTAATAAATGTCACTAAATTGTACATGTAGAAACTGTTGAATTGGAGTATGTTTTGCTGAGTATACCAACAAAATAAATAAAATTTAAAGGAAAGAAAAGTTAATTACAAAAATGTCTCTTACTCCAAAAAGGATGTGAGAGCAGACTGCTATCATGCTCTAAGCTGGACTATTACAATCATATGCATAAAATTTAGGTCATACTTATTTGAATGAAATGTTCAAACCAAACCAAACCCACTGCCACCAAGTTGATTCTGAGTCATAGTGACCCCCTTTGGGTTTCTAAGGCGATAAATCTTTACTGAAGTAGATTGCACAGTCTTCCTTCTACGGAGTAGCTGATGGGTTTGAACTACTAACCTTCTGGTTAGTAGTCAGATGCCTTAGGCAGTGTGCTATCAGAGCTCCTTATAAAATGTCCAGAATAGGCAAATCTATAGAAAGGAAATTCAGATTAGTGATTGCGAGAGGCTGGAGGGCTGGGGAACTTAGACACAATATAATTGATATATTTTGGTGTGTATAATTATACCTATATAAGTATAAATATTTATCAGGGAGATTATTACTATACCCAAAAAATATAAATATTTAAAATATTCCTACTAAGTTGCCCTTGCAATGTGTGGGAGTATCTACTTTGAAAGCTCTTCCCAACACTGAGTAATTAGGTTAAAAAAAAATGGTACAGGACCAATGTTGCCAATTTAACAGGCAAAAAATTGTATCTCAATATTTAATTAGCGTTTCCTTGATTACAAGCAAGGTTATTCGTATTTCTTCTTTTGCCATTTACCCATTCTTATTCTTTACCCCCCCTTTTTTTTAACCCCCCCCCTTTTGCACTTAGGTATTTGCTTTTTTCATATTGATTAGTAAGATTGTTTTATATATTAAAGAACTTAATTCTTTACTTATTACTGTTTTTTCAGAGGGTTTGCTTTTTAACTTTATTGGTAATGTTTGTGTGTGTTTATATATGTATATGTATACATACACTGCCATTCTAAATAGTGCATAGCCACCTGTTTATATCTTTGTCTTTAGAGTTTCTTTCTTTACTTTTATGTTTAGAAAGGGGTTTTTCTGATTTGATATATTGGATTGTGCTGGACTGAAGCACTGGGCTCTCATTCTGACTTCCATTTATTAGGTAAAATAAACCCACTGCTGTTGAGTAAATTATGACTCACAGTGACGCTATAGGACAGAGTAAAACTGCCCCATAGCGTTTCCAAGGCTGTGAATCTTTATTTATGGATGCGGACTGCCTCATCTTTCTCCTGTGGAGCAGCTGGTGGGTGGGCTCCATCTTTTGGTTAGCAGCCAAATGCTTTAATCACAATGTCACTAGAGCCCCCTGCTAGTTAAGATAAACCAAACCAAACCAAACTCACTGCCATTTAGTTGGATCCAACTCATAGTGATTTCTTGGTTTCCGAAGCAGTATCACTACGAAAGTAAATTGCCCAACCTTCCTTCCGAGGAGTTCCTAGACTTCATTTCCTTAAGGAGCTCTGGTGGCTCAGTGCCTAAAGCAGTTCACGGCTAACCAGAACTTAGTGGTTCAAACCCACCAGCCACTCCTGGGAAGGAAGATGAGGCAATCTACTTACCACTTCGGAAACCCAATGGGGGTTGCTATGTAATCAACTTAATGGCAGTGGGTTTTGGTTTTCATTTTCTTATATTTAAAAACTCAAAGCAAAGATACTGTTTACCAAATTGATTAGTTTCCTAGTGGTTCTGTTACAGAAGAACCACAAACAGATGGCTTTAAAGAGCGTAAGTTTATTTTCTCACAGTTCAGGAGGCTAGAAGTACTAATTCAGAGTGTGACTCTAGGGAGAACTTTCTTTGTCTATTTCAACTTCTAGTTGTTGTTAGATGCTGTCCAGTAGGTCCCAACTCACAGCGACCCTGTATACAACAGAACAAAACACTGCCCACTATTGTACCATCCTCAAAATCATTGCCATGTTTGAGCTGGTTGTTGCCCCATAGAAGCTCTGGTGGCGTAATGCCTAAGGCATTTGACTGCTAATCAGAAGGCTGCTGGTTCAAACCCACCAGCCACTCCTCGGAAGGAAGACTGGGCAATCTACTTCTGAAGAGATGCTGCCTCGGAAACCCAAAGAGGGGTCACTATGGGTTGAAATCGACTCGATGGCAGTGAGTTTGGTTTTTGGTTTGGTCGCCCCATAGAGTTTCCAAGGCTGTAATCTTTATGGAAGCAGACTGCCACATCTTTCTCCCATGAAGCCACTGGGTGAGTTTGAACCACTGACCTTTCATTTAGCAATCAAGTGCTTAACCACTGCACCACCAAGGCTCCTTGAGAGGAGAGCATATGGGTGAAAAGATCAGCAAATGTAGCCGCAAGCAGAAAACAATGAGTTAATGCTTGGAAGTAGGCTGATATATGAGGTCAGCTCTTGTTCTTAAAGAGAAATAATTTATTTACAGAAGATAACTAAGGATTTAAAGGACATTTATGAGTATAAATGTTAATAGAATTAGGTGCTCTTAACAGGAGTTTTGAATATACCTTTGACTTTAATCACAATGGTTTCCAAAAAATTCTAATTTTTGCTGTGGATATATTTACCTAATCCTGATAAAGCTCACCTAAATAAGTGTTATCATACTTTGCTTCAAAGTGCAAATATTTTACCAGCCTCTTTCATGAGCACAAATATTATCTTTAGCTTAGGTTTCTGAGAGTGAAAACTGAGAGAACAAGTCTGAGAGAGCAAGTCTCAAGAAGTTAAGATAGAAAATGCATTGAGCCATGTCACTTTAGTTTTGTGTATTTCACTGTACATAAATTATATTTCAATAAAATGTATTTTAAAAAAAAGAAGTTAAGATAGTCCCACCCTGTTTTCATGTGCTCTTCTGTTGACTGTTGTTGTTGTTGTTGTTATTTGCCATCGAGTCAGCCCCGACTCATAGCGACCCCTCCTTGGGTTTCCAAGGCAGTGTCACTACGGAAGTAGGAAGGCCCAACCTTCCTTCCGAGGAGTGGCTGGATGACTAGTGAGTTTAAACTCACTCATTGCTGTCAAGTCAGATCTGACTCATAGTCTTGAGTTTCTGAGGCGGTATCACTATGGAAGTAGATTGCCCAATCTCCCTTCTGAGGAGTGGCTGGTGGGTTTGAACCGCCAGCCTTCTGGTTAGCAGTCAAATGCCTTAGGCACTATGCCACCAGAGCTCCCAAATAGTGAGTTAGGCTTAGAGAAAAACGTAACAAAACCAATTGCATTAGAGTTGATTCTGATCCCATGTATGTCAGAGTAGATCTGTGCTTCATAAAGTTTCAATGGCTGATTTTTTAAAATGTAAATTACAAGGTGCTTTACTTAGGTGACTCGGGATGGACTGGGACTTCCAGTCTTCTAGTTAGCAGAATTTTTGCATCACCCAGGGACTCCTAGGCCTAGAGAAGTGTTGGTGAATTTTTGCTTTTTAAAGTTCGAAGCATTAGGTCTGACACTTGACAGTGGCAAGACTTTAGGCAAGTCACTTTTCTGCTCCTGATGGCACTTTTCTTTGCTCTGTAAAATGGCAGGATGGGACCAGATGGCCTCTAAGCTTCTTTCCACTTGATGTTGGACTGTTGTGTCTCTGATGTAGCCATTTCACTTTTCTGAAAATATAGTGAGAATTTAAAATGGAATGTTCAGTCTGATTACATGAAAAGCATTAAACCCAAACTACTTAATTTTCATATCAGCGTGAGTGCCTAAGGCATTTGACTGCTAACCAGAAGGCTGCTGGTTCATCCCACCAGCTGCTCCTTGAAAGGAAGTTTGGGCAAACTACTTCTGTAGTGATACTGCCTCAGAAACCCAGGGAGGGGTCACTATGAGTTGGATCCGACTTGACAGCAGCAGATATATGCCTAGCACACTGGGGAAAATTAATTTTTAAGACTGTTCTCTCTAATTCTAAAAATGAATGATATAAGTAATGATATGTAACCTCAGGTGCATTGTACTGCCTTCGTATTATCTCCTGGCTTTTTTGTTCTCCCTGCCAGCATATTCCAAAGGAGCCCTAATAGCATCCCAGACTCAACACCTTACTTTCTTCCATCTAATCCAATTTGTCTCTTGTCCCATTTTTTTCAAAATCTTTGTGAAGTGTTGTTGGTTCATAAATGTTTCATGAGATACATAAACATTATCTCTGTGCTTCTTGGATAATAACTCACTTAAACAACTTATCTCCTTATGAGATACTTTGTCCTTAAGGAAAACTTGTCTGGCTGTTGGGATTGAGACATTGTGGGAGACAGGTTTTTCAGTGCTCTCAAATGCCATGTTGAGCACTCCTCTATGTCTTAGAAGACATGTTCCTCCCTTGAAGTTGCTCACAGTCTAGGGGAGAATAAAATGCTGAAATGGCATGAAAATGTGCCCTCTCACCTATCCACAAGATTGTTCCCCTTTCCACCCATTCACTGATTTTTCCTCCTTTTTTTATTACCTTCCCCTTCACCCAAGTTAATATGTGTTTATTCTGTAGTTAGTAGTTTATCCTCCTTCTTCTCCCACCCCTGGTAACTATCAAAGAATATTTCTTTTGTGTGAGACTCTTTTCTTGATCTTTCACAGTAGTTGTCTCATACAATATTTGTCCTTTCCTGATTAACTAATTTCACTCAGCATAATGTCCTCTGGGTTCATCCATATTATGAGATGTTTTGCAGATTCATCATTGTTCTTTAATGTTGTGTAGTATTCCGTTGTGTGTATGTACACAGTTTGTTTAACCATTCCTCCATGGATGGGTATTTAGCTTGTTTCCATTGGGAATGGAGGAGTGATGGACATGGTGTGTGCATGTATCTGTTTGTGTCATAGTTCTTATTTCTCTGGGGTATATACCTTGCAGTGGCATTGCTGAATCACGTGTATTTCTATTTCCAGCTTTTTAAGGAAGTGCCATACCATTTTGCACCATTTTATAATCCCATCAGCCATGTATGAGGGTTCCAATCTCTCTACAACCTTGCCAGCATTTGTTGTTTTCTGTTTTTTACAATTTTGCTATTAGTGCTGTGGTGAGATGATATCACATTGTTGTTTTAATTTTCACCTCTCTAATGGAGCTCTAGGAGCTCTAATAGCATAGTGCGTAAGGCATTTGACTGCTAACCAGAAGGTTGGCAGTTCAAACCCACTAGGCACTCTGCAGAGGAAGATGGGCAATCTACTTCCATCAAGATTTACCACTTTGGAAACTCAATGGGAGTCCCTATAAATCAGAATCAATTTGATGACAGTGGATTTGGGTTTTTTTATTAATGGCTAATGATCATGAGCTTTTCTTCATGTGTTTGTTAGCTGCCTAAATGTCTTCTTTGGTGAAGTGTCTGTTCATATACTTCCACAGATTTTTAATCATCTAAATGAGAGGAAGGAGTATAAGTGATGCAAACAGTTAATGTGTTCACCTGCCAATCAAAGGTTGGTGGTTCAAGTCCACCCAGAGGCACCTCAGAAGAAAAGCCTGGCAGTCTGTTTTAAAAAAACACTATGAAACATTGGAAACACTATGGAGCGTAGTTCTGCTTTGACATACATGGGGTTGCCAGGAGTCAGAATTGACTCCATGGCAACTGGTTAAATGGAATGACATGTCAAGCTACTCCATAACCAGCCACTATGTGGCAGCTCTAAATCTTGCCAAAGTTTGAGTCACAATTGAGTCAGGCCAAGTGCAGTGCTATGCAGTTCCTCCTTGGAAGGAAGATGGGGCAATCTACTTCCGTAGTGATACTGCCTTGGAAACCCAAGGAGGGGTCACTATGAGTCGGGTCTGACTCCGTGGCACATAACAACAACAACAGCAGTGTAAATAGACTTTAAAGTGACCATGTGCAGATAATAACAATAGGGTAACATTTATTGAGTCTTTACTATGTGCCAGAGACTGTTCAAAATGCACTCAACTTATTAATTTGCCTGACAATCCCTACTGTTATTTCCCTAATTTTACAAATGAAGAAAGTGAAATAGAAAAGTAACGTGACTTTCCCAATATCACACAGCCAACAACCAGCAAAGCCAGGATACAAACTCACACAGTTACGTTTTAGAGCCCACAGTCTATTGCCAACTTTGATGCCCTTCTAGCATCCACAAGGAAATCCAGAAAATAAAGCAAAAAGTAGTAAAATGGTACCCAGTCCATAATTGTCATCTTGATGTAGTGAAAATAGATAGTATATACAGGCATCCATAAATATACAGCAGGAATCAGTAAACTTTGTCTGAAAAGGGACAGACAGCAAATATTTAGGTTATGCTGACCAGAAAGTCTCTGTCACACCTACTCAACTCTGCAGTTGTACCACCAAGCAGCCATAAAAAACCAAACTCATTGCCGTCTCATAGAGACCCATCCTTGGGTTTCTGAGGTGGTAGCTCTACAGAAGTAGATTGCCCACCTTCCTTCTGAAGAATGGCTAGTGGATTTGAACCGCCAGCCTTCTGGTTAGCAGTCAAATGCATTAAGCACTATGCCACCAGAGCTCCCAAAGCAGCCATAGATGATATACAAATAAATGAGCATAACTGTGTCCCAATAAAATTTTATTTATAGACACTGATTTTGAATGTCATATAATTTTTATGTGTCACAAAATATTATTCTTCTTTGGATTTTTTTCCCCCTCATCCATTAAAACATGTAAAACCATTTTTAGCTTGCAGGCTATATAAATACATATGGGAGGCCAGACTGAACCCACAGGCTGTGGTTTTCCAATCCTTGATGTGCTGGATTTAACTTAATGCTGAGTGCCTACCATGAGCTAGAGCTGAAGATACACAAAAATAGTCCCCATTGCACTACTGGTGGAGCAAAAAACAATTGAAGGGAGTACAAGGTGCTACCGGAGCAGGCAGAAAGGTTCCTAGACTTGGGAGGGCAGGGAAGGTTTATTGGGGAAGGCATTGTTACACCAGTGCCTGAAGGATGATAGGTAGGAACTTATCAAGAGCTTATCCCACTGCTGTGTATGTTTTCACTACAATTAAAAAAGAGAAAGACTATTCCAAGTAGGGAGCTCTGGTGGCGTAGTGCCTAAGGCATTTGACTGGTAACCAGAAGGCTGGGGATTCAAACCCACCAGCCACTCCTCAGAAGGAAGGTTGGGCGATCTACTTCCATAGAGATACCACCTCAGAAACCCAAGGAGGGGTCGCTATGAGTTGGATCTGGCTTGATGGCAGTGAGTTTGGTTTGGCTTTTGGTATTCCAAGTAAAAGGCCAAACCAAAACCAAACTCTGCCATGGAGTGGGATCTGACTCTTAGCAACCCCTCTTCGGGTTTCTGAGTTAGTATAACTATGGAAGTAGATTGCCCAACCTTCCTTCCAAGGAGTGGTTGGTGGGTTTGAACCACCAGCCTTCTGGTTAGCAGTCGCATGCCTTAGGCACTACGCCACTAGAGCTCCCAGTAGAAGGCCAGTGGAGTCAAAAGAGATAGATTTGAGGCTCAGTACTATCGTTTATTCATTATTGGCTATCAGGTAAGTCAAAGTACCTCTGGGCTTTAGTTTCCCTCATGTGTAAAATGGATATGAGAGAAGAGTGGTGGTTCAGAAGTAGAATTCTCATCTTCTATATAGGAGAAAACTCACTGCCATTGAGTCGGATCCTACTCATAGTGACCCCTTCTTGGGTTTCTGAGGCGGTATCACCACAGAAATAGATTGCCCAACCTTCCTTCTGAAGAGTGGCTGGTGGGTTTGAACTTCCAGCCTTCTGGTTAGCAGTCAAATGCCTTAGGCATACACCACCAGAGATCCTTCCATATAGGAGTCCAGGGTTCAATAGCCAGACAATGCACCTTGTGCAGCCAACACCAGTTTGTCATTGGAGACATGTGTGCTACTATGATGCTGAACAGGTTTCAGCAGAGTTTCCACACTAAAATGGACTGATGATCTACTTCTGAAAATCAGCCAATGAAAACCCTGTGAATCACAATGGTTTATCTGCCACAGATCATAGAGATGGCCTAGCACTGAGCAGCATTTCATCCTGTTGTGCATGGGGTCACCCTGAGCTGGAGCTGGGTTGACAGCAGCTAGTAACAACAACAACAATAATATATTGTGTTAGGATCCACCTTACTCCAGTATGACCTCATGTTAACTTAATTGCATCAGCAAAGACACTATTTCCAAATGAGTTCACATTAACAGGTACCAGTGTTTAGGACTTGAACCTACCCTTTTTGGGGACACAATTCAACACAAAATAAAGGATGAGAGACAGATATTTTTCTTGCTCCCGGCATCATCTGTTGTTGTTGTTGTTATGTGCCATCGAGTCGGACCCGACTCATAGCAACCCCTCCTTGGGTTTCCAAGGCAGTATCACTATGGTAGTAGATTGCCCCATCTTCCTTCCGAGGAGTGGCTGGTGGGTTTGAACCACCAGCCTTCTGGTTAGCAGTCAGGTGCCTTAGGCACTATGCTACCCGAGCTCCTCCAACATCCCCTGGCTGCTAACAATAGCAACAAAATGTGTAGAATGGCAATGGTGAGCTCACATATTTGCCAGTGAGATAATATAGGCAAACACATGGTTGAATATTAGTTCAAATTCATCCTCAGTATTCTCCAGTTGTCAGTTGAATGAGTTGGTTGTGGTTTGTTCCAGCTGTGAAGTTCTATGATTTTTTTATTTTCATTTTTAGGTAAAAAGAAACTCCACTATTAAACAACTCCGGCTATTGTCAATGGAAATTGCAACCTGCCTTGGGACGTCTGTGACTGATCAAAGTTGAAGACATATAGACATATACTGTACCCTGTATTCAAAGGTGATATCAATGATTGTGATGCTGGTCCTGTCTGGATGAAGGGAGCTGTAAGACTGACACAAATTCTACTCTTAACCCAGCCTGGGAAAGACCACTCTGAGTTGACAGCTGGGGCTGATTTTGAAGGGTTTTGACTTCCAGACAAATCTGCCTACCTGTGCTTAGCTCTTGCCTGGTTGTTCAGTTTGCCTCAGTGGCTCATGTCCTCAGATCCATTAAACTTAGGTTGATTCTCCTTCCCTTCCATGAGTGGCAACATTTCTACTCTTACTGAAGACAAGAAGTTAGAACAGATTCCCCAACTACCTGTAGATAGCCTGCAGGTTCACTTCAGCAATAGTATGAACTCAGGCAAATGACATGAAAAGAATGATTATAGAAAAAATGAAGCTGAAGATGTTTGGGTTCATCATAGGGCTAGTGGCCATGTCTTTAACTCTTTTTTTCTTGTATACCAACAACATAATTCCACACACATACCTGCATGTGGGGAAAATCTCAAATACTTCAGTTCTTGTAGAAGTCTGTGATATGATTGTGACAGGAAAGAAAATGGTCTTGGATGAAAATATACCAATGACATCATTGAGAGATATAACTTGTCAACAATACTTGATACAGAATCACTATATAATGGAGCCTCTATCCAAAGAAGAAGCTGAGTTCCCTCTGGTATATATCATGGTCATCCACAAAGACTTTGATACATTTGAAAGGCTCTTCAGGGCTATTTACATGCCCCAAAATGTCTACTGTGTTCATGTGGATGAGAAGGCCACAGCTGCTTTCAAAGAGACAGTGGGAAAACTACTGAGCTGCTTCTCAAATGCCTTTCTGGCCTCTAAGAGAGAGTCTGTGGTCTATGCAGGAATTTCTAGGCTCCAGGCTGACCTGAACTGCTTGAGAGACCTGGTGGCCTTGGAGATTCCCTGGAAGTATGTGATCAATACCTGTGGGCAAGATTTCCCCCTGAAAACCAACAAGGAGATAGTTCACTACCTGAAAGGCTTTAAAGGGAAAAATATTACCCCAGGGGGGTTGCCTCCTCCTCATATTATCAGAAGGACTAAATATGTGCACTTAGAACAGAGATTCTCTCTTTTTTCCTTTATGCTGTGGACTTGGATACGAAAAAGGCCTCCTCCCCATAACCTGACCATTTACTTTGGCTCTGCCTACGTTGCCCTTACAAGAGAGTTTGCTAATTTTGTTCTCCAAGACCAGAGGGCTATTGATTTACTTGAGTGGTCAAAGGACACCTACTCTCCGGATGAACATTTCTGGGTGACACTCAATATGATTCCAGGTATGTGGAACTGGATTTCCATTCTAAGTGTGCCCTAAAACCATAATGTCCAGAAATATTTTAGAGAGAGGGTGTGCGCATGCTCTGGTGGTGCAGTGCGTAAGGCATTTGACTGCTAACCAGAAGGTTGACAGTTCAAGCCCACCAGCTGTTCCAATATGTATTCATTCCAAAACTAGTTGCTATCCAGTCAGCTCTGACTTTCGGTGATCCCATGTGTGTCAGAGTAGAACTGTGCTCCACAGGGTTTTCAAAGCTGATTTTTAGAAGTCGGTTCACCAGGCTCTTCTTCCCAGGTACATCTGGGTGGACTTGAACCTGCCCCAACAATTTTTTGGTTAGTAACTTAGCGCTTAAAGGTCTGCACCACCCAAGGATTCCTGAAAAACTATGTAGAAAATAATATTTTCCATAAGCCTAACACTCAAAAGAAATCTCTTGGAACAGGCTTCTTTTATGAATTTGCTCTGTAAACTTTCACCCAAATCCCAATAAAAATTTAATAAATAAATGTGTATCGCTGAAAAAGGAGTTCTGGTGGTGTAGTGCCTAAGGCATTTGACTGCTAACCAGAAGGCTGGCGTTTCAAACCCATCAGCCACTCCTCGGAAGGAAGGTTGGGTAATCTACTTCCATCGTGATACCACCTCAGAAACCCAAGGAGGGGTCACTATGAGTTGGATGCAACTCCACGGCAGCAGTTGGTTGGTTGGTTGGTTGGTATCACCAAAAAAAAAAAAAAAGGCTTCTTTTAATCTTTCCAGGAATATGTAGTATTAACATTGTTAATTTGCTGTTCCTTTTTGAGCTCTACTTCTGTAATTAAAAAAATAATAATAATTTAACCTCATTGAATTTTATAAGCTACTTCAAGCTATTCACTTAACAGGAAGACGAGAACATGAATAAATGTATAGTTGCACTTAGCTTGTTCCCTGGAACATGAATCATAATTCATTCCTGGAAAGGTATTTAAAGAACACAGAGTCCCCCACGTTGCCTTGCTGAGAAAGAATCTGAGGTTTAGAGACAGGAAGTGACTTGTTCAGAGTATTGGATTTGTCAGGGGGTGTTATGGAGGCTGGGAGCTCTGGTGGCATAGTGCCTAAAGCACTTGACTGCTAACCAGAAGGTTGGTGGGTTCAAACCCATCAGCCACTCCTCGGAAGCCACTCTACTTCCGTAGAGATACCGCCTTAGAAACCCAAGGAGGGGTCGCTATGAGTCGAAGATGACTCGATGGCACATAACAACAACAACATGGAGGCTAGATTCTGGCTCCTGATTCCAGTCCAGGCAAGTTTTATTAATACTGTTGCCACCTTGTGATTCCTTTCCCCACTGGGGAGGCCTTGGGGAAGAATGCAGATCTGGGTCTATTAGAGGTCATCACAGGTCCGAGGCTTTCCAGTCTCTTGCTATGTGCCAGTGAGTTGATTGTGACTCATAGCAACCCCATATGACAAAGTAAACTGCTCCATAGGGTTTTCTAGGCTGCAATATTTATGCGAGTAGATCTCCAGTTATTTTTCCTGCAGAGCTACTGGGTGGGTTAGAACCCCAACCTTTTGGTTAGCAGCTAAGCACATAACTGTTGCCACTAAAGCATCTTTATCAAGCCCTTAATATTAAGGGCAGAATCTTGAGTGTGAGGCATCAGCAAAGGAAATTCAAAATTTCCTTCTCTAGGAAAAGCAATCTGAGTAGGTAAATTGGAGTATCACCCCAGGAAAACACCAGAGAGTAATTCTCATGAGCCCTAGATTGGAGTGTCCCCTTGGGAGATCCAATTCTATAAAGGCATTCATCTCCCTATGTAGGAGCTCTGGTGTGCTGTAGTTAAAGCATTGGGCTGCTAACTAAAAGGTTGGCAGTTCGAACATCTGTAAAGATTTATTTATAGCCTTGGAAATGTGGGGCAGTTCTACTCTGTCCTTAGGGTCACTATGAGTTGGAATCTACTCCATGGCAGTGGGTTTTTTAGTGGGTATTTCCCTATGCAGTTTCTTCTTATAACACATCTGGAGTTGGAAGTATTAGGGCCAGAGCCCTCCATGATTCTATATTGGCAGTATTAGCTGGTATTGGGTAGCATCTGGACTACAGTACCTTGAGAAATCATGACTCCAAGCACAGCTCCTTTTCTCCTTGCATTCTGGTCTCTGAGACCAGAGGGCAGGCCCTTTGTGGATGAGACAGGCAAGCAAACAGACCTCTGCACTTCCACATACCAGCTTTTTTCCTTCTACTTCTGAACACTACATTTAGCCTGTTTTACCGCAAAGAAAGGAGCTCTGGTGGTGCAGTGCCTAAAGGCATTTGACTAGAAGGTTGGCGGTTCAAACTTAGCAGCTGCTCCGCAGAAGGAATATGGAGGAATCTATTTCCAAAGAGACTTACAGCCTTGGAAACCCAAGGGGGTTGCAATGAGTCAGAATCAACTCGATGGCAGTGAGTTTGTTTTCTTTTAGGAGGCAGAGGGTTATCATAAAGAGGCCTGGAGTGTTCATTATAGCACGCTTCTGGACAACTTTATCCTCCTTATTTTTATCCTCAAAAGTGGTAAGTAAAAGCCAATTTATTGAAAACCTATAGAAGGTAGGAAATTGAAGGCAGATGGTCTTCTGCAGCATTACCTGTATGTAATCCCTGGTAGCATTTTAAGATCCAGCAGACTTGTACCAATTTGGGTGACATTCCTAGAAACTAGCACAGTGCCTGGAATAAAGCACAGGGGAAAAAAAAAATGTTGACTGACTGAATGAATCATTTGGTCATGATGCATGAGATTTCTATCTGGAAAAACCTTTAGAAAGAAGTGCGTGTGTTTATGTATTGTTCTATCATGTGATACACCTACTGGGAACTATGGTTTTTTTCGTTTGCCTTGTTAAATCATTACTGTTACCAATTACAATTGAGTCAGTCCTGACTTATGGTGACCCAAGGAGATCTCTAGGCCTTTCTTCCGAGACTCCTCTGAGTGGACAGAAACCTCCAGTCTTTCAGTTAGCAGCCACCCGGAGACTGCTGTTAAATCATTAGAACTCAGTGCTGTTATAGAGTAATATCAAGGAGTCTGCTTAAGTAAAAGCAAAAGATGTTTACAGAGGGATAAAGAAGGTCAAGACTGGGAAATATCCAAATTCACAGAGTGAAGATGACTGCTCCTCCAGACAATAAGGAAGAAAACATTTGTGTACAGTTGAAGCAAGAACTGAAAGTTACAAAATCATAACTGGCCAAAAGACAATCATGGGAGTCAAAGGTAGGATATCTGAAAACAGGGATTTAGCAGGGATAGGTGGATAATGTATATGTGAGATTACATGATTGGTAAAGGGTACATAATTGTAAGTGTACATGCTCTTTGGTTTATTACAGGATGGTCACAGGACAAAGGCAGGGAAGATTTTTTTGTGTAAACTGCTATAAAAATGGTTTTTGCAATAGTATCTGTTTCTGGGGGTTCATTGTAAAGATATCAACAATGCTGTGCATCAACACCCTTCTGGTATAAGCTATCATGTCTTGTATCTGCTTGATTATAGTGGAAAGACCCTTTGGGAATAGATTGTGATATTCTGCACCTGCCAGAACTCAGAGAAGAAGAATGGTTTCTTTTGGGTGTATGGTCAGCATTGATGTTAGGTCACCATCAAGGTTAGAGGAACTGCTGTTAGAAAAGGCAGCTTTGAAATTCAACATGGATTGTAGACTCTTATCAAGACTTTAATATGGTGCTAATACTGTGCTTTCAGACCTCTCTGTTTGCACACACTAAGTACCTCTGATTATAAGCTCTCATACAAAAACCAAACCAAACTCATTGCTTTCGAATTGATTCTGTCGCATAGCGACCCCACTGGGTTTCCAAAATGGTAAATCTTTACAGAAGTAGATCACCCCATCTTCCTTCCACAGAGTGGTTGGTGGGTTTGAACCGCCAACCTTCTGGTTAGCAGTCAAATGCCTTATGCCCTGCACCATCAGAGCTCCTTAAGCTCTCTATACAGTACCTACATATTTTAGTAACAACTTTCAACTTTTTATTAAAGGACAATGTTCATTTATAGTTTATTGGTTTACATTATGTTCTCAGCTCCTTTCAGGCAAAGGGAGATGTACTTGGTGTTGTATGACGTTTCGAACATACTTTATTAGTCACTCCCTTCAACATTTCTGTGAAATCATGAGATTCGGCTGAAATAAGGTAAAACTGAAAATGAAGCCTGAGACCATCTAGAAAAACAGTGAAGTTTTGCAGTTCTGCAAAAACCTATTTTCCAAAATTAAAGACAGATAGCAAGTTCAAATTTTGCCAAACTTAAGCTACCTTTCTGTTTTCCTTATTTTAAATTTGGAAAAGCTTTAACATTTTACTCTTTTCAGATGCAGTGGCAGATTGGCCAGAGAGTTGGCATCAATCAGCTCTTTGTTTAGTGCTCTTCTTTAAGAAGAAATAGGGGGAGTGCAATTCCAGAGCATAGTGGTGTGTGATTTCCTTATGTTCTGTTCCATAGAACAGCTGAATTGCAACTGGGGGAAGAGAAGCCATGTTGTACATGTTCTTTGTGATCAGAAGCCTAACAGCTCCTTTGTCCTTGGAACACTGCCTTCCTGCTCTTTTGGTTCTATAATATCAAAATCAAGGACTTTCTGAGGAACAGAGTAGAAGGAAGGAGAGAGCAGAAATCTAGGAAGATGAAAAAGCCAATCAGGCACTGGGATAGGGCCTCCTCATGCAACTTTCTCCCAACCTCAAATCCAGCCCAAATGCAAACCTGAAGTTGCCTTTCTGAAGCAGAGAGAAATTAAGTTAAGCAGTTACAACACCTGAGGTAATTGGGTTTAGCCTCTTTCCCTAGCACTTGGCATTAAAGTCTAGAATTGCCATGTGTCTTTCCATGTGCAAATGCAGCAGAAAGTGCCTGTAGGGCAGACTGTCCCTAAATGTTCACTGAGGTACCATTTAGCATTCAGCTTCCTTCTTGGCCTTACTTTACCCCAATTTGTTAAATTGACTGAGCCTGAAGAGATCCAGTTCCTTCTTGCTTTTCCCTATTATTCTATATCCAATTTTGTTTAACTATGGCAACCTTCTTCTTCTCCTCCTCCACCACCCCTTTCCCACAGCTTTCCCTCTAGGTCTGAAATTAGCTCTGTAGTCTCTGGCCAGCACTGAGCTAGATACTGTGTGTCCATTACCTCCAGAATCCTCTGAGCACTGTCCAGAGATTAGTGTTTCAAGCTGAAAAACTGAAATTTAGAGGTGTGGATTACACAGCCAAGAAGGAAGTACCCACTAGTAACTGCAGAGCCCCCTCGGGTGAGATCAGCAGGGGTTCTTTGCTCAGGTTCACCCATGAGATCATGAGAACAAATGACTCCTTTAAGCGCTCAGAGCCTGTCAAGGGTGGACTTGGCCCAACCAAGACTTTCTGACACCTAATCCAGGGCTCTGTTTAACTACACCACCCATCTATGTATTTTAAGCTCTATTGCTTAAGACCATTTCCTGTGGTTACAAAGAAACCTTGATGAAGAGCAAAACCAGGGCACTGAACTTAACAGAAATAAACAGAGAATAAAAATGAAAGAAGAGAAAGGAGGACAGGAAAATGGAATATTGAGAAAAAACAAAATGTCAAGTGCTGCACTCCAGATTACTTAATTATTTTTTTAAAAAATTTTTGATTTGGATGAAAGTTTACAGAGCAAATTGGTTTGCCATTCAACAATTAGTACACATTTTGTTTTTGCTACTTTCATTGCAATCCCCACAGTGCAACAGCATTTTTCCCACTTCCTCCCTGTGTTTACCATTTCCCTTCTTCTTCTTCCCTACCTCTTCCTGCCTTCTGAGCTTTATCTCTAGGTAAATGCTGCCCTTTTGATCTCTGGGTGGGTGATTGTTCTAAGGAGTGCATACCTTCCTGGTGTTACTATTCACCTTATGTTGTTGTTACATGCTGTTGAGTGGGACCAACTCATAGCAACCCCTCCTTGGGTTTCTGAGGCAGTATCACTACCGAAGCGGATTGCCAACCTTCATTTTGAGGAGTGGTTCACCTTATGTTGTTGTTGTTGTTATGTGCCGTCGAGTCGTCCCTGACTCATAGCGACCCCTCCTTGGGTTTCCGAGGCAGTATCACTACGGAAGTAGGATTGCCCAACCTTCCTTCCGAGGAGTGGCTGGTGGGTTTGAACCACCAGCCTTCTGGTTAGCAGTCAAGTGCTTTAGCCACTATGCTACCAGAGCTCCTTATAGGCCTGTCTTTAGTTTGACTGATCATTGAGCCACAGGAGTGAGTTCAGCTCCAGGCTTGAAGGGTGTCCAAGTATCATAGTTTGCACTTTAGATTTAAAAGATCCATTCAATCCAAGCTCCTCTTCTCTGAGCTTTCTTCAGGCATTTCTAGAGACTGAGAACATTTCCATTTGGCTTCCCTGGTTTCTGACATAGAGGTGATATCATGATAAAATGAATGTGAAATTGCACCTTGGGCAATAGGTGGCCCTATGGGTAAAGTAAGGAGCTCTGGTAGCATAGTGCCTAAGGCACTTGACTGCTAACCAGAAGGCTGGAGGTTCAAACCCACCAGCCACTCCTCGGAAGGAAGATGGGGCAATCTACTTCCGTAGTGATACTGCCTCGGAAACCCAAGGAGGGGTGGCTATGAGTCATGTCCGACTCAACGGCACATAACATCAACATAAGGTGAACAGTGGGAGCTCTGGTAGCATAGTGGCTAAGACACTTGCCTGCTAACCAGACAGCTGGCGGTTCAAACCCACCAGCCACTCCTCGGAAGGAAGGTTGGGCAATCCTACTTCCGTAGTGATACTGCCTTGGAAACCCAAGGAGGGGTCGCTATGAGTCGGGGCCGACTCGACGGCACATAACAACAACAACAAGAAGAAGGTGAACAGTAACACCAGGAAGGTATGCACTCCTTAGAACAATCAACCACCCAGAAATCAAAAGGGCACATAACAACAACAACAAACAATATGGGTAAAGTAAGATGAGAATTATGGGTGTTGCATCCATAGAAGTGAAATCCTTTTTGTCTGCTCCCCTTTCTAAAGTGAGTTGTTCAAAATGCAGTTATGTGTACAGTTAAAGTCAGTTTATATAGAGAGCAAGGATTTTTAAGGGTATAGTTTATGTAGAAATAAGCAATTATAGGTAAAATCTAGGACATAAATATATACAAAAAAAACCCTCAAAACTAAACCTGTTGCAATTGAATCGATTCCGACTAATGGTGACCCCATTTTATTATAGATTAGAACTGCTTCATAGTGTTTTCTTGGCTGTGATCTTTTTTTTCACTTACCACAAACAAACAAACTCACTGCTGTCTTGCCAGATCTGACTCATAGTGACCCTTCCTTGTCACTATGGAAGTAGATCACCTGATCATCCTTGCAAGGAGTGGCTGGTGGGTTTAAACAGCCAGCCTTCTGGTTAGCAGTCAAATACCTTAGGCATTATGCCACCAGAGCACCTTTTTTTTTTTTTAACTTAGGAAACATTTATTGTTTATTTAAATTGTGATTTGGGTGAAAGTTTACAGAGCACATTGGTTTTCCATTCAACAATCCATACACATTCTGTTTTGTGACATTTACTGTAATTGCCATACTGTAACAGTGTTCTTCCCACTTCCTCCCCATGCCCACCCTTTCCCTTTGTTCTTCCTACCAAACCCCTCCCACCTCCTAGCCCTATTTCTGGGCAAATGCTGTCTTTTTGATCTCATATACTTGATTGTTGTAATGAATGCATACCCTCTTAGTATTACAGTTCACCTTATAGGTCTGTCTATGGTTTGGTTGCTAGTTGAGTCCTGGGACTTAAATTCAGTTCTTAGCTTGAAGGATGTCTAAGAATCATAGTCTTAGGTTTCCACCAGTCTTCATCAGACTAGTAATGATTTTGAGTTTTGTTCCACATTTTCTCCCACTCTATCTATCTAGGACCTCTTATTGTGATCCCCTTCTGAGTGGTCAGCAGTGGTAACCAGGCACCATCTAGGTCTTCTGGTCTCTGGGTCATGGAGGTTAGGGGTCACATGCTCCATTAAGTCCTTTGGACTAATTATTTCCTGTGTCATTGATTTTTTCTCACTCTTCTTTGCTCTGAATGGAGAGAGACCAATATTTGTACCTCAAATGGCCATTTACAAGCTTTTAAGACCCCAGTCACTACTTAGCAAGGTAGGATGCATTACATTATCTCTGTGGATCTTTATGGAAGATCTTTATGGATTTTGGCTGTGGTGTTTATAGAAGCAGATTACCAGGGCTTTCTTTTGTGGTGCTGTTGAATGGGTTTTAGCTGCCAACCTTTAGGTTAGTACCAAAACCAAACTCACTGCCATAGAGTTGGCTCTGACTCATAGCAACCCCTCCTTGGGTTTCCGAGTCATCGTCCCCCACTCCCCCCCAAAAAACTCACTTCCATCGAGTCGATTCTGACTCATAGTGACCCTCATTGGGTTTCCAAGGCTGTAAATCTTTATAGAACTAGATTGCCCCATCTTCCTTCTGCAGAGCAGCTGGTGGGTTTGAACTACTGACTTCTGGTTAGCAGCCAAATACCTTAAGGGATCTGTAAATATATTCACCACCATTGATTGAGTGACTAAGCTGCCAAATCTATTCAGGCTTCCAATTCTTCAGAGCCCTATCCTGCCTGACCACTGCCTCCATTTCAGGATTTGGAATATATGTTTTGATCTCATGTTCAAGCTAGGATATAGAATCTTTTCTTGGTCACCATTACCACCTCCTCCCATTATTTAGCACAAATGTAAGAACATAGGGTTTAGAGCCCAGAATTTAGAAAATGATTGCAGAAAGTTTGCAACATGGCATAGGGAAAGTGGTTAGAGTCAGGAGAGCCAGCATTTCTCACATGACTCTCCAGAGAGTAAGCATTAGATAGCATTGGGTTGATTGGGGGGTGGTGGGGTGGAGGCATTTTAACTGTGATTTGGGTGAAAGTTCACAGACCAAATTTGTTTGAGTCACAGGTTTTTTAAGGGCACTTCATACACACAGAGAAGAAACTGCATTAGCACTGAACTCATGTACACAATGTGTTTTAAAAATGTCTAGCATCATTAAAGATACTATTTTAAATCATTGTGAATGTTTCCAGAGCTCAAAGCCAAAGGACTCTATATAGCATTTCAGGACACTGAAGGACTTCACAGCAGCCAAGTACTAAGTGCAATGGTTCCTCACTCAGGAATAATAAATCCAGTGAGCCGTAAATTCAAAGAACAGGCAAGTTCACAGGCACTTTTATGCCTGAAATTTCTGGAGGGATGAAATGTCCAATGATGAGGTGATGGCCAAAATAAACCAAGAACTGATGTAATTGTCTGGATATATTAGTGGAAAAGTGTAAAAATTACTTGACTACTGTAGATAAAAATGAAGAGGTATTGAATTTTTCATTTAATTGTTCCTGTAGTCAGTTTTATTAGATGATACTTCCTTAGAGGGATATTAACAATAAAAAAAAGGAGAAGTGTACTCATCATTTCAGAAAAGATTGCTTTTAGATCATGATTGAATGAAGAAGTGATTTGTTCTAACAAATTCCAGATAGACACATGAAAGGTGGGAATGTAAATAGAGATTTGGGTTGATTTAATTTTATTTTGGGTCATATGGACAAGACACCATCTAAGTCATTGTAGAATCTGACTCTATAAACAATTGGAGACCGACTAAGAATTGTCCTGTGTCCTTTCTTGTCATCATTTCCCGTGCTTCTGATGCCTGGGAAACATGTTGGCAACACTCTTACTTATGCATTAGCTTCCAGCTGAGATGATTAAAAACCAACCACATACAATAACGCTCTAGTCTTGTGGTTTAAAGTAATGATTGTGAAGACAATGTCCAATGAAGACCAAGTAACTCTATGGCAAATGTTATGGTATAATATAAAGTGCAGAAAACAGGATGCAAAACTGCAATCTACTTCTGTAGTGATATCACCTCAGAAAACACAGATTTCATGTGTTCTTCATGAAATCAAAATATGTGTGCTTTCCTTCTACTGATCTCAAAGATGATGGTTCAAACCTACCCAGTGGCTCCACTGCAGGAGAAAGGCGCGAGTGATCTGTTCTCATGGAAATTATAGCCAAGAAAACCCTATGGAGCACAGTTCTACTTTGTAACTCATGGGGCCACCATGAGTCAGGATCGACTCCATGGCATTTTTTTTAAGTGGGTAAGTGTTAAATGAAGATATGAGAAAGTGAAAACATTGTGTTTGCTATAAACTATCTGTAATGTTGATTAAAATGTATCTGAAAATACAGTTACATTGCAGGTGCCCACACTCAGAGATAAAAAGCACATCTTTTATAAATCATTATTACCTGGAATCTGACACTGAGGGGATATAAGAAACAGAAATGAAAACTTGAGTATCCAATCGATAAATAATTGATTGTGTGCTATGTGTAGACAGTACTAAGAGTCAGAAACAGATGAATACATGAGTTCAGTGCTAATGCAGTTTCTTCTCTGTGTGTATGAAGTGCCCTTAAAAAACCTGTGACTCAAACAAATTTGGTCTGTGAACTTTCACCCAAATCACAGTTAAAAAAAAAAAAAACATAAATAACAAAAAACAAACTGCTATGATTCACAAAGTCTGTCAGAGTAAAACAGCTCTATGGCTGTGATTTTCAGATGTAGATTACCAGCCTTTCTGGGTATGTTCAAATCATCAACATATCGGTTAGCAGGCAATTACTTAATGGTTTGCTCTACCCAGGGACTTTTATGTGCAAATAACACAAACATGATAAATGCTATTCTAGATGTATAATTTATTTATAGAACCAAAAACCAAACCAAAGTCACTGTCCTCGAGTCAATTCTAACTCATACAGACCCCTCCTTGGGTTTCCGAAGTAGTATCTCTATAGAAGTATATTGCCCAGTCTTCCTTCTGAGGAATGGCTGGTGGGTTTGAACCACCAGCCTTCTGGTTAGCAGTCAAGTGCCTTAGGCACTACACCACCAGACGAAGGAGTAATTCATTCTGCTTGGCATAGTCAGATAATTTCAAGGGAGAGGTCGTAATTGTGTCATTTTCTCAAGTGTGAGTGTAGAGAAATGTCGCTTTGTATAAACACTCACACTTGAGAAAATGACACAATTACGACCTCTCCCTTGAAATTATCTGACTATGCCAAGCAGAATGAATTACTCCTTCGTCTGGTGGTGTAGTGCCTAAGGCACTTGACTGCTAACCAGAAGGCTGGCGGTTCAAACCCACCAGCCACTCCTCGGAAGGAAGGTTGGGCAATCCTACTTCCGTAGTGATACTGCCTCGGAAACCCAAGGAGGGGTCGCTATGAGTCAGGGCTGACTCGACGGCACATAACAACAACAACAACAACAACATTGTGATTTGGGTGAAAGTTTACAGAGAAAATTCATTTTCCACTCAACAGTTAATACACATTTTGTTTCATGGCATTGATTGCAATCCCCATAATATAACAGCTCTCTTCTCACTTCCTCCCTGTGGTTATCTTTTCCCTGTGTCCTTTCCTGTAGGAGTTCTGGTAGCATAGTGTCTGAGGCACTTGACTGCTAGCCAGAAGGCTGGCGGTTCAAACCCACCAGCCACTCCTAGGAAGGAAGATGGGGCAATCTACTTCCATAGTAATACTGCCTCAGAAACCCAAGGAGGGGTCACTATAAGTCGGATCTGACTCTATGGCAGTGCGTTTGGTTTTTGGTTTTGGTTTCTTTCCTATGCATTCCTGCTCTCTGAGCTAGCTTCCTGTGCAAATGTTGCCCTTCTGATCTCCCATGGTTGATTATTCTAAGGAGTGTGTGCCTACCTGGTGTAATTATTCACCTTGTAGCCTTGTCTATTGTTTGGTTGGAAGTCATGGGAGTGAGTACAATTCCAGGCCCAAGGGTGACTAGGGGCCATACTCTTTACGTGACCAGTAAGCATGGTCTTTTTTTTTTTTCCCATGATTTTGAGTTTTATTCCACATTTTTCCTCCCACTCTATCCAAGATCTCCTATTTTGATCGCTTTTCGAGTGGTTGACAGTGGTAGTCAGATACCATCCAGTTCTTCTTATCTCAGAATCATGTAGGCTGAGAGGTTCACATTAGTCCCCTTGGACTTTGTTTCCATGCATCTTTGATTTTCTTCATCTTCCTTTGCTCCAGACAAGGAGAGACCAATTGCTGCATCTTAGATTGATGTTCGTAAGCTTTTAAGAACCTAGTCATGTGGCCCCATATGTTACTGGCCATGGTGATGAATCTGTGTTGATTATATATGCTATCATATTTTATCTCACCACTCACAAAGGTGGTATAATCGTTCTCAGTTTTTACAGATAAGAAATGTAACTCCTTATAAGCTTTATAATTCTGAATCTAAGGGCCTGTTTCTTTATGTGGGCACATCCAAAGCTGAGACAACACCTTTAGCCTACCTCTGCAGGCATCAGAATCAGAATGTTCCACCTCCACCCTCTTTTGTAGAAACCAAAACCAAAACCAAACTCACTGCGGTCAAGTCGGATCCAATTCCTAACAGACCCCTCCTTGGGTTTCTGAGGTGGTATCACTACGTAAGTAGATTGCCCAACCTTCCTTCTGAGGAGTGGCTGGTGGGTTTGAAACACCAGCCTTCTGGTTAGCAATCAAGTGGCTTAGGCACCATGCCACCAGAGAAATTTGATAATCACTAATTTTAGTTTCGAGTGGCATTGATAGTTTCAGTGGTAGGATTCTAGTTTTCCATGAAGGAGACCTGGGTTTGATTCCTGGCCAATACACCTCATGAGCAGCCACCACCATCTGTCAATGAAAGCTGAATGTTGCTGTGATGCTGAACAGGTTTCAGGGGGTGTTTGTTCAGGCTGCATTGGATTAGGAAGAAAGGCCTGCAATCAACTTCTGAAAATTAGTCAGTGAAAATCTTATGGATCACAACTGTACGTTGAGGGCCAACTCCAGGACTGCTAATAACAATTTTAGCTTTAGCATTTATGAAATCTGTGGGAGATAAAGGAGCTCCAGTAGCACAGGGATTAAAGCATTTGACTGCTAACCAAAGGGTCAGCAGTTTGAACCGACCAGCTGCTCCATGGAAGAAAGATGGAGCAGTCTGCTTCCGAACAGATTTGCAGCCTTGAGAACCCTGTGGGGCAGTTCTAGTCTGTCCTATAGGGTCACTATGAATTGGAATCAACTTGATGGCACTATGTTCTGATGTCCATAGGAGTTCTTTGTTCTTTCTCTCTCTCTCTTTTTCTTTTTTTTTAAATAAGAAGTTAGCCTATATTCATCATAGTCTCCCAGTCACTTGATTATTAATTTAGGTGGTGAAGTAAGCTTGTTAATGTGCCTTTTTAAAGACATTACCTAGCAGGAGAGAAAATAAAGCCCTGGAAAGAATTATGCTCTATTATAGCCTAACCAGCCAGTGTGGAGAGCAGGGTCTATATGGAAAAAGACAGAGTTAAGTAATGTATTTTTAAGCAATAGATATTTATTGACCCAACATCTCTCCAGGCAATGTTCACATGTTTCTAACTGAAATGTCTAACTTGGCAGTACTGCTTAAGCAAACAAACTCAGTCAGTTGAACAAAATGATTAACAGGAAGTTGAGGAGCTCACGTGGTTACCAACATTTGGTGGGGAGAAAAGGCTGGGGTTAAAGTCTCAGAGCAATGACTTGCAGAACGGTCACCTCGACCACAAGTGATTTCACTGTGAGACTGTGTGGACGCCTTGAAATCAGTAACTGTCTGAGGCAATTTGTTCTTGTGTAGTATTAGTTTACAGATTAGCGCAAGATTGAGCAAAACAAACCAAATGAGCTGCTTCAGAAATGTGTCAAAGAAAGGTGGAAATGCAACACAGAGGTAAATAAAGAGGGAAGGAAGAAAGAAAGAAGAACAAGAAGATGGAGCTGGAAGGAGGTCAAAAACAGATGATACCAAAAGGACTATTATGGATTCTAGAGAAAATGTAAGTTGAATTTATCTACACTGTGATCCTACTGAAGAGACATTTTACTCATTTCCTGGTGTGAATGATGCGGTCTCAGAAGTGCTGGCTTTTCAGCTTGTCTCTCATTACTACCTTGATTTTTGTGTTTGTTTACCATAGCAAGTTACAGAAGAATAAAAGTGTTCGGAAGGCAGCTCTGACAAACATTTCTCTATTAGCACAAGTCTGTCATGAGATTTTTGAGGGAAAAGTTTTTTATGAAGCAGAAAATACCTTGAGAACGACTCGCAGTGCATCTGCCTGTGATGAGTTTTTGGTTCTCAGTCATTACATAACAGAGACACTCTCTACAGAAGAAGCTGCATTCCCCTTGGCTTATGCAGTGACCATCCACAAAGACTTTGATACATTTGAAAGGCTCTTCAGAGCAATTTACATGCCCCAAAATGTCTACTGTGTTCACGTGGATGAGAAGGCCACAGCTGAATTTAAAGATGCCGTGAAGCAATTACTGAGCTGCTTCCCAAATGCTTTCCTGGCGTCCAAGATGGTGCCAGTTGTCTAT
Organism: Orycteropus afer afer; assembly: GCF_000298275.1. Lineage (NCBI taxonomy): Eukaryota > Metazoa > Chordata > Mammalia > Tubulidentata > Orycteropodidae > Orycteropus > Orycteropus afer. Next base: position 2,663,564 of record NW_006921599.1, read on the forward strand.
GGCGGAATTTCCAGGCTCCATGCTGACCTGAACTGTATGAGAGACCTGGTGGCATCGGAGGTTCCCTGGAAATATGTGATCAATACCTGTGGGCAAGATTTCCCTCTGAAAACCAACAAAGAGATTGTTCACTATCTGAAAGGGCTTAAAGGAAAAAATATTACCCCAGGAGTGCTGCCTCCTGATCATGTCATTGGACGGACTAAGTATGTCCACCAAGAATTATTAGGCCTTAAAAACTCCTACATGACTAAAACAAAAAAATTAAAAACTCCTCCTCCCCACAATATGACCGTCTACTTTGGCACTGCCTATGTGGCCCTCACAAGGGAATTTGTTAATTTTGTCCTTCAAGATCAACATGCTCTTGACTTACTCTCCTGGTCTAAGGACACCTATAGTCCTGACGAACATTTCTGGGTAACACTCAATAGGATTCCTGGTATGTATATCTTTTAACTATCATTTTTATGAAGAAATACTGTGTTTTCAATACCAAAAATAAATAGCTTAGAGCAAGAAATTGTTAAAAAATAAAAAGTTGCTAATATTGCAGAGTTTTTTATAGCTTCAAATTTTGATTTTTGAATTTTTTTAAAAAAATTTTTCCAGCAACTTTGCTTACTAAGTGGGTGATACAGCTCATTTTGTTTTACAGATGAACAAACTGAGGCATAGTGATTAGGAAGGCTAGGGTAAGAGCTCAGTTTTCTGACTTGATTTTGTTGATGTACCAAGCTGCCTTTCTGGGCTTCCAGACCCATTCCAAATAGATATTAAAATCTTGAGACAGCAAGAGATTGAGGAAACACAGACCGTGCAAATGACAAATTAAGCCTGATTTTCCCTTAAATGAGGAACCTGGGTGGTGTAAGTGGTTTGTGATCAGCTGTGAACTGAAAGGTTGGTGGTTTGAACCCAAACAGCTGCTCTGCTGAAGAAAAGATCTAATGATCTGCTTCTGTAAAGATTACAGACAAGGAAACCCCATGGAGCATTCTATTCTGTAATACACGAGGTTGCCATAAGTTGGGCCCCAACTTGACAGCAGTTAACAACAATAATAGCTCCCTTAAGTGTGTGACACTGAAGATCAGGAATATATACTATAAACTAAATGTGAGTGGCAATTTGAGTATTTTTATATTTTGCTGCTGTTGAAGCTCCTTTCAAAGTAAGGCCCCAATTACCCAGCTAGTAAGTGAATGAGCCAATTCTAAACCAGATCTCCTAAGCTTGCTGTGCTTTCTAAGTTGACTTTCAATAAGTAATCAGTTATTACTAAGTTAACTCCACTTTAATTTTGGTCCAAATTCCAACCGATTTGAATACTCTCCAAGTTGTTTCCAGTGAACCAACCCAATTTTGCTAGTTTGATTTAAAGAGAAGATTCAGGTTCACAGTTCAAGAGGCAAGGTAAGTTGGATCACACTGTGAGGATCATGCCCACGGTTTCTTTAGATTAGTGTTTCAGTTTGAATGCATAGTACAATCAATCACCGGGAGCTCTTAAAAAATTCTCTCAGGCCAAAACCCAGGAGTCCCTGGGTGATGCAAAAGTTAAGTGCTTGACTACTAACCAGTACGTTAGTGGTTCAAACCCACCTAGAGGTGGCTTGGAAGAAAGGCCTGGCAATCTGCATCTGAAAGGTCACAGCCAAGAAAACCCTATGAAACAACTCTACTGTGCACCACATGGGGTTGCCATGAGTCAGAATCAACTCCACAGCAACTGTTTTTTTTTTTTTTTTTTTTTTTTCCCTTAAGGCCCGGCCCACTCCCTAATGTTTCACTCTCTCTGGACTGGCCCTAGCCATTAGTATTTGTACAGCCTCCAGGTGACACTCCGGAGCTCTGGTGGCATAGAGGATAAGTCATTTGACTGCTAACCAGAAGGTGAACAGTTCAAAGAAGTTGGGGCTATCTGTTTCCGTAAAGATTTACAGTTTCTGGTAAACTTTCACCCAAATCACAATAAAAATTGTTTAAGGTAAAAAAGATCACAGCCTCAGCCTCGGAAACCCAATGGGAGTGACTATGAGTCAGAATCAACTCAATGGCTGTGAGTTTTGGTTTTCAGGTGATACTCACAGAAAGTAATGGTTGAGAATCATTGCAGATACCTATTTTAAACTTTGGTATACAAACCTTCATAGACTTGGGTTGTTTTTTTTAAATCTGTGGTTTTCCCATAGCTAGAAGGGTTAATATCATAATAAAAAGTGGGATTCAAGAAAGTCAGGTAAGGGAGGCATGACCATATAACTATTTGAATCTACACTTATTCCTCACTTCTTAGACTATCACATTATCCAACATTTTGCATTTATGACTGTCATGTAGTGAATTATTTGATATGGCTCTTCTAGGCATGGTTTTTGTGATGCCCACCAGTTGAGTGATTGGAACTGTGCAAATGTAAGGGAATTTTGGTCCACCAAGAGGACTGAATAGCTTGTTAGTAATGTAAATAAGGAACATGGCACACTTGCAGGTGTAGGACCATGGAAATAAGGTATATGGAACCTTAATGTAGAGATTGGTTAGTTTTATAGTGCCTAAGGCATCTGACTGCTAACCAGAAGTCTGGCAGTTCAAACCCACCAGCCACTCCTTGGAAGGAAGATGGGGAAATCTACTTCTGTAGTGATACTGCCTCAGAAACCCAAGGAGGGGTCCCTGAGTATGATCCAACTCCACAGCAGTGAGTTTCATATTTTTTTTTTTTTTTTTTTAGGCTTAAAATGAGCCCTCCTGGAGACAGAAGGGGGGATCTCACTGCTATCAAGAGAGAAGAACTGGAGGTGGTGGGATGAAGTGTGTCCTTGGACCTAAGATCCCTGAACTGGGCCTCCTTGGTAGAGAGACAGCTGATACAACCAGCTGAGAAAAGGTGGCAGGAGAACCAAGGGGCATGAAACAAATGGTGGTCTTGTTGGACCACAGAGCCAGAAAGCTGAGTGCCTTTGGGCAAGAGGCTTACCGGCAGAGTAGGGTGCACCTAGGTACACCCACTGGCAGAGCTAAAAGAGCTTTATAACACTTGCCTGAGCAGGGCAGGGGCCAGGTTGAGAGCTTGAAAGCCAGAGAGATGCATGCCTGGAGAGCCATGCCTGAGGACATGGCCGAGGAGAGGCCGTCCTGATTGAGGAATTTTATCCCGAGTATTCCTGAACCTGAACTGTAGTCTGTTGTTTCTCTAATTAACCCCACAATTGTGAGTATTGTCTGTGAATTCTGGGTTTCCAAGGCGGTATCTCTAAGGAAGTAGATCACCCAGTCTTCCGAGGAGTGGCTAGTGGGTTTGAACCACCAGCTTCTGGTTAGCTATCAGATGCCTTAGGCACTACACCACCAGAGCTCCTGGGGATATTGCAACAGATTATCAAACCCAGTAGAGAGTTCCATGGGAGGGACAGTTGGTGTCAAAATTGGTAAAAAGTTTGGAGGAAAATTTTGGAGGGTAGTGGCATGTCTGGCCTCATGGGAAAAAGCCTTGGGCTGCTGTTGGTGATTCTATCTACCCCTTGGGAAGTTGGAGGTCAGAGGATGCTGCTCCTGTGCCTTTTTTGCAGTTGATGTCAGAAGCTGGATTTGAAGTTGGACTAAAGTGAGTCCTTGCCCAGTACACGATTAAACCAAGTCAGTTCACATATCCTGCATACCTGAGAGATGAGAAAGATTTATTACCATGCACATGGTAAGGAGTCAGAGGCCAGTAGCCAAATCTGATTCCCCGAGTGGGAGTTGGAGTACAGTTTTTGTGAAGTTTAGGAAAGAGATCTATACATATTCATATAAATTTCAGGAATTTGGGCGTGAATTAGCTGGAGACTGGCTGAGGTTTCATTCACCTCGGTTTAAAGGGACAGTCAGTTTTTAATGTAGTGTGCTTGCATACCAGATGACTTACACCAACTTCTTCTTTTTAAAAATTTTTTTAAATTATGATTTGGGTGAAAATTTACAGAGCACATTCACTTTACATACAGCAACTCACATACACTTTGTCTCATGACATGGACTACAATTTCCCACAATGCAACTCCCTCCCACTTCCTCCCCATAGTTACCTCTTCCCTGTGTCCTTCCCTCCATGCACTCCTGTCCCCTGAGCTATGTCCCTCTGCATACACAGCCCTACTATTCTCCCATGATTGGAGTCACCCCAACTTCTTGTTATCAGCTGATCAAGGCTTAGGCAGAGGGGGAGATGTTAGTTCTGAGCAACTTCCTTCCGTTTGTCTCATTGCGCATCTCGCATCTCCGCAGGCCAAAACAGATCTGAGCTGGTTTTAACTGGTTTCAAGTTGGTATTGGTTGTTTCTGAAAAACAACTATAAGAAAACACATTATTATACCTATTCATCCATCTCCAACTAGGGATGATTATAGAGAAGGGGGAGCGGGAAGTGAACTGTAATTCAGCTGGCTTCAGATTCGTTGCAATGGCTCCAGACTCATGGAAGCATGGGACTTTGAAAGAGAATGAAGAGGCCTAGGAAGTGAAACTTTTAATTCTGAGATGGTTACTTTAGTTCTTATCTGTAATGGCTGAAAGGAATATAAGAGATACTGTGCTGCAACTGAGGAGAGAAAAGCCTGGGGCAAGAGCCAGACCAATTAAAGAAGATAATTGATAGGAGGCCAGGGCTTTTGGTTACACCCAGCCAGAGGCCCAGAGCTATATGCATAAGAATGGGAAGACAGTCAGGTTGTGGTGAAGAGAAGATGAAACTGGAATGCTGTAAAAAGGGTTATGTGTTTTGGATTATGTGTTTATCTGAATGAATATTGAATGTTCTCTTACCCAGTTGTATGTTAGAAGTGAATATTGAGTATGGATAACAGAACATGGAAGTCTACCTTCAGCCAATACTTGATTAGATAGCTAAAAGAGGAACTGGAATTTGCCCAGAAGAAACACAGGTTGTTGGTCTGAATGTAGTAGCCCAATGTAAAAAGCATTAGAGTTTTAGCGAAAAACCTGAGCCCCACCCAGAACCTACACAGTCAGAAAATTTGCATTTGAAAAAACACAGAGAACAACCCAAAACTGCTGTGAGAACAGAGATTTGCATTTGAAAGAAGGACCCGCAGAGACAAAAAGGACTGACCTTTCGAATTTTGAGCAATCCGTTTGTCTTTGGGTACCTGGAGACAGGAAAATCAAGGCCTAAGAGAAAAACCCCTTCCAGGACTGGAAGGTAAAGGAAGCCAGCAAGTAGATAGCCTTGTATGCTGCTCACTTGTGACCACCTGGGTCCACTTGATGAGTGGAAATAGGGGAGATGCAGTAACAAAGAAACGGGCTGAGTTTAGCACCTGTTAACCTAGCCCACAGAGGCTAGGGATGAGAGGAAGGGCTGGATGATCTGAAGTGCAGGGAGTTGTGTGGACTCCTGAGTCTACAGGCATTGAACTAACCCATAGTGCTGGTCTGAAGTGAAGGGACGAGTGTGAAGTGCCAAGGTTGCAGCTGGTACCCATGACCTAGCTTGGATGGCTAGGGTTGAGCTGACCAGGACCTAACTGAATGAACAGGAAGATGTTTGACACTGTGATGTAAATTGATGCAGTTGGATGCTGGCTTTGGACTGGACTTATGCATGCAGATGCTCAAAGTTCCAACTGGAAAAGAAGATTCTTCAGAGAAATGAACATGTTTGTCTTCTCAGATATTGGTTTGATCAAAATGGGCAAATTAGAAATGGGCTATCTAAAATGGGAGGAGATAAAGGCATGAAGTGATTGGTTTACACACTTTCATGAGTGGGCTTAGATTTAAAATGATTGGGAAGGGAATGTTAATATTTGAAGTAAGAAAAGAGCAATGGCTAGAAAATCCAGAGGGTGCCCTGTGGTGCAGTGAATTACTTGGTATGGCTCTTCTAGCCATGTTTTTTGTAACTCCTACCAGTTAAGTGGGTGAAACTATGCAAATGTAAGGTGCTTTTGGCCCACCAAGGGGATTGGATAGATTGCTAGGTAATGTAAATAAGGTACATGGCACCCTTCTGGGGGTGGGACCATGGAAATAAGATGTATGGAACCCTAATGTGGGCATTGGTCCATTTTGTTATCCCACTACACTTAAAATGAGCCCCCTCAGAGGCCGAAGGGGGGAATCTCACTGCCATCAAGAGAGAAGAGCTGGAGGTGGAATGAAGCATGTCCTTGGACCTGAGATCCCTGTGGAGGACCTCCTTGGCAGAGATGGCCAACTGAGAGACAGTGGCAGTGGAAACCACAGGGCACAAGACAGCAGCAGTCTTGCTAGACCACGGACCGAAAAACTGAGTGCTGGTGGGCAGGTGGCTTACTGGTGGAGTGGGGTGCACCTAGGTACACCTATTGGCACAGCTAAAAGAGCTTTGTAACACTTGCCTGAGCAGAACAAAGGCTAGGTTGAGAAGCCAGGGGCCAGAGATGCATGCCTGAGGGCATGGCTGAGGGGAGGCTGTCCTGATTGCAGAATTGTGTCCTGAGTGTTCCTGAACCTGAATTGTGGCCTGTTGTTTCCTTAATAAACCCTACAATTGTGAGTATTGTCTGTGAGTTGCATGTGGCCATTCTAACAGATTATCTCAGCAGAGAAGTAGAGAGTGCCATGGGAGGGACAGTTGGTGTCAGAGTTGGTAAAAAGGTTTGGAGGAAAATTATGGAGGGTAGGGGCATGTCTGGCCTCATAGGAATAAGCCTTTGGCTACTGATGGTGATTCTGTCTGCCTATCAGAAAGTTAGAGAAGGTTAGAGAATGCTGCCCCATGCCTTTTTTGCAATGAAGATAGTAAAAAATCTGTATCTTTGGTTGGGTTCTCTAGAGAAGCAAAAGCAGTAAAACATACATAGAGAGAGAGAGAGATTTATCTCAAAAAATTGACTCACTCAGTTGTAGAGGCTGGTAAGTTCCAAGTCCATAGTTCAAACACCAAGCTGGAGGCTTCTCCTGACTCATGCAGTTGCAGGAGCTGATAAACCCAAGGTCTGCAGGCAGTATGGGAAGCTACTGGTTCAAGTCTAGATGATGAGCCAGATACATGATTTTGATCCAAAAGCCAGAGAACTTTACCAGAGTTTTTCTATATATATTGGAAGCAGGCCACACCACAAAGGAAATTTAGGAGTTACACCTTAATTCTTTGTTATAGATTGAATTGTCTCTCCCCAAAGTGTGTTGTAAATTCTAACCCTTATATTTGTGGATGCAATTCCATTTGGGAATAGAGTTTTCTTTCTTTATTAATGAGACCATATCAGTGTAGAATGTTGTTCTGGTTACCTCATGGCACTCTGACAGGAATATACCAGTCCCCTAGTTCCTCTAAGTAGTGACCTCACCCTTTTGGCCTGGCGGCCCTGTTCCTCTCCCTCTTGGGCATGGCAGCCCCGCCCCCTCATTTTTGGGCAGCGGTTATGGCTCCATCCCACTGGCTCACATGAACAAGCAGCCCCACACTCCAGAACCAAGTTGGTGAAGGCCTAGCTCTTTGAAACCTAGGGGGCTGTGGTGGTTCCACCCCCAAAGGCCATGGTCCTACCCTTTCAGGCTAAGGCAGTTCTGCTTCCATTTCCTTGGTCTCTCCACTTCTGCCGAATAATGCCAAAGGCAACCTGCTCTGCTGGAAAACTTCCTGCCCAAAAAGCACTTGGCTTTCTTGCTCCGTGAGCCAGCCAACCTGCTACTCCATTTCAAGCTGGTCTATTCTACCAATTAATGCCCGAAGGCAACCCACTCTACCAGTAAGCCACCTGTGTGATGGCACCTGGCTTTCTCTTCCATGGGCTGGTAAGCCTGTTACTATTTAATGCTGGTCTCTGGACGCTGGTCTCTGGACTCTGCTCCTGCCATCTCTCATCCTGGTCTCTTGGCTTTGCTCCTGCCATCTCTAATGCTGGTCTCTTGGCTCGGTTCCTGCCGTCTCTCATACCACATGCCAGGGTCTCTCTGCCAGGGTCAGAGGTCAAGGATGTACTCCACTCCTGTTTCCATATTTTAGGTATCTGTCAGAGCAGGACCCTACTTCTGGTACCATATTCTGTCTGGTTACTTTGTGCCGCTCTGACAGGAATATACCACAAATGGAATGGTTTGAACAAACAGGAGTTTATTCTTACAGTTTGGAGGCTTGAAGTCCATGTTCAAAGTGCCAGGCTCTAGGGGCTGGGTGAAAGCCCCTCAACCTTGGGGTTCAGCTCTGCCTCCTGTTCCCAGCCCACAGAAGCTAGAGGCATTTCTTCACTCAGATAGCTGCTGGCTGCTGAGGCTGCCAAGCCCAAGGTTGACAAGTAAAAAGGCACAGTCCGATATTACCAAATCACACAGCAGCCCATTAATTCAAGTCCATTGTAAGTCCCAACATCAGCAGAGCATGGCAGGCTGTTGAACAACGACACAGCTACATGCAGGGTTCAAGGTGCCATAAGCTAGAGACCATTCCCCGAGGCTTCTGCTTATATATGGGAAGCAGACCACATTCCCTAAGACAGCTACTCAGCTGCTCCCAGTAGATTCCACCACGGAGCTGATTACCAGTCTCATCATGGAGAATACTACATCCAGCTGCCCAGCCATTCAACCAGGCCCAGACAAGTTGACACACAAACTGAACTACCACAAATATATCTTAAAACAGTCATCTTTGAGACATAAAACAAGCCATACCACATAAAGATTGCCAAGAAACCTAGGAATAGATAGTGAAAAGAGAAAAGGACCTTCCCTAAGAGCAGACAGAGAGAAAGAGAGGCTCCCCCTAGAGCTTATGCCTTTAATTCAGACTTCTAGCCTCCTAAACTGTAAGAAAATAAATTTATTTGTTAAAGTCACCTACTTGAAGTGTTTCTGTTATAGCTGCACTAAATAATTACAATATTCAACATAATTTATTGGAAATGGACCATACCTCTGGTTAGCTGCCCTGCTGGTACAAATAGTTAAATGCTCAGCTACTAACTGAACCTACCCAGAGGCACATTGGAAGAAAGGCCTGCGGATTTGCTTCCAAAAGGTAACAGCCATGTAAATCCTACGGAGTACAGTCCTACACATGGAGGTGAGTTGGAATCAACTCAATGGCAACTGGTTTGTTTTTTTGTTGGTTAGCAGTTAACTGAGCAGCAATTCAAAGAAAACAAATACACTGAATTCAGGTAATTCAAATACTAAAAGAGTTACTCCCTGTTCTTGTTACCTAGTGCTGCTCTGACAGATATATATACCACAAAATGAAATGGCTTGAACAAACAGGAGTTTATTCTCTTACAGTTTGGAGGCTTTAAGTCTGAGTTCAAAGTGCCAGGCTCTAGGGGCTGTGTGAAAGCCCCTTGCCCTTGGGCTTCAGCTCTGCCTCTTGCTCCCGGCCCACTGAAGCTAGAGGCATCTCTTCACTCAGGCAGCTACTGGCTGCTGAGGCTAACAAGCCCAAGGTCAACAAATAAAATGGCACAGTTCCAGTGTTACCAAATCACATTGCTGGCCATTAATTCAAGTCCATTGTAAGTCCCAAGGTTGGCAGAGCATGGCAGGCTGCTGAACAATGACATGGCTACATGCAGGGTCCAAGCATGTCATAAGCTAGAGACCATTCCCAAAGCTGTTTTTTATATACGGAAGGCAGACCAGACCACATCCCTAAAGCAGCTACTCAGCTGCTTGTGGTAAGTCCCACCATGGAGTTGATTGCCGGTCTCATCATGGGGAATAGCTGCCCAGCCACTGAACCAGGCCCAGCCAAGTTGACACACAAACTTAACCACCACAGTCCCTGAGACGGTTACCATGTTATATGTAGATGTCCACTGGATGGTATCTGAACTTCTTGCCTCTGCTTTTAAGCTTCTACTTGTATATGGTGCCCACTACTCCTGGGCTTTCCTATTCCACATCCTCTCAGAATGTCAGCCAGTTTCTGTGATGCTCTACTAATTGCTATTCCTCTCTCTGTCTCATCCAAATATATCCAGAGGTCTTGTTTGGAGTCCTATAGTAACTGTACAATAGATGTCCCTATTTTCCATTCATACCATCTCATAGGCTGCTGTTAACCTCTCAAGATGGCTGCCCTTCCTTTAAGCCCCAAGTGGTTCCAGTCAGCTGTGGTCAGAGTGGCAGAATCATGTGGTTTAAAAATAAAACTAGCATTCCGGTAAGTTGGTGGAATAGATAGACAAGCTACACAGACCCTCTTCACTGAAGAAAAGAGAAACCAATTGACACTGATACAGAAGATAATCCTGTAGCCCGGAGCTTTGAAAGGAAGGATACAGGAGTGGATTAAACACCACCTAGTAGAAAAACCTAAAGGAAAATAGTGAATAAGGAGACAAACAGAATTGCAAATGGTCAGCTATCCTGTTGGCATAAACAGCCTGAATATTTCCAAGTTGTGGTAGTTGTTGTTATTTGCAGTGGAGTCAGACCTGACTAGTAGTGACCCCTCCTTGGGTTTCCAAGGCAATATCACTATGGAAATAGGTTGCCCAACCTTCCTTCCGAGGAGTGGCTGGAAGGTTAGCAGCCATCTGGTTAGCAGTCAAGTACCTTAGGTACTACCCTACCAGAGCTCCCAAAATGGTGGTAGGACCTGAGAATTACCCTAAAAATCAGTCCTGTTCACTAAGGGCTGCAAGGACGACTGCACTGGTGGCTGATGACTAAAAAAGGGAAGCAGCAGATAAGGAAAAAAACTGAGCTGTGAACTTTTGGCTGTCTGGAGGATGCAACCATTTTGAATGTTTACAAGTGGTGACCATATTGGATATTTAAAGCAACGGCATTCTCATTCAGATTCCAGGGATCTAAGAATAGGCTTTGCTTGCCAAGGATAGCATAGACATATGGGAGGCTGATGACTGGAAAGGAGATTGGTAGTGAATGCATAAGTGCTACCAACTAGCGAACGTTGTTGTTGTTGTTGTTATGTGCCCTCCAGTCAGACCCGACTCATAGCGACCCCTCCTTGGGTTTCCGAGGCAGTATCACCACTGAAGTAGATTGCCCCATCTTGCTTCCGAGGAGTGGCTAGTGGGTTTGAACCGCCAGCCTTCTGGTTAGCAGTCAAGTGCCTTAGGCTCTATGCTACCAGAGCTCCTGGAACATTATCTAGGATAAAGCATATGTTAGGCCACAAAGCAAGCTGTAATAAATTTAAAAACATTGAAATACTGAAAAGCATCTTCTCAGATCATAATACTATCAAGTTAGAAATCAACAATAGGGGGATCAACAGAAAAAGAATAAACAGGTGGAAACTGAATTACACCCTCATTAAAAATGACTGAGTAATAGAAGAAATAAAAAATGAACTTAAAAAATTCCTTGAATCAAACGAGAATGAAAATACAACATACCAAAATCTTTGGGACACAGCAAAAGCAGTGATCAGAGGCCAATTTCTAGCCATACATACACACATCAAAAAAGAAGGAAGAGCCAAAATAAACACCTTAACCCAATATCTCCCACAGTTTGAAAAAGAACAGCAAAAAAAAAAAAAGCCTACAGTCAACCGGAAGAAAAGAAAAAAATAAAGATTTGAGCAGAAACAAATGAAACAGAAAACAGAAAAAAATTAATGACTAGAAGTTGGTTTTTTGAAAAGATTAATAAAATTGACAAACCACTGGGAAATTTAACAAAGGAAATGAGGGAGAGAATACTGATGATATGATCCCATGCATAGAAAACGCAAGAGACTCAGCAAAAAAAGTAATGGAACTACTTGAGAGATTTAGCATAGTCGCGGGATACAAGATCAACACAGAAAAAGCAGTTGGGTCCCTCTGCCCCAGCAAACATATTGCTGAAAAGGAAATCAATACCATTTATAATAGCTATCAAAAAAAAAAAAAAAAAAAAAAAACCACTTGGGAATGAATTTCACTAAAGACACAAAAGACCTGTACAAAGTAAACTACAAACCAGTACTTCAAGAAACCGTGAGAGATCTACATAAATGGAAGAACATACCATGCTCATGGATAGGAAGATTGAACATTGTAAAATATCAGTACTACCCAAAACAATCCATACATTCAATGCAGTCCCAATCCAGATCTCATCAACATTCTTTAAGGATGTGGAAAACTAATCACTAATTTTATGTGGAAAGGAAAGAGACCTTGGATAAGCAAAGCATGACTGAAGAAGAACAAAGTAGGAGATCTTGCACTCCTGGATCTCAAAACCTATATTATATAGCCACAGTAGTCAAAGCAGCCTGGTATTGGTACAATGACAGACACATAGACAAGTGGAACAGAATTGAGAACCCAGAAATAGATGCATTGCCCTATAGTCGGCTGAATTTTGACCATGGACTAAAATCCATTAAATGAGGAAGAGATGGTCTCTTTAACAAATGGTGCTGGCAAAACTTGATATCCATTTCCAGAAAAATGAAACAATATCCATACCTCACACCATACAAAAAATTTAACTCCACATGGATCAAAGACTTAAATGTAAAAACTAAAACTATAAAGTTCCTCAAGGAAGAAACAGGGGCAAGTTTAGGGGCCCTAATTTATGGCATAAATTGACTGTCAAGCATAACCCTAAATGCACAAACAGCAGAAGATAAACTAGATGAATGAGACCTTCTAAAAATTAAATTTTTATGTGCTTCAAAAGACTTCTCCAAAATAGTAAAAAGAGTACCTACAGATTGGGAAAAAATGTTCAGCAACAATATAAAGGACTTATCTCTAAAATTTATAGAAAACTCCAACACTTCAACAACAAAAAGACAAACAGTCCAGTTAAAAAAAAGGCAGAAGACATGAATAGGTACTTCGTCAAAGAGGGTATTCAGGCAGCCAACAAACACATGAAGAAATGTTCATGATCATTAGCTATTAGAAAGATGCAAATCAAAACAACAGTGAGATACCATCTTGCCCCAGCACTAGTAGCAAAGTTCAACAAGACACAAAATAACAAATGCTGGTGAGGATGTGGAGAGATTGGGACTCATACACTGGTGGTAGGACTGTAAAATGATACAACCACTGAAGGAAACAATATACTGATTCCATAAAATGCTAGAATTAGAAATACCATTTGACCCAGCAATCCCATTGTTGTTGTTGTTGTTGTTATGTGCCATCGAGTCGGCCCCGACTCGTAACGACCCCTCCTTGGGTTTCCGAGGCAGTATCACCACTGAAGTAGATTGCCCCATCTTGCTTCCGAGGAGTGGCTAGTGGGTTTGAACCGCCAGCCTTCTGGTTAGCAGTCAAGTGCTTTAGCCACTATGCTACCAGAGCTCCTAGCAATCCCATTACTAGGTATATATTCTGAAGAAGTGAGAGGCAGGACAGGAACAGATATGTGCACATCCATGTTCATCGTGGCACTATTCACAATAGCAAAAAGATGCCCACCAACAGAAGAATGGATAACCAAACTATGGTACATACACACAATGGAATACTATGCAACACTAAAGAATAACGTAGAATCTGCAAAACACTGCATAACGTGGATGAAATTGGAGGACATATGCTGAGTGAAATAACTCAATCCCAGAAAGACAAATATTATATTAGTTCATGTTTTGGTTACCCGGTGCTGCTCTGACAGGAATATACCGTAAGTGGGATAGCTTTAACAAATAGGAGTTTATTCCTTTACAATTTTGGAGATTAGAAGTCCATGTTCCAGATGCCAGGCTCTAAGGGCTGGGTTGGGAGCTCTGGTGGTGTAGTGCCTAAGACATTTGACTGCTAACCAGAAGGCTGGCAGTTCAAACCCACCAGCCACTCATCAGAAGGAAGGTTGGACGATCTACTTCCATAGTGATACTGCCTCAGAAACCCAAGGAGGGGTCGTTATGAGTCGGATCTGACTCCACAGCAGTGTGCTGCATTTTGTTGTAGGGGCTGGGTGAAAGCCCCTTGACCTTGGGCTTCAGCTCTGCCTCTTGCTCCTGGCCCACTGAAGCCAGAGGCATCTCTTCACTCAGGTAGCTGCTAACTGCTGAGGCTGACAAGTGAAAAGGCACAGTCTTGATATTAACAAACCACATGGCAGGCTATTCATTCATGTCCATTAAAAGTCTCAGTTCGACAGGCAACACGCCAAGCTGCTGAACAACGGACTTGGCTACATGCAGGGTTCAAGCGTGCCATCTGCTGGGGACCTTCCTTAAAGTTGCTTGTTATATACTGGAAGCAGACCACATCCCTAAAGCAGCTAGTCAGCTGCTCCAATAGATTCCACCATGCAGTTCCTTATCAATCTCACCATGGGTAATAACTACCACCACCTGCCCAGCCACTCAACCAAGCCCAGCCAAGTTGACACACAAACTTAACTACCACAATTCATTATTGTAAAAAGGAAAGGAAAGGTTTATATATGGAAGGAAACTAACTGTTGGATACCAGAGGTGGGAGGGGAGGGGAAGGGAGGGAATACTACAAAAATATAAATAATAATAATAAACCATGGTGAAATAAATAAAAATAAAAAACAAAACTAAATATAGTCATCTATACATAACAAGTTCTTTAAAGAGTGGTTGTTGATGTGGTAGTCCCTCTGAAGACCTCTCAGAAGATAAAATACCCTTCATGGACTATTCACACCCAGGGGAAGGTGTCTTGGAGGAGAAAACTGTTACATGAAAGAAGTTCATGTGTGGCTTTAGAGATGTTGCCCAATAAACTTCACTGTGTTGTTAGCTGCCATTGAGTTGGCTCCCAACTCATGGGGACTTCATGCATGTTGGAACAAAATGCCTGTTTTCCAGTGTCTTTTTATGTTTTTTGTTTTTCCTCTCTGTCCTGGAGCCATCCTGTGGGCTAGGCATGTATGGTTTTCTGTGGCGTGCATGTAGCCCTGTGCCCCTGACATGAAAGGCTTATTATTACATTTACATTTGCTGTACAGCGTTGCCATGAGTCAGAATGGACTCAATGCCAACTTTTTTTTTAAGAGTCTGTACTTGTTTGACTCTTTGTCACTATCTGAGCCTGGCTAATTGCTTTAGTCCCACTACAAAAACAAAACAAAACAAAAAACCCATTTCTATCAAATTGATTCTTACTCATGGAGGTCATATAGGACAGAGTGGAACTACCACAGAGGGTTTCCAAGGCTGCAAATCTTTATAGAAGCAGATTGCCTCATCTTTCTTCCATCTTTTGGTTCGCAGCTGAATGCTTTAACACTGTTCCACCAGTCCATGTATGTGTAAAAAAGAAATGCTGAGTTGTCAGGTGATGAGCTCTTGAGAGATGTGAATGCAGAAGGAAGAAATGCTGAGTTGTCAGGTGATGAGCTCTTGAGAGATGTGAATGCAGAAGGCAGGAAAGAGCAGATCAAAATGAAGGTGGTCTTGGAGACTCATACTCACATCCTGAGTCTCTCCCTGAGTGGCTCTGAGTTTGCACTTGACCGATAACCTAAAGGTTGGCAGTTCAAACCCATCCAGCAGAACAGTGAGAGAAACGCCTGCAGAGCAATGCTATTCTGTAACACGTGGGGTTGTCATGAGTCAAAATCAACTTGACAGCAACAATTTTGGTTTTATTTTTTTACTTTATCCTGATGATTTGGCTGGGATCATACTGTCTGTGGTGGAAGGTGGTGTTATTTGTTTCCTAAAGGGGTTATGCTTGCAGAAGTTCAGAGATCACTGGGTCTAGGAGAAAGTTTGTCTAGGAGGAAAAGTTTTCGGCTTGAATAATCTCTATTTTTATGTCTGCTAGGAGTAACTCATTTTTGTCAACTCAGATGAAAAAAAAAAAAAGCTAAGTTGGGACACTTGTGAGTTCTTTTGAAGGTGGCACAGTCACTTAAGAAGATGGTAAATAGCCTGACAGTTTTCATCTTATATATAAAGTAGATGATCAAGGAAAAATGGTACTAGCTTTATAGTTTCTCTACAAGAAATGGGGCTATGGAGAGTTTTTAACCTGAGAGTGAGCTTATTGCTTTGCTATATAGGCATACCTCAGAGATATTGAGGGTTCGACTCCAGACCACTGCAGTAGAACAAATATAACAATAAAGCAAGTTACATGACATTTTTCGTTTCCCAGAGCATATACAAGTTATATTGATACTATATTGTAGTTTATTAAGTGTGCAATGGCATTATGTAAATTACCAAACTGTGACACATGAAGTGACTACATGCTATTGGATAAATGGTGCCGTTAGCCTTGCTCCGTGGAGGGTTGCCACAAACCTTCAATGAAAAAAAAAAAAAAACACATTATCTGTGAAGCACAATAAAGCGAAGTATGCCTGTACTTTTCTTCCATCCTGCACCGGTCACTGGGATTTGCCCTTTGGTTTGTACCCCATCTACGCTTTGTTTCTGCTCCTTCCTCAGCTAAGCTGGGCTATTCTTTCTTTGTTCTTTACTCTCAAGTAGAAAATTCATACCGGTGTCACCTTGGAATTAAATCCTGATATGAGGCCTCTAGAAATTCTGTATCTTCTATGTTTGTTACAGAGTAACAGGCTGGAAGTTATATGATAACTCAGCATGACTAAGGACTACTAGAAGATGTTGGCATTTTATTAAGTTTGTTAAAAGATTTTAATTTCTTAAAATCAGAAATTTCCTTATTATGCAGTTTATTGATTCATAAAAAATGTACATAGCCATATAGATTACCATAAAATTATTTGCATAATGTATGAACATGTTTGCTTTGTTAATCCAGCATCTGTCTGGTGGTTTGTTGTACTGTGGGGGCTTGCATGTTGCTATGTTACTGAAAGCTATACCACTGGTATCTCAAATTCCAGTAGAGTCTCACAAAGTGAGCAGGTTTCAGTGGAGCTTCCAGACTAAGACAGACTAAAAAGAAATGCCTGGGGATCTACTTTCAAAAATGAGCCAATAAAAACCCAACAGAACACTGTGCAGTACAGTGCTGGAAGATGAGGCCCCCAGGTGGGAAGTCACTCCGAATATAATGGCTTGACACAGTGGCTGCAACAGTGGGCTCAAACATAGTAACATTTGTGAGAATGGCATAGGACCAGCGACGTTTCATTCTATTATGCATAAGGTCTCTATGGTCAGAGCCAACTCGATGGCCCCTAACAACAACAACAACTTTGTTAATTATTATACCATGCCCTGGGACCTCTGAAGAATACCTAAGACATGACCCTGTTTTAATATTCAGTTACCCCTCAACTGGCAGTTTCTTTTTGAAAACCAAAAGACAGTATTCCTTCCTGTAGTGACCTATCTTACTTTCATGCTGAGGAAGCTAAAAATGGACTGAAGAGAAAAATAAATAAAAGTTAGGCTCCGCTGAAATAGAATCAGTTGTGATTGATCGGTATGTATCTTCGACTTCAGCTCACTGTGGAGAGGGTTGTGGAGAGTGATTTGAGGATCTGTTTACTCTGTAGAGTCAAAGGAGGGCTCCCAACAGTAGTGGGCTTTAGAAGCAGACAGACCTGGCTTTAATAAAGCCAGAGTCTACCACCTACAGTTGTGTAACTTTGGGCAAGATGAGTAATTTCTCTAAACTGCATTCTTCAAATATATACAGGGGATAAAAATATCTCCTTGCAGGGCTGTTGGGAGGATTACAGAGGATATGACTTGTACCTGGTACATTGTGATACTTGTTAAATGTTAGAAGAGAGAAGAAGCAGATGAGCTTCTTAAATGTTGATTTTTGAGGTTTTAGTGCTACTGTTCTAAAACTTTTATGTGCGACAACAAAAAAGAACATTTGATTTTGAGGACATAAAGTATAATTTTTTTTGCTAGAAATCCAATATGTGGCTAACAGAGTGTATCATATGTGTAGAGTCGCAACAAGTTTCTCTCTTATCTTAGGAAGTAGGATTCTGTGACTTGTTGAAAAGCCTCTCACCTGCCAAGCTTCTGTCACTTTGTGTTGGTGTGAAGACAGATGGCCTCCATGCTCTCATTCATGCTCCTTGTCCTGGAATGCTCTTTATCTTTGCTCTGCATCCTGGTCAGTTCTCCTCAAGATCCATTTAAAATGTCACTTCCTCAGGGAAGCCTTCTCAATTCCCTTCCTCTCCCACAGAACTAGTCTCAACATCCATTTTACTCCTAAGTTAATTACAGCACTTCCTCTATTGAATCTCTTTTATTTGTGTGGGTCACAGTTCTCTCCCACTTGCCCCTCTCCCCACACCCACCCACCACACATCCCCCAAATACGAGAACATGAACTGAATGGATGCTTCCAGGATCTAGAATTTTTCCTAGTCTCATCATTTAGTGGAGTTTCAATAAAATGTTAAATGAAGGAGCAAAGAGAAGAGTTATGTTCTGCTTGTCTAATAAAATATCACCTTGTTATTCTTATCTTGTTACTTTCCAATTTTGGTTTAAATTGTAAGCCTTCCAGTGGAGTGGAAGCTCTGCCCCTAGCCTGCTTTTCCAAAGGGCAGACATTTTTTTGCCACTTTGAGTATTTTAGGAACACTCTTGGGAGTGTAGTTAATCTGTGGGAGTGATTATATATACATATATGTTTACTACCCCCCTCACACACACACACACACACCAAAAGAAAAAAAAGTGGGGGAGTGGGAATTAGGAGAATTGACCAGAGTTAATTCTGACCCTGAGAGGCTTTGATTTAAATTATGCAGAAAAGGGTAGTTTATCTGGCTCTGACTTGACTTCCCTGTATGATTACTATTCCCCAAACAGACCACTTTGCTTTTATGCCAGTTTTCGCTTTAGACCTGTTTGTGCCTAGAAATCTGTTCTTTCAGAGGGCCCTTCTAGTTGGTCTGTGCTCTGTGAAACCTTTGACTTCCCATGCCCCCAGCAGAGCTAACCTTTGTTTATACCTCATTGATAGCAGTGAGTTTTCTGTGTTAGATGTTGTTACACGCAAGCATCAGTTTGTACTGATAGCGAGCTGAGTCCTTAAGGGTAGGGGACTGTCTTCACCTTTGTGAGCAGCAACCTGCTTGGTATTAAATTTAATTCATCTTATATCGCTAGCATGAAGGTCTCTGGGTGCTGCAAATGGTCTGCTGTTGGCTGCTAACCTATAAAGTTGGCAGTATGAACCCACTCAGAGGTTCCTTAAGCAAGACCTGGCAATTTGTTTCCATAAAGATTAACAGCCAAGAAAGTATTATGGAGCACAGTTCTATTCTGTACCATATGGGGAGTTGGAATTGACTCAATGGTGACAGTTTGGTTTGGTTTTGGTTTATGTTGTTATTATGGTGTTGCTTTCATGCACATACAGACGTTTTCTCCTCTCAGGCCATTTAGACAGCTTACGATAGTCTAAAGCTACAGAGCCTATGGCCAGACTTTGTCTCTCATACTTTGGCCACATTGTCAGAAGGGCCCAGTCCCTGGAGAAGGATATCATGCTTGGTAAAGCAGAGGTTCAACAAAAAGGGGTAAGGCCCTCAACAAGATGGATTGAGCAACAATGTGCTCAAGCATAGTAATGATTGTGAGGCTGGCACAGGACTGGGCAGTGTTTCGTTCTGTTGTACATAGGATCACTATGAGTCGGAATCAGCTTGACAGCAATTAACAATAACAATATAATAGACTGACAGAGTCACAACTGCTTTTTGAACCCCAATTTTAGGCACTAAAAGGTCTTTCTGGAAGGTATGTAAATCACTCTTAGTGATTTTTGCAGTGTCAGGCACTGAACTAAGTGTGTTTTTTCCTTCTAAATTAATGGCTTTATTTAGGTATAATTTGTGTACCACAAAATTGAGATATAATTTACATACCATAAAATTCATCCATTTTGCTATACAATTCATTGATTTGTAGTATATTTACAGAGTTGTGCAACCATTTTCACATTCTAAATTTATAATATTTTTATCACCCCAAAAAGAAACCTTATACCTGTTTAGAGTCATTTTCTATTTCTACAGCCAATTCTTACTTTCTGTCTCTATCGATTTGCCTTTTCTGGATGTTTCATTTAAGTTGAGTCATACGATATGTGGTCTTTTGTGTTTGACTTCTTTAAGTCAGCAGAATATTTTTGAGGTTCATCCATGTTGTAGCATGTATCAGAACTTCATTATTTTTCATTGCTCAATAGTATACCTTTGTATAGATGTACTACATTTGTTTAACTGTTCACAAGCTGACGGATATTTGCATTGTTTCTACATTTTGGTGATTAGGATTATGCCATTATGAACATTACTGAACAAGTCTTGTGTTTTCATTTCTCCTGGGTATATACTTATGAGTACAATTGTTGAGTCATATAGCAACTCTATGTTTAACCATTTGAGAAACTACCAAACTGGTTTCAAAAATGGCTGCACCTTTTTTGCATTCCCACCAACAGTCTATAAGGGTTCAATTTCTCCATACCCTGACCAACACTTGTTATTGTCTTTTTTTTAATTTAATTTAATTTTAGCATTTGGAGGTGTGAAGTGGTATCTTGTTACTGTTTTGATTGCATGCCCCTGATGGCTAATGATGTTAAGCATCTTTCCATGTACTTACTGGCCTTCCATGCATTTTCTTTGGAGACAACTAAGTGTCTTTTGTATGGGCTCTGGTGGTGCAGTGGTTAAAGCACTTGTCTCATAACCAAAAGGGAAAAGTCAGTGGTTCAAACTCACCAGCAGCTCTGCAGGAGAAAGATGTCACAGTCTGTTTCACTAATATTTACAGCCTTGGAAACCCTGTGGGCAGTCCCACTCTGTTCTGCAGGATTGTTTTAAATTGGAATTGACTTGATAGCAGTGTTTTTTTTTTTTTCTTTCTGCTAACCAGAGAGTTGGTGGTTCAAAACCACCAGCCACTCCGAGGAAGGAAGACTGAGCAATCTGCTTCCGTAAAGATTTACCACTTTGGAAACCCAAACGGGGTCTCTATAAGTTGGAATTGACCTGATGGCACTGAGTTTGGTTTTTGGTTTGTGTGGTGAAATAGTTAAGCACTCAGCTGCTAACTCAAAGATTGGCAGTTCAAATCCTCCAGCAGCTCCATGGGAAAAACAGTGGTAATCTGCTCCCATAAAGACTGCTGTTGTTGCTGTTATATGCCATTGAGTCAGACCTGACTCACAGCGACCCATCCTTGGGTTTCCACAGTGGTATCACTACAGAAGTAGATTGCCCAACCTTCCTTTGAGGAGTGGCTGGTGGATTTGAACTGCCAGCCTTCTGGTTAGCAGTCAAGTGCCTTAGGCACTAGGCTACCAGAGCTTGTCCCATAAAGATTATAGCCTAGGAAATCCTATGGGCCAGTTCTACTCTGTCATATAGGGTTATTGTGATTCAGAAATGAGTCACCAGCACCTAACAACAACAAGTGCCCTTTGGACATTATTTGAATTTAGATATGGTTGTTATCCCTGTTTTATAAATGTGGACACTGAGATATGGAGAGTTTGTGTTAACTTGCCCAAGGACACCAGCTATTAAGGGTCAGAGTCAGGATGATTAAATTTGATTTGAAAATGGGGTGTATTAAGAGGTATAATTAATTATCCAACATCAAATTAAGGATACACGGCATGGCCAAAATGTCAGTTTAAGTTTCTGATTCTTGCATCCTCTGACTAAGCAATCGGCTAAGATTAACTAAAAAAAATAAATAAATAAAGCAACCCATTTATTCAAAATACTGTCATAATATATAATCATTATGATTTGACCCCTCTTTTCTGATTTTATGCAAATTATAATTCCTCCTCCTTTTAAGATTTTGTCAGGTGCCATCAAATTAGTTGTAACTCATAGCAACTCTGTGTTCAACAGAACAAAACACTGAGCCATCCTCACAATGGTTGCTATGTTTCAGCCTATTGTGGCAGCCTCTGTGCAAATCCTCATTAAGAGTCTTCCTCTTTTTCACTGGCCCTCTACCAAGCATGATGTCCTTCTCCAGAGACTGGTCTCTCCTGATAACATGTCCAAAGTACTTGCTATGAAGTCTTGTCATCCCTGCTTCTAAAGAGCATTCAGCTATACTTCTTCTAGGACATATTTGGTCATTCTTCTGGCAGTCTGTGGTATATTCAATATTCTTGACCAACACCATAATTCAAATGCATCAATTCTTCTTCTGTCTTCCCTTGTCCAGCTTTCACATGTGTGTGAAGTGATTGAAAATACAATGGCTTGTGTCAGGTGTACCTTACTCCTTAAAAGTGACATTTTTGCTCTTTAACACTTTAAAGAAGACTTTTGCAGGAGATTTGCCCAGTGCAATAACTGTTATTTGATTTCTTGCTCGCTGCTTCTATGGGCATTGATCATGGATCCAAGTAAAATGAAATCCTTGACAACTTCAGGATTTTCTGTTTATCGTGATGTTTATTGGTCTAGTTGTGAGGATTTTTGTTTTCTTTATGTTGGGGTGTAATCCATACTGAAGTTGTTATCTTTGATCTTTATCAGTAAGTGCTTCAAGTCTTCTTTGCTTTCAGCAAGTAAGGTGGTGTCATCTGCGTACCACAGATTGTTGATGAGTCTTCTTCCAATCCTGATGCCATATTCTTCTTCATATAATCCAGCTTCTCAGGTTATTTGCTCAGCATATGGGTTGAATAAATACA
Source organism: Orycteropus afer afer (assembly GCF_000298275.1). Classification (NCBI taxonomy): domain Eukaryota; kingdom Metazoa; phylum Chordata; class Mammalia; order Tubulidentata; family Orycteropodidae; genus Orycteropus; species Orycteropus afer. The sequence continues at coordinate 2,686,103 of NW_006921599.1, forward strand.
GTGAAAAGATACAACTCTGACACATGCTTTCACTGACTTTAAACTACCTAGTATCTCCTTTTTCTGTTCAATTGACTGCCTCTTGCTCTATGTACAAGTTTCACATGAGCACAATTAAGTGTTCTGGAATTTCTGTTCTTCAGAATGGTATCCATAATGTTATGATCCTTTGCACAGTTGAATGCTTTTGCATAGTCAATAAAACACAAGTAAACATCTTTCTGGTATTCTCTGCTTTCAGCCAACATCCGTCTGACATCAGCAATGATACCCCTTGTTCCACGTTCTCTTCTGAATCCAGCTTGAGTTTCTGGCAGTTCCCTGTCAATGTACTGCTGCAACCATTTTTGAATTATTTTCAGCAAAATTAATGATAATTACATCACACAAAGGAGATGTTTTTCAAAGAGTTTTTTCAAAGGAATGTACACATCATAGCACATTTTGAAAACAATCATTTGTCTGGAAGCAGTGATAAAATGGACAAGGCTGTTCTGTTCAGACTGATCAAGGGGCTTCAGCTCTCCCAAGCCTCATCTGCCATACATGCTGCTGAGGTCAATATGTGGCCACTCTGTAATCCATTGCTAGCACTTTAGCGTGCATAGACATGGGGTGGGAAACGCAGCAGTTTTAAGAATTAGAGGGCTACAATTCTCAACTTTTCTAATAAAACCCTATCTCTATGTTCTTTTCCTCCCAACTCTTTCTCACTAGACTGAAGAGTTTGTGCTACAGTCCTACTTAGTGCTATTGTGGTTTTTATTTTTTATTTCTTCCATTTCACTAGATTGGTTTCCCTCTCTTGAAATGGGCCCCTTGGCTGTGGTCTCAATTTCTGTGTCTGCACGTTTGCCTGTAGAAGGGGGTTTGTATAAATGCATATCAGACTGGCCTAATTGAGGTTTCTTTACTGGTCTTTGCTGCCTTAACTACTAATCCTTGTATTATTGAGCTTGACAAATTTAGGGTAGTTTCTCATAGGGTTTCACAACGATTTGGAAGATATATAAATGTGTTTCTCTGTAGTTTTATCCTTATTAGGAATGAAGAGAATTTCACATTCCTGTAATCTTTGCAATCCTAGCTAACTTCCTTCTAGTCATGGTGAGACATCATAACAGTTTCTGTGGATGATAAATCCACCACCCTAGTAGAATTTTCCATTCAAATGCCAACCCGTGTAGCTGTTTTTAGTCACTCTTGCAACTTTACAGAGGGGTCAGTCCTGCTCTGTGAAACGCCACAGCATCTTCAGTCTAATAAATCAGGCAAAAGCTAGGAGTGAGATATGTTTAAGGCTCTCCTTAAGAAAGGAAGGGAAACAAAATCAAGGAAAATGCAGAGTAAATCATAGCAGTTGGTCACTATTGACAAGGTGTGGGGCCAGAGAACCTAGAGTTGTCCTGAAAGTTGCAGGGCCCAACACAACCCAATTCTGAGAGCAGCTGGATACAGTTCTACCTTTTCCCAAAGTGTGTGGAGTGACACACTGGAACTGCAACTGTCTCCTTCGAGTCGAGTGGGCGATCTACTTCCATAGAGATGCCACCTTGGAAACCCAAGGAGGGGTCGCCATGAGTCGGAAACGACTCGAGGACAGTGAGGTTTTGTTTTGTTTATTGTGATTTGGGTGAAAGTTTACAGAACAAATTCATTTTCCATACAGCAGTTTGTACACATTTTGTCTCATGACATTGACTGCAATTCCCCACAGTGTAACGGCTCTCTTCTCACTTTCCTTCTGTAGTTACCTCTTCCCTGTGTCCTTCCCTCCGATGCACTTCTGCCCCCTGAGCTATCTCCTGGTGCCCTTCTGTTCTCCCATGATTGATTGCTCTGAGGAGTGTATCTACCTGATGTAAACATTCACCCCATATGCCTATCTATTGTTTGACTAGAAATCACAGAAGTGAGTTCAATTCCAGGCCTGAAGGGTAAGTAGGAGCCACAGTCTCAGGGGGTGTCTCACCAGACTCTATCAGACCAGCAAAGCTGGTCTTTTTTTTTTTTTTTTAAATAATTTTGAGTTTTGTTCCACATAGTTCTCCTACTCTATCCAGGATCTCTTGACCAATCCCCCTCCAAGTAGTTGACAGTGGTAGCTGGGTACCGTCTAGTTCTTCTGGTCTCATGTTCCTATCAGCTGAGGATCACATAGTCTACCAGTCACTTGAACTAACTGTTTAGATGTGTCTCTGGTTTTCTTCATTCTTCTTTGCTCTGGACGAGGAGAGACCCATCGTTGTATCTAGATGGATCCTTGCAACGTTTTAAGACCCCAGTCACTACTCACCAAAGTGGAAAGTAGAATGATGTTTTTGTGTAGCATGTTATGCCAATTGAGCTTGATGTCCCCTGTGACCACAGTGTTGAGCCCACTAGTCCAACTACTTGCTCCCTCTGGGTAGCTGGCTGTGGCCAAGGAGTCAAGTTTGGTTTGGTTTTGAGAGAACATTTTAACACTAGCCCCATTTTGTTGATGCAGGTAATATAAATTTCCTCTGAAGAAGAAATTCTAAAAAGTATTTTTTTCAAGGGGAGAAGGAAAAGGCTAACATTGATGCTTTATTTGATTGTCATTTAAACCTGACAGAAATTCCCCAGAAGGAGGTAGAGATTTATTATCTCCAATTTGCAAGTGAAGTAACTGAGGGTCAAGGAGGAAAATTACTTTAAATTTGTTTGACTCCAAACTCAAGATCATTCTAATCTCATATACTACCTTTCAGAAGTTTCTGCCACTTAAGCAATTTCTTTAATGAAAATACTACTCTTGAAATAGTTATAAAATGTTTAGAAATCTTAATCAGTTTTTAACCTTTCATTTTAAGCTATTTAAAACTTACTAGTAAGAATAGCATAAATAACTCTCCTACATCCTTTACCTAGAGTCTCTAACCCATAACATTTTACCATCTCTGCCTTATTATGTTCTCTCTCTTTGCTGTCCCCTTATTCCTCTGTATTTATATATTATTTATATATTTTTCCTGAACTATTTGTGAATTGTAGACTGATGCCCCATTACCCTCTTGTGTTTCAGAGTATATATTCCTAACAAAGATATGCTCCTACATAACCACAGTGCAGCCATTTAATGATAAAGTATTATTATTTAATCCTCATATGCTATTCAAATATCATTGGCTGTGCTAATGATGTCCTCCATAAATCTGGGACCTGATCAAGTACCACGTGCTGTATGTGATTGTCATATCTTGTCAGTTTCTTCCAATTTAAGCAGTTCCTCAGTTTTTGTCTTTCAAAATCTTGTCCTTTTTGAAGAGCTTTCTTGTGATTCAATTCAGGTTACTCTTACATGCTTACTTTGGGCATGTTACTTGCATACTTGGGCCATGTTATCAGGAGAGACTAATCCCTGGAGAAAGACATCATGCTTGGTAAAGTCAAGTGAAAAAGACCTTGAATTAGAGGGACTGATACAGTGGCTGGGAGCGCTGGTGACATAGTGCCTCAGGCATTTGACTGCTAACCAGAAGGCTGGCGGTTCAAACCCACCAGCCACTCCTCAGAAGGAAGGTAGGGCAATTTACTTCCATAGTGATACTGTCTCAAAAACCCAAGGAGGCGTCACTATGAGTCGGACCTAACTCGAGGAAAGTGCATTGCATTTTGTTTGTTTTTGTTTGACACGGTCACTGCCACAATGTGTTCACATATACCTACTATTGTTGGGATGGTACAGGACCAGGCAGCATTTCATTCTGTTATACATGGGGTCTCTATGAGTTGGAGCCAACTCAACAGCACCTAGCAACAAGATTCAGCTTATGCTTTTTGGGCAAAGATATGTTATGTTGAGAAGCAGTTAAGCAGTGGTCATTACAATCTGACTTAAGCTCCAATGCTACCTGGCTTCATGACATTGGGCATGTTGTTGGACCTCTCCGAGTCTCACTTGCTCATCTATGAAATGGGGATAATAATTGTACCTACTTCATGGGGTTGTTGTGAACATTAAATGATAATCTATGGGAGCTCTGGTAGCATAGTGGCTAAGACACTTGCCTGCTAACCAGACGGCTGGCAGTTCAAACCCACCAGCCACTCCTCGGAAGGAAGGTTGGGCAATCCTACTTCCATAGTGATACTGCCTCGGAAACCCAAGGAGGGGTCACTATGAGTCGGGGCCGACTCGACGGCAAACAACAACAACAACAATGCAACCACAGTGCTTGAGTATTTTCCAATGTTTGAGATAGGCCTAGTCTTCATGAGAAAGGACAGGTTTTGGGGAAAAAGAATTGTCATGAGAGCAGGTGGTGTGGGGATTGTGAGAGATGGGAGTCTAGGAAGAATGAGGTGAAGATCTGAACACCTGGTATTGTACGTAGCTGCCAGTGAGGAAGACGTACTTTGGGACTGGCGGATTTTTCTCTCAAAAAAACAAAACAAAACAAAAAACTCACTGCCATTGAGTCGGATCCAACTCATAGTGACCCCTCCTTTGGTTTCCAAGGCGGTATCTCTACGGAAGTAGATTGCCCAATCAATCTTCCTTCCGAGGAGTGGCTGGTGGATTTGAACTGCCAGCCTTCTGGTTAACAGTCAAATGCCTTAGGCACTACGCCACCAGAGCTCCTGTGGGGATGGCACACAGATGCATTGTCACTTGAGATACTACTAGGTCTTGGTCAACTAACAAGCGAGGCCTGGGGAGCCCTGTTCAGCCTGAGGCCAGGTATGCATACTCTGTATCACTTCTTCTGTTTGTGACTGGTCAGAACATGCAGAAATGTGCTCACCTGAAGAGGGGACTGGAGAGATGGAATTCAGAAGCCCATTATAATATAAGCCATATTGGAAAAAAAAAAAAAAAAACTGCCCAAGTATGATCTTCTGAGCAACAAAGAAAAGTGGGAGGGAATGGAAAAGAAATTTCAGCATGCTTCAAGCTTAGGTGCATTCTCAATGCATTTGCTGATAGACTGAATTTGAGAGAAAGAAAAGGAATATTGGAGAGAGGAATGTATGTATCTTACTGAAAGTAAACACAGCTGTCCTTATTTCTCATTCTTCATGCAGCAGCTCTGAGCACTGACTCCAACACATTGCTGGGCCTGCCAGAGAGGGCCTAGGATGGCATGGGGATTAAAAGCTAGGGCTCTGGAGCAGAGCTATTCACATTCAAGTCCTGGTCAGCCCTTCCAAGATGAGTGATCCTGAGCATAGACCAAAGACCTACTGAGCCTCACTTTCTTTTTTCCTTTTTTTAGAAAATTTTATTGTGATTTGGGTGAAAGTTTACAGAGCAAATTCATTTTCTGTGCATTAGTTCATACACATTTTGTCTCATGACATTGATTGCAATTCCCCACAATGTAACAACTCTCTTCCCACTTCCTCCCTGTAGTCACCTCTTCCTTGCGTCCTTCCCTCCTATGCACTCCACCCCACCCTACCCCCAGCTATCACCCTGTGCAAACACTGCCCTACTGTTCTCCCATGATTGAAAGTTCCCCAAATCATCTTATAGCTACTGTCATGTCAGCTCCCACTCATGACGACTGCATGTGTATCAAAGTAGAGCTGTGCTTCATAGGGTTTTCAATGGATGATTTTTTTTTTTTTTTAATCTGTGATTTGGCTGAAAGTTTGCAGAGCAAATTTATTTTCCATGCAGCAGTTCATACACATTTTGTCTCATGACATTGATTGCAATTTCCCACAATGCAACAGCCCTCTTCCTACTTCTTCTCTGTAATTACCTCTTCTTCCCTTTGTCCTTCCCTCCCCTGCACTCCCATCCCTTGAGCTGTGTCCCTGTGCAAACACTGCCCTTGTGTTCTCCTATGCTCCAAGGGTGTATCTACCTGATGTAAATGTTCACCCCATATGCCTGTCTATTATTTGGCTGGAAGCCACAGGGGTGAGTTCAGTTCTAGACCTGAAGGGTAACTAGGGGCCATAGTCTCAGGGGTCTCACCAGACTCTATCAGACCAGCAAACCTGGTCTTATTATTATTATTATTAGTTTTGTTCCATATCGATGAACCTCACTTTCCTCATTGGAAAAATGCGGGTGATTATAGTACCTAAGGCTAGCTATTGGGAGCTCTGGTAGCGTCGTGCCTAAGGCATTTAAGACGGCACATAATAACAACAAGTCTAGCTATTAGTTTTATCATTCATACTTCCCGATATTCTATCCTAACATTCTTTCTGCTTGTTAGTGTAGTTGGTCCTATTCCCCCACCCTCTTCTTCTATAATCTAGATTACAAGTGCCTTAAGGGCCAGTGCTCAGTTCTGTGTGGATGATCAGAATGTGTTTTTGAATGGAGTTAAGTTTTAACCTCCTGTTCTGCTAGACACGGCTCACTGGTAGGAAAAAGAGGTGGTTGGAGTCATGGCAGAGGATGTCTGTGTTAGAGGAATCAGAGTGGAAACACCCTTGGAAATCAGTCTATTTACTGAAGATGTGATGTGCATTCTGGTATGTTGTACTGCCAGGTATTTGACTATAAGTGATATTCATAAATATTGTTTACTTGAAAGGGACTCCTGATCCCAACTCCCCTTAAAGAGTTTTTCTGGGAAAAGGACTATGATTATATGTATGTATGCATTTATTAGTAACATATTGAATCATGTGGAAAAGTGTGATAACAAAAAAAAAAAAAAAAAAACTCACTGCCGTGGAGTCAGATCCAACTCATAACGACCCCTCCTTGGGTTTCCAAGCTGGTATCTCTATGATTGCCCAATCAATCTTCCTTCCGAGGAGTGGCTGGTGGATTTGAACTGCCAGCCTTCTGGTTAGCAGTCAAATGCCTTAGGTAAAAGTGTCTTCTATTCTTCATAGGTGAGTGTTGAGCTTGATGAATTTTCACAAACTGAACATACCCATGTAAATCACATTAAGAAACAGAACATGACCAGTTATTTCAGTCACTACCCTGTTTTTGTACTTTATATAAATGGAAATATAGAGCCTCTAGTCTTTCTGTAAGGAGCTCTGGTGGTGTGATACCTAAGGCATTTGACTGCTAACCAGAAGGCTGGTGGTTCAAACCCACCAGCCACTCCTTGGAAGGAAGATTGCGCAATCTGCTTCTATAGAGATACAGTCTTGGAAACCCAAGAAGGGGTCACTATGAGTTGGGATCGATTCGACAGCAGTGAGGTTGGTTTTGGAGTCTTTCTACAGGAGGTGCGGTGACACAGTGGTTAAAGAATTCAGCTCCTAACTAAAAGGTTGGTGGTTCAAACCCACCCACCATTCCACAGGAAAAAGATGAGGCAGTCCACTTCTGTAAAGATTTACGGCCTTGGAAACCCTATGGCACATTTCTCCTCTGTCCTATAGGGTCACTATGAGACTCCATAGCAGTAGGTTTGGTTTGGTAGGTAGACTTTCTGTTTGACTTTTTCTTTTCTTTAGCTCAGCATTATGGTTGTGAGATCATCTTTTTGGTTGCACACAGTTGGATTTTGTTCATTCTCATTGCTGTATAGCAGTAATTCTCAATGTGGGGAGATTTGGTCCCCTAGAGAATATTTGACAATATCTGGAGACATTTTTGGTTTTTACAATTGGTATGGTGCTACTGACCATCTATTGGGTAGAGAACAGGGATATTGCTGAACAACCTACAATGCTCAGGACAATGCCCTCACAACAAGGAATTATCTAGCACAAAATATTGATAGTGCCAAGGTGAAGAAACCCTGCTATATAATTGTGGTGGTTAAGTTTGTGTGTCAACTTGGCTAGGCCTGGTTGAGTGGCTGAGCAACTGGATGTAGTATTCCCCATGATGAGACTGGTAATCAACTCCATGGTGGAATCTAATGTGAGCAGCTGAGTAGCAACTGCCTTTGGGTATGAGGTCTGCTTCCCGTATGTAAGAAACAGCTTTGGGAATGATCTCTAGCTTATGGCACGCTTGAACTCTGCATGTAGACCTGTCATTGCTTAGTAGCTGGCCATGCTCTGCTGACCTTGGGACTTTCAATGGACTTGAATGAATGGCCTGCTGTGTAGTTTGGTAACATCGGGACTGTGCCTTTTTACTTGTCAGCCTTGGGCTTGTCAGTATCAGCAGCCAGAAGCTGTCTGAGTGAAGAAAAGCCTCTTGTTCCAGTGGGCCAGAAATAGGAGGCAAAGCTAAAGCCCAAGGTTGAGGGGCTTTCACCCAGCCCCTAGAATCTGGCACTTTGAACTTGGACATAAAGTTCCAAATTGTAAGAATAAACTCCTGTTTGTTAAAGCCATCCCATTTTGTGGTATATTCCTGTCAGAGTGGCACTAGGTAACCAGAGTGATAATAATTGTTGATGGACACTTGGGTGGTTTTCAGTTTTGGGCTATTATGAATATAGCTGCCATGAATAAGGTAATATACATACTTTGATAAACACATAGGTATTTCTGTTGAGTAAATACCTGGGAATGGAATTACTGAGTCATAAGGTATGGATAATGCCAGTTTTCCAAAGTTGTACCAATTCCCACTTCATGCCACATTGCTTGCAAGTTCCGGTTGTTCCACATCCACACCGATGCTTGGTATTTTCTGTCTTTATATAATTCATTTTTTTATTCCTCTTTTACACCCTCCTCTCACTCAACTTGTGGCATACTAGATACTCAATATGTCAGTGTTTGTTGTTAAAAATCCTGTTCCATGTTTTGTGAAAGATGGAGATTCTGCAAAGTTATGGGTACTGTGTACAGTAAATTAGTTACCACCCTGCAACTAGAGTCTCCCTCATTAAAATAATAGTACAAGCATGTAACTGTATATCTATTTTCTTCCATTCTTCCTGGGATTAAAGATTAGCTTTCCTTAGTACATTTTCCTCTAGGAATCTGATTATCTACCATTTGAGTTCATGTTTATTAAGTAACTCCAAATTCTATGGTATTGTTTATCCCAAAACATTGCCTTTTTCTTACACTATTTACAGGAAGGTAGATCAAGTGAGGTCATATAGGAAAACTCAAGTTTGTTATCAAAGTTTGGTACTGGAACCAGCAACATAAGCATTATCTGAGAGCTTGTTAGAAATGCAAATATCATCATCATCATCATCATCAAGTCTTACCTGGATCCTACTTGTGGTGGTTATGTTTGTGTGTCAGCTCAGCCGGGCCTGGTTGAGTGGCTGGGCAGCTGGTAGTAGGCATTCCCTATGATGAAACTGGCAATCAGCTCCATGGTGGGATCTACCATAAGCAGCTGACAAGCTGCTTTGGGTATGTGGTCTGCATCCCATATCTAAGAGGCAACTTTGGGAATGGTCTCTAGCTTGTGGCACACTTGGGCCCTGCATATAGCCATGTCATTGTTCAGCAGCCTGCCATGCTCTGCTGACCTTGGGACTTACAATGGACTTGAATTAATGGCCTGCCATGTGGTTTGGTAACATCGGGACTATGCCATTTTATTTGTTAACCTTCCGCTTGTTAGCTTCAGCAGCCAGTAGCTGCCTGAGTGCCTCTAGCTTCAGTGGGCTGGGAGCAAGAGGCAGAGCTGAAGCCCAAGGTCGAGGGGCTTTCTCACAGCCCCTAGAGCCTGGCACTTTGAACTTGGACTTCTAGCCTCCCAAACTGTAAGAGAATAAACTCCTATTTGTTAAAGCCATCCCATTTGTGATATATTCCTGTTAGAGCGACACTAGGTAACCAGAACACTACTGAATAAGAATCTCTGGGGTTGGGGCTCAGCAGGCTGTATTTTAACAACCCCTCCAGGTGATAAGATGTTAAACTAACCCCTGATCTGAATTATCCTTATCCCCAACCTCCAAGATAAATTTATGCTATTAGACTGTTGGCTATCTGCATGAGCCTTGACATTTGCATAGTTGAGTACTGTGTGTACTGCCTTTTGCAAGTATTTGCTTAGCATCATTTTATTGAGCGTCCAGACATGTTTCTATGATACCTTTGCTGCATCAAAATTAGATGTAGATCACTTTAGCTCAATGTGATGACAGGGTCTAGCATGACCAAACTCTGGATCTGCCTCTTGGGTCTTTAAAATCATGCATTTTAGACTTTTTACCCACCCCACCCCCCGAGATGAGAGTTTAAAATAATGCTTTGGGTTCCGTGTTCTAGACAACAAGTTCTCTTGTTGCTAATTAGACAAATGGTATATAGAGAAAAATGATTGGGCCCCAGGAGGAGGATTTTCCCCAGTGAACCCCATTGGAAGATTCCTCAGTTATGGGAGAATTGTTGTTTTAATTAAAGATATGCTTAGAAAATGTCTTCTTTCACCACTTCTTTATTATTATTATTGTTATTAAAAAGCCTCCATTTACAAGGCATCTGGCCACACAAAACATAACTACTTAATTGGCTGTCCAAAGTGAATTGGACTGTCACCATGCTTTGCTCTCCCTTAAATTACCCTTAGTTCAAGGGAATAAACAAATCCCTGTATTTTATAATTAAGAATGAATTCCTGAGTCATCTGACCTGCTCCAACAACAAAACAAACACTCAAAAATCTCCTTCCAAAGAAAAGCCATCAGTGAGCCCAAGGATTGATACAATCTCACCTCATTTAGCTACTATTTTAATTCCATAAAATTCAGTCCTGCTTTCTCAAACTCACCAGTTGCTCCATGGGAGAAAATTGTGGCAGTCTGCTTCTATAAAAATTACAGCCTTGGAAACCCTGTGGGGCATTTCTACTCTGTCCTATACGGTCCCTATGAGTCGTAACTGGTTTGATGCCAATGGCTTTGGTTAGCAAACTTTATCAGAGCCAATCCTCTCCAGAGCCCTTTTCATGCTATTTTTTAACTTCATAAATCTACTATTTTCTGCTCCAAACCATGTCCCCTGAAGTTCTTCCCCAACTAAAGGATAATAGTTAATTGGGACTGGATAAATGAGTCCCAGAGCAATTATGACAATACAATGAACTTGGCATTAGTGCATGTAATTACATAGAGGGAAGATGCATGAGGAACTGTGTACAAAGTCAGTACTGACGGATTCTGTTTGTTGTTACGGCTCTGTGTGGGCATAAGCTAGCTCAGAAGAGTACAGTACTAGTTGTTATTATTGGTGAACTTTGACTCCTGATGATCCCATGCACAATGGAATGCTGCTCAGCCCTGTGCTACCACAATCAGTTTCAGATGTCACCTATAGGGTTTTCTTTCATTGGTTGATCCTTAGAATTAGATAACCAGGCCTTTTTTCCTAGTCTGTCTTAGTCTGGAAGCTTCAGTGAAACCTGTTCAGCATCATAGCAGCACACAAGCCTCCATTGACAGACAAATGGTGGGTAGCATGAGGTGCATCGGCTAGAATGGAACCCAGGTCTCCTGCATGGAATCTAAGAGTTCTACCACTAAACCACCAATGCCTGCTCTGTACAGTATTAGTACTGCAAAACCAAACCAAACTCACTGCCATCGAGTCAATTCCTACTCATAGCAACCCCCATTGCGTTGCCTAGGTGGTAAATCTTACAGAAGTACATTGCCCCATCTTCCTTCAGCAGAGCAGCTTGTGCGTTTGAACTGCCAAACTTCTGGTTAGCAGTCAAATGCCTTAGGCAATATGCCACCAGAGCTCTTCCTGAACAAAAAAACAAACAAACAAACAAAATAAAACCCTCACTGCTGTTAGTCATTTTGACTCATAGTGATACCTCTATGGAAGTAGATTGCCCATCTTCCTTCCGGGGAGTGGCTGGTGGGTTTGAATCACTAGCTTTCTGGTTAGCAGTCAAATGCCTTAAGCACTACACCACCAGAGCTCAAGAGCTCCTACTAGTAGAGTAAAGTAGCATATCCAAATAACCAGAAATCTGCTTAAAAGAAGAAATCATAGCAGGCTCCCCTAGCCTATGCTGTTGTAGTCTATAAATTAAACTTTGGGCACATATGGGTATCAACCCTTTATTTTGCTACTTCAAAATGACACTTTCCAAATTCCCAGATGATTCTGTACGCACTCAACAAACACTGGGCACTGTGGGTACCAGGCCCTACTCAAATTTTTGGGGATACAAAAGTAAGCAGGAGGCAAAAGTCCCTGCTCTCCCAGAGGTCATTTCCAACCACAACTTTGAGACTGAGTTTTTTGAGACTGTGGGTCACTAAACGTTTCTATCTACTGCCACACTAGAAAGGTTCTAGATTCACATTTCTCCCTGGAACACCTCTCCATGTTGAACTTTCCCCCTTTTGTGTTCTTGCTCATTCTTGTAATTCTCCAATTAGCATATTTGCTCTTTCTGTCTCTGAGAATCTACACCAAACCGTCTGTAAGCTCTTTCTAACCATCCCAGCTACATGGAAACTTTTTCCCCTCAGAGCTGTTTATCCCCTCATTTGGAATTGATCTACAACTTTATGAGTTTCCTGTGGCTACCATAACAAAGTACCATAAACTGAGTGACATAAAATAAACTTCTTGTCTTACAATTCCAGAAGTTAGTAATCTGAATTCTGGGTGTCAGCAGGACCAGGCTTTCTCCAAAGATCCTCCGTTGTCTTTTCCAGCTTCTGGTAGCCCCAGTTGTTCCTTGGTTTGTGGCAGCATAATTCTAATCTCTGCCTCCATCTTTACAAGATAATCTTCTCGTCTTTTATAAGGGCACCAGTGACATTGAACTAAAGCCCACCTACTCCAGTATGACCTCCTGTTAACTATTTGCATGTGCAAAGATGATTTTTTCATAGGAAGTCACATTTATAGGTACTGGGGCTTAAGGCTTCAATGTACCATTTTTTTGGAGGATACATATCATCACAGAAAAATTGCTTTCCCTGTTTTGTCAGCTGTATTATCAGTTGTATGTATTTAAATCCTAGTGAAGATATAATATCCTTGGTGAAATAAGTCATATCTCACGCTTCCTAGGTTCCATCACTGTACTTATTGGACAAAACTTGTTGTTGTTTTTGTTAATTGCCATTGAGTAATTCACAATGACCTCATGTGTGTAGAGTAGAATTGCTCCATAATGTTTTCAGGGCTGTGACCTTTTGGAAGCAGATCACTGGGCCTGTCTTCTGAAGTGCCTCTGGGTAGGTTCACATTGCCAACCTTTTGGTTAGTAGTTGAGCACTTAACCATTTGTGCCACTCAAGGATTCATGGATAAACCTTGTTGTTGTATACTGTCTAGTCAATTCCAACTTTGAGCAACCCTATAGGACAGATTAAAACTGTCCCATAGTGTTTCCTAGGCTGTAATTTTTACTGGAGCAGACCCCTAGGATTTTTCTCCTGTAGAGTGGTGGGCAGATTCAAACCACTGACCTTCAGGTTAGCAGAAAAGTGCTTAACCATAGAGCCATAGGGCTCCTTGGACAAACTTTATACATACTAAATTTTATCTAGAAGGGACCACAGAGAACATACCTTATAAAGATAAGGCAGGTGGGCGCCTAAGATAACATGGTTGGTTAAAGGTAGAAAGTAACAGGAACCCAGGTCTCCTGGTTTTTGCACCACATCCTGTTATTGTGGGAGACAACCCTTTTTGATAAACATGAGAAAACACATTTTGCTTGGTTTTTCCCAGAAATTTGATTAAAAGTTATGCAAAAAGGGCATGGAGGCAGCATCTTCCACTGATCTCCTCCAACCTCACAAGAGGGAAACAGTCACCATCAACAGCCCAAGGTTTATTCCTATAGAGCCAAATATACCACCACCCTCCAGCCTTTTTACCAACTCTGACACCTGATGTCCTTCCCACGGCACTCCCTACTTCTCTGCTGGGTTCAATCATTCATTGCAATGGCCACACAGAACTCACAGACAATACTCACGATTATGGGGTTTATTAGGAAAGTAACAGGCTATGATTCAGGTTCAGGAACACACTCAGGATACAATTCTTCAGTCAGGACAGTCTCTTTTCTGCTGTGCCCTCAGGCATGCCTCTTTGACCCGTGGCCTCTGCCCTGTTCAGGCAAGTGTTACAAAGCTCTTTTAGCTCGGCTGATAGGTACATCTAGTTGCACCCAACTCTGTTAGCAAGCTTCCCGCCCAAGGGCACTCAGCTTTCTTTCTCCATGGGCTGGAAAGCCCAGTGCTCTGTCTGTTCCTCTTGGTTCCACTGCCCCCGTCTCAGCTGGGTGTCTCTCAACCATTTGTCTCTCTGCTGGGATCTCTGGTCCAAGGATGCACTCCACTCCAATTCCAGCTCTTCTCTCTTAGTGGCAGTGAGATCTCCCTTTCTGCCTCTAGGAAGGCTCATTTTTAAGTCTGGCAGAGTGACAAAGCTAACCAATCCCAACATCAGAGTTCTACACACCTTATTGGCATGGTCCCAACCAGTAATGTGCTAGGAGTTACAAAAAACTATGGCTAGAAAAGCCATACCGAGTAATTCACTGCACCACAGTTGTGTATATATTTGCTTTTGGTTTTTTAACATCATATATCTGGTCAATCAACTTGCTTAGAGGTTTCGTTTGTCAAAATTAAAGATACCAGTTGCGCTCTGTTCCAGTTCCAGTTAAGATTGCATTTTCAATAGTGCCTGGAACCATCAGGGGATGTGTTATTCATTCATTCATTCAACACACACAAACAGGCAAATCAATGACATAAATAAGTTAATGCCCATAGTTCTAGACTCTCCACTAATTCCCAGACCCTTAATTCCATAGAAACTTTGGAATGTTAAATCCTTCGCCTTCTATCTTTATTTAAGAAAAGAAGAAAAAAGTAAAATAATGCAATATCTGATATTCTGTCAATATCTATGGGATAAAAGCCTCATTTGGAATTGTTTCCAGGAAACATTGTTTATTAAGACACAGCACTTTTACTTAATGCTTGGTTTAAATCTATTGTTGTTATTAAAGTGTGTATTATACATTTATGAGCTGACATGTGCTTTCTGACTAAGATTTACTTTGCCTCTGCCCCTCCTCTAGTTGGCATGCATTGCCTGGAAGAGCTCCTCCACCTTGAGCTTTTTGGCGGTGCTCCTCTGCCAACAAGTTGAAGTCCAAGTTTTTAGCACAGCAATGTGCAAGGTCCTTTTCGACCTGCGGTTGCCTCACTTTCTAGTTTGACTTAGCCTGGAAGGCAACAAACTTGTAATGTGGTACTGCTGTCTTTAGTATTTCTTCTCTAGGTCTTGCAGAGTCAAAAAGTGCCACATTGCCTATTCACTCAGGAAAAAAAAAAAAATTGTTCAGGAATGGTGTTATGAGCAACAAAGAAAAGAAGTTGGAAGGAGAGGAATTTTGTAGTGCTTTAAGCCTGTTAAAGGAGCTCTGGTGACATGATGGTTAAAGCATTCTGCTGCTAACCAAAATGTCAGAGGTTCTGCCAAAGGGGCAAGGAGGCTGCATCTTCTGACCTCCTCTCACCCCACAAGAGGAAGACAGAATCACTATTAGTAGCCCAAGGCCTATTCCTGTGAGGCCAAACATGCTGCCTCCCTCCAGCCCTTTTACTAACCATGATACCAACCATTCCTCCTGCAGCACCCACCACCTCTCTGCTGGGTTTGATAATTCGCCACAGTGGCCACACAGAGCTCACAGATTATGGGGTATATTAGGGAAGCACCAGGCTACAATTCAAGTTCAGGAACAATGCTCAGTTTCTTTCAGCCTGCCTTCTCTCAGCCAATAGTCTCTCTCAGTCTCTCTCCCAGCAGTACATGTCTCTCAGTGTCTCTCTCTCAGCAATGCATGTCTCTCAGCATCTCTTTCTCAGCAGCGCGTCTCTCAGGAGGGCGTTTCCCTCAGCAGCACGTCTTTCGCAGCCAGCAGTGAGAGAGACTCCTTGTGTCTCTAGGAGGGCTCCTTTAGAGCCTGGCAGAATGGCCAAACTAACCAATCATAACATCAGAATTCTAAACAACTGAGAGAGAGCAAACTTCCCAGAACATTGCTTTGTGCCACTCTCAAGAGAAATACCCCAGGTGGATAATTTTAACAATCAGGAGCTCCTCAGTTGCTCGTGGCAAATTCCACCTCAGAGTTTACAAAGACTTATGGACAGAAAAGCCATACCAGGTAATTTACTACACTGCAGGTTCAAACCCACCAGCTACTCCATGGGGCAAAGAATGAGGCAGTCTGCTTCCATAAAGACTTAGAGCCTTGGAAAACATATGGGGCAGTTCTACTCTGTCCTATAGAATCTACTCGATGGCAGTGGGTTTTAAGCCTAGTTGAATTCTCCATAAACGTATGTATGCTGATTGATTGAACTTGAGAGAAAGCCTGGAGGTGCCAAGCACATGCAGGACCGTCTTTTTCCCCCTTGTATTATTTTTTTAATCATTGAGATTATAAATCCTCTATCATGTCAAATAATGGATACTCTCTTCATTCTTGGGGCTTTGTTTATATCTCTTTATAGTTGGAAAAATTCTTAAATAATGTACACAAAATAAAGATTTCTGAATGGAATAAAGGCAGAGCATTTACAGCAGCCCTGGGGGAAGGTAAACATGTGTAGCCTGATTAATGGGTGAATTCTGGAATAATTGCTTCCACACTGAGTGACAAGGCCTGTTGCTAGGCTGACAGACATCAACTTTGTCCTTGGTGGTTGACCTCCAAAGAAAAGGCAGGTAGGGAGGGCCAAGCTATTCAGTCTCAATAGCAAAAAAGCACATAGTATCCGTTCTGCATAAGCAAATTGTATGGCCTATTAGGAAGGAAAGATAACAGGTAACAGCCTCCCTTTTTAAAAGTTCTGTAAGAGTTTTTTAATATCAGTTCCTGAGGGTAGAGGAAGCCAGACCAAGGTCAGTGAAAAGAGCAGAGAGGAAAAACACCTAAATTTTCCACACACAAACAATGCAATTTTAAGTATTGGATTGAATACAGAAGTATTATGAGAAAGTTCCTAATTTGGCCAATGTCTGTATTTCTTAATATAGTAACATTATTAATGTCTGTCCCCTAAGCCTCTGTAAATCTGAACCCTTGCATCATTGGCCACTTGGAAATGATAATGTAAACAAATTCAGCTGAAATTTGTTACCCTAATTAAGTTATGTATCTCTGTACTTAACTCTTTGCCAGAGTTAAATTGCAAGTATTTTAGTGTTCTAAGCCACAAGGCTTTGCCAGACCAGCTACAGACATGACTTTGTTGTTTCAGAATAAAGTATTATTGTTGACTGCTGCAGGGTCAGCCCCCAACTCATGGCGACCCCATGTACAACAGGATCAGCTCATAGAGTTGCAATCTCTAGGATTTTTGTTGGCTCATTTTCAGTAGATTGTAAGGCCTTTCGTCTAGTCTACCTTAATTTAGAAGCTCCACTGAAACCTGGTTCAGCATCATAGTAATACACAAACCTCCACTGACAGGCACCACCAGAGCCCCTCTCATTGCATAGCAGATAGTAGTAATTAGATTGTTCTCTTTTCAATATAATGTCTACATGTTTTTTTTTCTACTTTGCCTGAAAATCCAAGGTTGGATTATGTAGAGTTTACTTGTGGTGAGTCTCAAAGAAGAAGGAGAATTTAGTTAAGGGAGAAAGAAAGTATGCACAAGCCAGAAGAATGAAAAATGGGAACGATGAACGTTAGATCAAAACTGCAGTGTGCTCCGGAAATGGTGTGTCACTCAATTGGAGGTTCCTGTGCTCTGGATCAAGGGGAGCAGGGTGGGGATAGCCTTGGTTTTGATACCAAAGGCTCAGCATACTGTCCTATCAGTGGTGTTAATGGCAAGGTAGAGATTCTTCAAAAGGAAAGAGAGAAAACTCATCAAAGGACATTATTTCTCTACGGG
>NW_006921599.1:2703931-2719439 GCF_000298275.1 Orycteropus afer afer
GAGCTCAGTTTCCATTGTGAGTTAATACTTACACAGTGTGTAGGTTCTGAGGTGTTAAGTTCAGATAGTGCGGGCAGGGGATGGAAGGCAGTTAATAGTTGAAATGGTGTTTAAGAAGTCATCTGACAAAGAGGATATTAAACAAAATAAATTAATCTTTATTTTATTCAAAAATAAACCTAACCTGCTGCAGTAGAGTCAATTCTGACTCATGGCGACTGTATGTTACAGAGTAGACCTGTGCTCCACAGGGTTTTCTTGGCTGTAATACTTATGGAAGCAGATCACCAGGCTCTTCCTCCAAAGTGCCACTGAGTGGGTTCCAACCTCCAACCCTTACGTTAGTATTGTTAGTTGCCATCGAATTGATTCCAACTCATAGTTGAACACAAACCATTTGCGCTACCCAGGGGCCTTCCTTATGGAAAAATGTTCTGTGTGCCATGGAGTTGATTTCAAGGCCTAGATATGAGTTGCTATGAGTACTGAAAAATAGCTCGTGGAAAAATGCAAGATTGAAAAGGAATACTTTAGAAGTAAAAGAGCTTGATATTCCTTAGACAATACACAACTGTTTTTGCAAATAGGGAAGAACAGACCACCTTTCTCAGGTGGTCAGTAAGAGTTACTGGGCAGGTAGAAATACTTCTCTGAGTGTTAAACCATGCTCTCTGGGTGGTTAATACCTGGCTGTCCCTAGATCTTCTAATGTGAACATCCTTTGTGGCCAGGATTCAAGTTCTTTCCAATGAAGCTTTAAGGTCTCATCTAAATTTGGGATGCAGATCAGGACTTGTTCATCTGACCACAACACTGTGACAAACACCACAGCAGATCTTGGAAGTGGGAAGAGATGAGCTATCACCTAATTTCCCATCCATAGGACTGAAGGCTCTGCCAGTTCAGGTCTAGAGACTGAGACTGGAGTTGTTGCTAAACTGTGTTTTAGGACTGACTGAGTGGCATGGGGCTGGAAAGTATTACAGTGGAGCCAGGATGGATGAAGTTTCCTTTTATTTTAAATTTTGTCACCTTTATCACATTCCTTGGAAGCTCAGTGGCGTAGTGCCTTCAGAAGGAAGACTGGGCAATCTACTTCTGAAGAGATACCACCTCCAAAACCCAAGGAGGGGTCGCTATCAGTTGGGACCGACTCAACGGCAGTGAGTTTGTTTTTTTTGGTTTTATCACATTCCATTAAAGCAGTATGTTTGAGAATGAAGGCTATGCTATATCCTTGGATCATTCTGTGCAGGCATAAGAGACAGGTTGTGGATCATTGCCATGGAACTGGTGGGGGTGGGCAGGCAGGGAGTGCAGCAGCACTGGCAGGAAACAGCTCGCCTGTCAGAACACATCATTTCAACTTTGGCTTTCACTGTGCTAATCCCCTGAATGGCAATAACAGGAGAGGAGAAAACACGGGAAATTAAAGATAAGACATTGTGAGAAACTAAATCTGCAGGAGAAAAAAAAAGAGTTACCAGAGTTTTCCCGACCTATAGGAGAACAGCTAACAGATGCAAACAGGGAGTTGGAGGGAGGGAGGGAAGGCTGGGCTTAAGCAACCTGCTACTGGGATTTAAACAAAGGAGGTTTGAGAGAGGCAGAGACCGAGGTGGATCAGTTTCTAATATCAGCACGGGAAGAGAGCTGGCAGCTGTGCTCCTGGGATGAAATGGAATAAATTGAAAGCGTCTCCTTCAGTGTAGGAATTACTGGAGTATGCATCAAAATAAGAACTCAGAAGAAATAGTAAGTTTGGAAAAGGACTTCCAGCTTTTGATGGAGGCATGCCTTCATTGATGCGTTCCCTCTTTATAGTTTCTGTCTCTGGTGTCATCATTTTTATCGTCTTCTATGTGTTCAATTTTGGGGGTGATCAAGGCTTCGAGAAACTAAATACCTCAGAGACTTGGTTGCTGTCTCAAGTCTGCACAACCTTTCTCAAAGGGAAAACATCTTTCCTGTGGAGGAACAAACTCATGATGTATGAGAAATCTTCTTGCAAGGAATACTTGACCCAAAGCCACTATATCACTACCCCCTTATCTAAAGAAGAAGCGGAATTTCCTTTGGCATATGTCATGGTCATTCATCACAATTTTGATACCTTTTCAAGGCTCTTCAGGGCTATTTACATGCCCCAAAATGTCTACTGCGTTCACGTGGATGAGAAGTCCACAGCTGAATTTAAAGATGCTGTGGAGCAATTACTGAGCTGCTTCCCAAATGCTTTCCTGGCTTCCAAGATGGAGCCGGTTGTCTATGGGGGGATTTCCAGGCTCCAGGCTGACCTGAACTGCATGAGAGACCTAGCAGCCTTGGAGGTTCCCTGGAAATACGTGATTAACACCTGTGGGCAAGATTTCCCCCTGAAAACCAACAAGGAGATAGTTCACTATCTGAAAGGGTTTAAAGGGAAAAATATTACCCCAGGGGTGCTGCCCCCAGCTCACGCGATTGGCAGGACTAAGTATGTCCACCAAGAGCACCTGGGCAAAGAGCTTTCCTATGTGATCAGGACGACAGCGTTGAAGCCACCTCCTCCCCATAATCTCACCATTTACTTTGGTTCTGCCTATGTTGCTCTATCAAGAGAGTTTACCAACTTTGTTCTCCATGACCCACGGGCTATCGATTTGCTCCAGTGGTCCAAAGACACTTTCAGTCCTGATGAACATTTCTGGGTGACGCTCAATAGGATTCCAGGTATGTGAAGGAAACGATTTCACACCAAGGGGTTGTGCTGTCTTTGAAAAGGCTTTTGTAGATCCTGCCCTTCTTTGTTAGAAGTGGAAGGTGAAAACTGAAATACATAGTCCCCACCCTAGTCCTTTTTAAGTGCAGAATGATGCTCTTTAGGTGACAGTACAGGTATTCTAGCACTGCAACATAATGCCTTTCAATGGTATGGCTTTACAGTTTTTTGTGTTATTCTGCATGTATCATCTTAACTATTTTTTACCACTATATGTATGATTGTTCTCAGTGCACATGGTGTTCTGTCTTTCCCTGAAATTTGTCTTTCCCTGAAGTTTCCCTCAGGAGCTTTGCCTTGGCCATTCCCCCTGTCTTCCCTCAGATCATCACAAGTTCCTTCTCAGTAGTCACACCCCAGCTCAGGTGAGCTGATCACCTATCCTGGTCAGCAGTGACCACACCACCCTGTTTTTCCTTCAAAGAGTCTATCACCACCTGGAATGATCATGTTTACTTATTTGCATGGGTTTATTCTTGGCCTCCTCTGTACTAGTTCCGTGAAGCTACATTTTTTTGTCTAGTTAACTGCTATATCCCCAATACTTGGAACACGTAGTAAATACTCAAAAAATATATATTAGATGAATAGATATGTGAATGAATGAATACATGGCAGAGCACGAAGCTTTATTCCAGCACCCCAGCTGTGTCTCTAAGACCCCAGTGTACTGAGAAATGTTTGGACTTGAACATGTACCATATTATGTATTTAGGTGTTAAAAACAAAAGCAAACATTTTACTTTAGATGATGAGATTCTAGCAGAAATTTCTTTCTCATCAAAACCTTTCTACCTTTATGAGTTGACCAGATCAATTATTCTTTTTTAAAAATGTATAAAACATGGCAGGATTTCTTCTGAAGGAAGAGGCTTGCTTTCAGACTCAATGAAACACACAGAATGGATCTCTGATGAACTAGCATTATTACAGCAGGAGAAAAGCCATCATTGTTCTGGTTGTTGGGGGCTTGCCAAATTGGAAAAGCTGGTAGGTGCTCTCAGGCTGCAGGGCAGAGCCTGCTGGGCAATAAACATGCCAGCATTCTCTGGAAAATCCCATGTTTGGGCTCTGAGTCCCAGGGCGACGCGCTTTGTGAACAGCGCTCCTGCACTGTGGTCTCTTATGGCTTCTTCCTGCCCTCCCCCCCCACACACCGAGTCAGCCACCATCTTCTACCACCAACTTTTCACCACTTACCAATTGTTTACATTACTGTCTTGTAATTTGGGGCCGTTAGTACTTGGAGTGAGATTTCCATGTTTAAATATTTATTCCCTTTCTTTCTATGTCACTATTCCCTTAACATTTCTAAAAGTTTTATTCTAGCCATGTGACCCTTTTGTCATGATACTGAGATGAAGACATTTTGTCCTCTAGTAGAAGTCTGTACTGTCACTTAAAAAAAGAAAAAAGGCAAGGAAAGGAAAAACATGGATGTTGATTTATGTTAAATATCTGTGGTTACTTTGCCAGAAGGATGACCAGTCTTATCAATGTCAATTACAGAAGAAAACCAAGGAAAAAAATAATGCCTCATGTCCCTTTTTCTTAGCCCCTCTCCCTTTCCTGTCAGAGTCAAATAGACAAAGTGGGAGACAGAGACCAGCTAGGTGGGCCTAGGAGTGGAAGTCTTGTTTTACTATAGGTTTACAAAGTGGCATGCTGGCTTCTCACCAGCAACAGTGTGATCACAGACGTAAATCAGTTAACCACTAAAATCCTCAAATCTCTCCAGCTCCAAAATGAGGGGAGCAAGTATGTTCTTACATGTGCCTTTCTATGTAGAAGGTATAATGCCCAGAACCATATGAAGTGCAAGCTCACAGCTACTGGGAATCTGTAGAGAGAAAGGCAGAAATGCTGGTCAGCCTCTACTCCACACTGCCCACTGCATCGGTGAGTCCATCTGCTTCCCTTCAGGAAACTGGAAGTTAGAGGTCCTCTGAGCATCTCTCCAGAGAGGATGGGGAGAGTGGCCCATGTCAGTGGTGAGTCAAGTCCGATTCTGCAAGAGGCATTTTTCAGGATAACATGACATTTCCTGGGGCTTTGCCTCCTTCCTTTCTTAGACTCTGGGTAGCATCCTGGCGCAGCGAGAAAACACAAGGATATCCTGCTTGCCATGAATTAGGTGGGGCCTTCCTGAATTATAAGTGATTTTAAGAAAACAAATCATCGGACATGCTAGCCCCAGTGTTTGATATCTCCATCTTCAAAGGCAATGTAAAATTGAGTCACCCACTGGAGTTACTCCAGTGGTCTTATGCTTGATCATTCGTTGTGATTTAAGATAGGGGTGTGACTCAGTCCTTTATGACTAGAAAATCTTTAATCATATCAGTTCTTCTATTTTCAATGTCATATTCTAAGGGGACAAGTTCTTCAGTAAATGCATCATAAACATCTTATTTGCAAACCAGAAAGCATAGAGTGCTGTGCCTTTTCCCCCTTCAACGTACGCTTCTCCCCTTCTCCAAACATTCTCTATTAAAGTTTATGTTTGGAAGACCCTGTGCAGGCAAATCAAGTTTCCAAAACCTGATTTGACCATGGAAATTATTAATAGCATTTAACTAGGTGGTATCAGAAAACAAAGTGAAAATAGTTTGAGATTGGTAAGATTGAATAGTTATTGATAGCTGCCATCAAGTCGTCTCTGACCCCTAACAATATTATGTGTAACAAAACAAAACATTGTCTGACCTGTACCATCTCCATGATCGCTGGTATTTTTGAATCCATCATTGTGGCTATTGCTTCAGTTTATCTCACTGAGCATTTTTCTCACTTTCACTGGCCCTCTACTTTACCAAACATGATATCCTTTTCTAGTGATTGGTCTTTCCTGATGATGTGTTTAAAGTAATTGAGTCAACACCTCACCATCCTTGCTGCTAAGAAACTCAAACTTACTGCTGTCGAGTCGGATCTGACTCGTAGTGACCCCTCCTTGGGTTTCAGAGGCAGTATCACTACAGAAGTAGATTGCCTAGTCTGCCTTCTGAGGAGTGGCTGGTGGGTTTGAATCGCCAGCCTTCGGGTTAGCAGTCAAATGCCTTAAGCACTATGCCACTAGAGCTCCTTTCTAAGGAACATTCTGGTTGTATTTCTTCTCAGAGTGGTTTGTTCCTTTTTTGAGCAATCCATAGGAGCTCTTGTGGTGTAGTGCCTAAAGCATTTGACTGCTAACCAGAAGGCTGGAGGTTCAAACCCACCAGCCACTCCCCAGAAGGAAGACTGGGCAATCTACTTCTGTAAAGATGATACCACCTCAGAAACCCAAGAAGGAGTTGGAATTCGACTCGATGGCAGTGAGTTTGGTTTTTTTTTTTTTTTTTTTTTTTTGATGGTATAGTCAATGTTCTTTACCAATACCAGAATTCAAATACATCAATTATTTTTCTGTCTTCTTTTTTCATTATTCAGTTTTCATGTGCATCTGAGGCAATTGCAAAGACCATGGCTTGGGTCAGGAGAATCCCAGTCATCAAAGTAACATCTTTATATTTTAAAACTTTAAAGAAGTCTTACCTCTAATGAAAAGTTGTTGTTGTTGTTATGTGCCATGGAGTCAGACCCAACTCATAATGACCCCTCCTTAGGTTTCTGAGGTGATATCACTATGGAGTAGATTGCCCAACCTTCCTTCCGAAAGGAGTGGCTGGTGGGTTTGAACCGCTAGCCTTCTGGTTAGCAGTCAAGTGCCTTAGGCACTACACTACCAGAGCTCCTCTATTGAATAGAGGTAGCACCAAATCACATATTTTCACACTCTTTCTTTTCCCCCATTGTTTTTCTGTTGAGAGAATCACTCTCTTGGTTTTCAACCACCAGGTATTACCCACATAATTTTAGAGATGGCACTGAAGTGTGCCACTAAAGGACCTTTGTGTGTGTGTGTGTGGGGGGGGGTGTCCTAATCTCATACCCTAATTGAGAAGAGGCTAAGAAGAGTGGTTGTCATTCTGTCCTATGTGGGCCATGTACAAGAAGTAATGAAGACAGGCCACCTAGCCCTTTCCTTCTGACCAGATGCCCACAGAAAGCTCCACAAGATCATAAATTTCTCTTGCTTATGCCTCCAGAGCACCAGGCTCTAAATAGCAGTAGTGTGGCCTCAATTCTGGTACCTCTTTTTTTTATTTCTTCCTCTTCAGAACTCTGTCATTATTGTTCTATGCTACCTTTCTACCAAATGTCTCATTTTCTTGTACAGTAGTGGTGGCTTGTGTGTTGCTATGATGCTAGAGGCTATGCCACCAGTAGTGCAAATACCAGCAGCATTACCCATGGTAGACAAGTTTCAGTGGAGCTTCCAGACTAAGACAGATTGGTTATCTACTTTTGAAAATTAGTTAATGAAACCCCTCTGGACCACAGCAGAATGTTGTCCCAACTTGCTTGCTTGGACACATCATCAAGAAAGATTAATGAATGGAGAAGCACATAATATTTAGTGAAGTAGAGGGCCAGAGAGGATGAGGGAGACCCTTGGAGAGGTGGGTTGGCATAAAAGCCACAGCATGAACTGGAACATGCCTGTGAGAGTGAGGATGACATTGGGCCCAGCAATATCTCATTTCATTGTATGTAAGGTTGCCATGAGTTGGAGTAGGCTTGATGCCAGCTGTCTGTCTATATATGCCACCTTGAAACTAGCCCATTTCTCTGCCTCTTCTAGCTATTCCTCTAGTGTTTCCATTTGCCTACCTGCTCCAGGCAGAATCCTAGAAGCCATTTAGCAGTTTGATTTAAGTTTTATAAAATTGTTCAACATCTGCAAAAGCTACTCCTGGTCTAGTTTTTCCCGGTCCATTCCCACGGCTGAGCTACTCTCCTATAGCTCTTCAGGACTGGGCCCATCTCCAATAAGAAGGCAGAGTTGCTGCATGTTTTTGCTTCAACTGCTTTTTCTTTCCCCCTAACTGCTTAATTTTGTTCTTTTCCATCTTTGCCACTGCATTCCTCTGACCTCTCTCATGCCATGATGTGTTGCTTCCATCAGAATGTTTTCATTTACCCTCTTCCTTTTCCCGTTTTGTATACATTTTTTTTTTGTTGAGAGCCCTTTTGTTAAATTATCTTGGCTTCAGAAGTGACCACATGATCACATTTCATTATTTTTCAATTCTAAAAATAGTGTTTCCTACTTTATTTTGTGCTTTCAAATGTGGTTTTCATTTATATGCGCACATTCTTTAGGGGAGTGTTATGACTTGTTAGGTTGCAAGTGACACTCAATTCAAAGTAGCTTAAACAACCAGAACTTAATGAGATATTTAAGGGGGGGGTGCAAATATAGCTGAATCAAATGTTGAAACAGTGCATTCAGGATCTTTCTTGTCAGGTCTTCTCTATGGAGTGACCTCCTATCTTCATTTGCCTCAATCTGAAGGGGCTCTCACTCCCGGGACATTCAGAGCTAACAGCCAGGAAATGTCTATGAAAACCAGGACATGTGGTCATCCTATCTCCCTGCCTTCCTCTGTGTTGGCTTTATTCAGGCAAGTTCATTCCACACGGCTCAGAAATGGCCAGTAGTAGCCCCAGGTTTACTTGGTTCTGACAGCTGGTACTTTTCCTTGGGGGAAAAGAAAGCTTTTTTCCTGATAGTTTCAGGGAAAGTCCAGAGGGGACCTCATATAAGTCTTGTTTGGTCCAAATTCCCTTCCCTAAACAAGTCAGGGGGTTTGGAATATGCTGACCAGCCTTGCATAGGTCACTTTCCCACCCTGGAGCTATGGAGTGGGACTGGCCATGGTGGAGGGTGGTTCCTGGGAGTGATGTTGGCCAGACAAATGCACATGTCCACTGCTGTCCTCCAGGCAAAGAGTTATTGGTGAACATCTCCACACAATATCAGAGTTCTATATATAGGTCTTTGATGTTCCACAGATTGTTAATGTTGTATATCTTTAATATTCTATATATTTTTAAATTATAGTAAAATACATATATTATAAAACATTTGCCAATTCAATAATTTTTACATGTACAATTCAGTGGTGTTGACTATGTTCATCATGTTGTGTAACCATTACCACTATCCTTTTCTAAATTATTCCACCACCATTAACAGAAGCTCAGTGCCTTCTAAACAATGACTATACCTTCCCCTCTCCCTTCCACTCCTGGGAACCACTAATAAGCTTTGGTCTGTATACATTTGCCTGTTTCGTATAAGTGGAATCATACAGTATTTGTCCTTTTGTGGCTGATTTACTTCACTCAGCAAAATGTTTTCAAGGTTCATCCACGTTGTGGCATGCATCAGGATTTCATTTCTCTTTATGGCCAAGTGATAATACTCCAAGGAGCTCTGGTGGCTAAGTGGTTGAGTACTAGGCTACTGACCAAAAGATTGGCAGTTTAAACCCCTCAGCCACTATGCAGGAGAAAGAGGTGGTGGTTGGCTTCCCTAAAGATTCACAGCCTTTGGAAACCCTTGGGGCAGTTTTACCCTGTCTTAAGGAGGTCTGGTGGCACAGTGCCTAAGGCATTTGACTGCTGACCAGAAGGTTGGTGGTTCAAACCCACCAGCCACTCCTTGGGAGGAAGATGGTGCAATCTACTTCCACAAAGATTTACTGCCTCAGAAACCTAATGGGGTTGCTATAATTTGGAATAAACTTGATGGCAGTGGGTTTTGTTTTTTTTATAGGGTCACTGTGAGTTGGAATCAACTCCACCGCATGAGTTTGGGAATAAATACTCCATTGTATGTATATACAGTGAAACCTGCAAAAGCCAGAAACTGTAAGACGGAAACCTGTCAGAGAAGGAAAACTAAAATATTTTCCACTAATAGAGAGTGACAGAAGAGTGGTGATGCATCCTGTCAAAGACAGGAAACTTTTGAGACCTGGAAAAAGGATGCAGTCCTGTTGAGTTCTGGCTCCCACAGTTTTCACTGTACCACATTTTGTTTTTTCGTTCATCTATTAATGGACATTTTTGTTGTTTCCACCTTTTGGCTATTGTGAGTAGTGTTGCAAGGGACAGTTCTGTTTACATTCTTGCTTTCTGTTCTATATATGTTTAATGTTCTAATACAGAGGTTTAACCACATGAGCAATTTTAATTTGGAGAATGTTCCATAGTGATACTGCCTCGGAAACCCAAGGAGGGGTCACTATGAGTCGGGGTGGACATGACGGCACATAATAACAACAACAACAACAATTAAATTCTGGAAAAGACATGATCTTGATGAGCATATCCTTTTTCCCTCATAAAATCATTTTAAAAATAATAATGTTACTTTATTATATTTGGATAGTATTTAGTTTGCAAAAGGATTTTTTGTGCATTATCTCCTTTAATTCTTATCACAACACTATAAGAGGGCTACTGCTGTTAAGATGCAGAAATGTTAAGTGACTTGTCTAAAAACAAATATTTCATATACTTAGCAAGAAATATGAATAAAAAGGAACATTTGGGGGAGGGGAAGTTATACTTATGTTGTACACTTATGTTAAACTGGATCTGGATTTATGAATTCTTCATTTGAGTATTGTAATAAGTACGTGTGTTCAGAAGATAAAATGTAGCCAAGTCTAAGTCTTACTAATTATTAAGCTTATAGAATGATTGTATAATAGGGCTCACCCAAGAGTTTTCTACCTCATTCCTATTTCATCCTGATATTTGCCCACCTTGGCTGGGACTGTTGGCTCTTTCATGTGAGCAGAAGGTTCAAGAACGATGAGGGAAACTAATGCTTTCTGACTCTGCTATGAGTCTTAATCTTCACAGGAACCCTTTGCAAGTGTGAAGATGGGATCAGAGACACTGAATAACATGTCCTGCTCCAAAGGCAGGAAGCACAATGAAGAAAGGATCTGATCACCTCCCTTTACCCATTGGTGAAGGAGGGATCCTGCCCTATATAACACAAGATCACTGAGCACATGACACCAGACACTTGAGCCGTTGGGACAGGCAGCAGTTTATTGGGCACGCATACTCATAGCCAGGGAAGGAGGGTGTTACACACCATGGGAGCAGAGGTACTTTGAAGGAGGAAAAGAATGCCACTATCTGTACTTGCAGATTTGCAAAAAAAGATGTTTACACTAGCTGCTATTGTTATTATTACTGTTATATTCTTCAAAAATATGTGTTGAGAACCTAGGCACTGTGCTAGGTACTGGAACATAGTCATGAGTAAGACAAATAAGGTCTCCACCCTCATGGAGTGTATAATTCTACAAGTGGGAGATACAATAGAACCTAGACACATTGTTGTTGTTGTTATGTGCCCTCAAGTCGGACCCAACTCATAGCGACCCCTCCTTGGGTTTCCGAGGCAGTGTCACTACGGAAGTAGATTGCCCAACCTTCCTTCCGAGGAGTGGCTGATGGGTTTGAACCACCAGCCTTCTGGTTAGCAGTCAAGTACCTTAGGCACTACACTACCAGAACTCCCCTAGACATATAAACAAGGTAATTATATATATGACAAGTGCTGTGAAGGAAAAGCACAGTTTGTTATAGAAGGGACCTATTTTGGATGAGTGGGTCAGGGAAGCTTGATGAAGACTGCGCACAAACTGTGCACCCTCAAGGTGGGAGAGAGCCAGCCACACTCTTGGAGGAAGGGGTCTAGGCAAAAGTTCTGAGGTGAGAGTACATATGTTCTAGAAGAAGAAAAGCCAATGTAGCTGTGGGCCTGGGGTGGGGAGAAGGATGAGAGCAGGATGTGGTATGAGGTGGGTGAGGTGGGAGGTTTGTATATAGGCAAGAAGGTGGAGGCTCAGTGAGTAAGAGTCTCAGTCTCCCTCAAGAGAGTGGAAACAACTGAAATGTCCATCAAGAGCTGAATGTAGTACAAACACACAACAGAATACTACTCAGCCACAAAGAGAAATGAACTCTTGAGTGCATGCCATAACATGGATGAGCCTTGAAAGCATTATGCTGAATGAAATGGCTGCAAAAGGACAAAAAATGTATCATCTCACTTATATGAAATAAACTAATATATAGAAACCAAAGCTTATTAGGTGTTAGCAGGGTTGGGAGGGAGGGAGAAAGGGAAAGGTTTTGCTTAGGGGGCACTGAGATTATGTTAACAGTACAATGAATTCTGAAAAGGATAGTGACAATGATTACACAACATGAAGAATGTACTCAATGCCACAGAATTATATATGTAGAAACTGTTGGATTGGCAAATGTTTTGTGCATATTTTCGCCAGAGTAAAAATGAAAAAGAAAAGTCATGGGAAGCTATTGCTTATAGCCATGAGAATGATATGACCCCAGGGCACCCAGTTCACAGGCTCTTGGACAGTGTGTGGGAGCATTGTGCATGGCGCCGGATACAGAGTAAACATCCCGTGAACTTTATCCTTATTCTTGGTGTCGTAATTCCATCCCTCTTCATGGAGGACAGCAACAGCAACTGTGTCTTTCCTACAAGAGTATGATTTTTTTCAAACTACTTTCCCTGACTCTATTCTTGGTATGCTCTAATCCATCCTCTCCAATGAAAGAATGACCTAAATAAAATGCACTTATAATCATGGTATAGCATCTCCTTCTTAGAAACCGTATATACGGACTACATCACCTACAGCATGAAGTCCTAGCCTATCACTGGGCCCAGGGAGTTCATTGCAATCTGGTCTTCACTGGCCTTTCTAGTGCCTTCTTTAGCTCCATCCTATCACAGTTCTTCTAGACCATTTGTGGGCCCCAGTCCCAGGATGCTCTGGAATGTTATTCCTCTTTCCTCTCTCATCTGACCAGCATGTGCTTTTCCTCTAAGATTCAGCCTTAGAGTCCCATTCCCTCAAAAACCTTTCCTAATTCTTGCTCCTCTGGACTCATGAAGCACCTTATACTATTGTGAGTCTAACTATACTGTTGTTGTTGTTTTTTTAATTGTGATTTGGGTGAAACTTTACAGAGCAAATTCACTTTCCATACAGCACTATGTTGTTGTTGTTACGTGCCGTTGAGTTGGACCCGACTCATAGCGACCCCTCCCTGGGTTTCCAAGGCGGTATCACTAAGGAAGTAGATTGCCCAACCTTCCTTCCGAGGAGTGGGTTTGAACAGCCAGCTTTCTGGTTAGCAGTCAAGTGCCTCAGACACTATACTGGGTTTTATTTGTGTTCCTAGTGGCTTCCTAAGGAGATGTCATGGTTCAGTGGTTAAAGCATTTGGCTGCTAATCAAAAGGTTGACTGTTCAAATCCACCAGCTGCTCTGCAGGAAAAAGATGAAGTGGTCTGTTTCTGTGAAGATGTATAGCCTTGGAAATCCAATGGGGGCACTTCTACTCTGTCCTATAGGGCCGCTATGAGTCAGAATCGACTCCATGGCAGTGGGTTTAGTGGCCTTCTAGACTGAGCCACAAGGGCAGCAAGTGTGCCTGCTTATTTTTATTTTCCTTATTATAACTAGCATAACCATCCTCAATACCATGAAGTCCCAGCTTTCATTTGTTTAACTTATACAAATTCAACCACACACACACACACACAGAGTCTCTGTAAATCAAAATGGTGCCTGCTTATTTTTATTTTCCTTATTATAACTAGCATAACCATCCTCAATACCATGAAGTCCCAGCTTTCATTTGTTTAACTTATACAAATTCAACCACACACACACACACACAGAGTCTCTGTAAATCAAAATGGTGCCAGCCATCCCACACTACCCTCCATTCCACTTAATGGGCTTGTGGTCTAGAGTGAGAGCTAGGATCCTGCTGCTTTGTTCCCATGGGGTCTTGGTTCCCATGGCTTGCAATGTTAAAGATCCCATGTGCATTTATCTAATAACATAGCTCCTCAACTCAAGCTGACTTCTTCATCTAGTGCTTGCTAGAAGCAACAAACATTTGGATCAAGATTAAAGGGAAAGTTGACTGTATTGGAATTATGGAGAGACTGCGTGTCATCTTAAGGATCTTAGAGGAAAAGCACATTTAAAGTGGCACATGACCAAAGATTTTTCTAGAAGAATGTTGATTATGTGTTGTTTTCCCTTTATACACTGGCTTTATAACCTTACCTCCATATAGAATGTATATTTACTCTAAACATTTGCTGAATTTCTTGAATGGCTAATCAGGGCACAAATTCAGATCTTTGAACTTCTAAACCATTGCTCTGTCCCCTATCCAAAATGCAACTTATAGAATTGTTCTTTACTAAAAGCCACTTTACTTAGATAGGCAGATAGGATAAATGTGGTAGGAAGAGATAATTATCAAAGACTGAAGCCAGCAGTAGGAAACTGACTTCAGCATTGTGAAAAGGCTATCATGTTGCCAAATGAATTAAAGGCCATTGCTTTTATAATTTCTTGGAGAAATTTGTGGTAAAATAGTCTTGGATATTGAATATTGAATTGAGACTTGGATAACAGCTGAGCTTTAGAACCACTATCCTCAGTGAAACTCAGAATTAAATAAATTTTGTTTTTCTTTCAACCTCACCTTTTGGGTTAGGTTTTCAGAAACCATCCCAATTCTTTCCTCAGTTTACTTTTCATCTCTTACTGTTCTCTCTCTCTTGATGCACTCACCTATGTCTGCAGCTCATTACCCTCCATGTATTAATGAGTCATAAATGTACTTTACGCACCCTATGCCCTTGCCCACGTTTCTGTTGTCTACTGGCTATCTTGTCCCAAAGCTCCCATCAATACTTGCTAACATGCTCCCCTTTCCACCTCCCTAAAGCAATTGCTGTTGAGTTAGTGCCAATTCATGGCAACCCCATGTATTTCAAAGTAGAACAGTTCCATAGGATTTTCAATAGCTGATTTTTGGGTATAAATCAGTAGGTCTTTCTCCCAAGGCAGCAGTGGGTGACTTGAATCTCCAACAATTCTATTAGTAGTGAGAATGGTGGCATTGTGTTTAAAGCATTGGACTACTAAACAAAAGGTTGGTGGTTCGAACCTACCAGCTGCTCCAAAGGAGAAAGATGAGACAGTCTGCCTCTGTAAAGATTTATAGCCTTGGAAACCTTATGGGGCAATTCTACTTTGTTCTGTGGGGTTGGTATGAGTCAGAGTGGACTCAATGACAGTGGTTTTTGTTTGTTTATGTTAACATCTTTACCATCCAGGGAAGGACTCTATCTCCCTAAAAAAAAAACAAAAAACGCACTGTTATCAAGTCAGACCCGACTCACAGTGACCCCTCCTTGGGTTTCCAAGACAGTATCACTATGGAAGTAGATTGCCCAACCTTCCTTCCAAGGAGTGGCTGGTGGGTTTGAACCACCAGCCTTCTATCTCCCTACTATCAGCCAAACCCTCTTCTCCAGAATCTTGGTTATTGGCTCTGCCATTCTTCATGTTGCTCAGTGTTTAGTTTCTTAGTTTGCTAGTGCTGCTGTAACAGAAATACTACAAGTGGGTGGTTTTAAAGAATAGAAATTTATTTTCTCACAGTTTAGTAATCTAGAAGTCTGATTCAGGGCACCAACTTTAGGGGAAGGCTTTTCTTTCTATTAACTCTAGGGGAAGATCCTTGTCTCTTTCAGTGTCCCTGGCCCTGACATTCCTCAATTCCTTGGTAACCTTCATTTGGCATCAAAAGTCCTCATTTGTGTGCTTACTTACTTCTTCTGTGTCTATGTTGTTGTATGCCATCAAGTCAATTCTAACTCATGATCAGAATTCCCAGGTGTATAGTAGAGCTGACAAGGGGCAAGGTTGTGGTCATTACTTGGTCACAGCCAGCTACCCAGAGGGACCAAGTAGTTGAACCTGC
>NW_006921599.1:2720075-2726326 GCF_000298275.1 Orycteropus afer afer
AGGGATGGACACTGGGAAGAGGTAACTATGGGGAGGAAGTGGGAGGGGAGCTGTTGCATTGTGGTAAACTGTGGTCAATGACATGAAACAAAGTATATGTGAACTGCTGCATGGAAAGTGAATTTGCTCTGTAAATCTTCACCCAAATCACACACACACACACACACACACAAAGTCAATTCTAACTCTTAGCAACCCTGTAAGACAGAGAGCTTTGACCTTTATACTACCAGGGTGGAATGCTGCTTCTTATATCATTCAGCAGTAATTAGGTTTAGACAACCCCTACACTAATAAGACCTCATCAACATTACAAAGAATACTCTAGTTTCAAGTAAGAGTGCATGCACTTGTATAGGGGTTAGGATTCCAACACATACTTTGGGGGGACACAATTCAATCTATCACACTTCTTCTTCTAGGCCCTCATATCTAATCAGTACATTCTGTGCATTTTGTTTGTGATAGGTTTCAGGGGGGTAACACCCGTCCTGTTTCCATCACTATAGCTCTAATCCCAGCACTTGGTACCTTCAAGTAGATTGCTGTTAGACCCATCCAAGTGTCTCCCTGTCCCAAGTCTCCATCTTCAAACCATTCTAACACTCTCGACACATTTTTCTACTTAAGGCATGGCTCTCGGCTGCTAAACAAAAAGTTGGGAGTTTGAACACCAGGCACTCCACAGAAGAAAGATATGGTAGTCTTCTTCTGTAAAGATTACAGCCTTGAGAACTCTATGGGGCAGTTCTACCCTGTCCTATAGGGTTGCTGTGAGTCAGAATCGACTCTATGGCAACAAGTTTCAGCAATGAGTGGAAGTATTAGAAAATAAAACTACAATCTTTATTAAGCGAGCTGAAGATACTCAGATTGTGTTAGTGGATTCAGCTTTATGCCATGATGTAGATATTTCTGTCTTCTAGATATTTCCTATTTCTTTTCCTCATCATCCATCTTCTTTCTTAGCCCCAATATTCAGATAACTCCTTCATTGATAACTTGCAATTCTGTTCTCAGTCCAAGTCAGAGTCCCTTCTCCAGGTTTCTTGTGATTCTAAAAAAGTAAGAATTCCTCCCACCCTCCCCCACCTTAGACTCCAGATCCCCTCCTGAGTCCCATTTTAAAACTGCCCTCTCCTGGTCCCTGAAGTCCTAGCTAAATGTCATCTCCTGGAGAAGTGAACACCTCTCTCCCTTTTATCCTCTCAACACATCTGTCTATCTGAGCTCACTGCCCTCCATCGCACTTCCAAGTCTTCCTGATTTGTCTTTAGTCAGTTATTTACGTCTTTTTGGACTTTACCCTGCAATTATTAATTGTAAGCGAAGCATCCCAAGTTCAGTTTTTCTGTAAAAACAACCTCTCATTTATTCTATGTAGAATCTAGAATAATCACAGCATTTAGAGCTGAAAGGGGCCTTAGAGAGCATCTAGTTCCAGTTCCACAGCTTTACAAATTTGGAAATTGAGAGCCAGACAGATCAAATGGCTTGTTGATTGAACTGCTCAGTAAAATGAGTTTCCATTTTCTTACCACACTCCCCGTTTATTATAAATCATATGATAAACATTTCCATTTGTAAGAACCCACATTTTTCTATTAATTCCACCCCCACACAGATGCTCTCTCAAGTCACATGTGGTTTGGAGGGAGGGGGAATTTCAATACAGTTAATTAACACTCCAATAACAGTTATTATCCCTTTAGGTTCTCCTATTATTATTTAGATTGTTGTTAAAACTTTCTTATAACCATTGGGGAACCTATGTATAGTTAGTATGATATAAATGCATTCTTTTGAGTTCATTGTAAAAGCTATCCCATGAATGTTAATCACTTTGTCCCCATGCCCCAGTGGTTCTGGGATATGTGGGGAAGGATCACGTACAGTTTTTAGGCCCTACAGTTTGCAAATTTATTGATGGATCTGCATGTGCCCCTCCCCCCTCAAATCAATGATTTGAACATTTGTTTTCCTTACACACTTACTTGCTTGCTAATACCCTCTAATCAGTAATACCTTCCAGCTGTGATTCTCCATCTGGCAGTGAGTGGGACTGATCAGAATTAGGTGACCAGTTAGCTCTGGTTGGCCCAGGACTTCTACTTTTAGCACTGAAAGTCTTATATTCTGGGAAATGACTCAGTCCTGGGAAAACCAGTCACCCTATGTCTTCCCTAACCTCTATTCATGATCATCTAACACCAAGGGCGTTTTGTGATTGAGAGTTTAACCAATTGCCATTGTGTTGATTCTAATTCATGGTGACCCCATTTGTGTCAGAATGTGTAGAACTAGCCTCCAGAGGATTTTCTTCCTTTCTTTTTCTTTTTTAATAGGAAACACTTAGAACTTTATTTCTGAACTAATGAATATCTTTTTATCATTGTAAATAAATAAATATACACACACATATATACATGTATTTATATATAATATAATACACATTTGCCAATTCAACATTTTTCAGGTGTACCATTTAACAAAATCAGTTTCATTAATCATGTTGTACATCTATCATCTTTTGTGGGCAACTTTTCTATTATCTCTAGGGTTTTCAGTGGCTCAGTTTGTGTAAGTAGATCACCAGGCCTTTCTTCCGAGGTGTCTCTGACCATACTCAAACCACCAACTTTTTGGCTGTCAGCTAAGCACATTAACTGTTTATACTACCCAGGGACTCCGGTTTCAGAATTGTTGTGTGCCGTCGAGTCAGATCCGACTCATAGCGACCCCTCCTTGGGTTTCCAAGGCAGTATCACTACAGAAGTAGGTTGCCCAACCTTCCTTCCAAGGAGTGGCTGGTGGGTTTGAACCACCAGCCTTCTGGTTAGCAGTCAAGTGCCTTAGGCACTATGCTACCAGAGCTCCTAATTTCAGAATTAGTGACCTAGATATTTATGTTCCACAGAATCCACTCATCATTAAACAAACAAACAAAAAAAAAAAACCACTACCAGTACTTTGCATTACAATCCATTGAAAACACATTGAAGCATGATGATACAATATCCACCCTGAAGGCCCCGACCATAATAGACTAAGACTGACCCACTCTATAACAATTTTTCCATTGTTTCTGAGGAGAGAGTAGAGAGCTTATGGATAATATCTAAAAGAATGAGTTCATAAATAGAAATTTTGAATTGAAAAACTACTTTAACCAATGGAAGAAATAAAAGCAAAAGTTTTCTTCAATTAATTACAAGCACATAGCACATTTCAGAGACAAGCTCATCCCACCTTTTAATTACTAGGAAACCAGAGAAAAAGTGTGCTTTTGAGGATTTATCCAAGCTCTTACTTAAGCATAACCCTTCCTTTGTCAGTGTTGTTCTGCCTTAACAAATTCAAATATGGAGCTCTTGTGGTACAGTGGTTAAATAATTTGATTGTGAACCAAAATGTTGGTGGTTCAAACCCACCAGTTGCTCCACAGGAGAACAATGAGGCAGTCTGCTTCCATAAAGATTTATAGCCTTGGAAACCCTATGGGGCAGTTCTACTCTGTCTTACATGGTTGCTATGAGTCAGAATTGATTCAATGGGAGTCGGGTAGTTGGGGTTACAAGTTCAAATAAGTGATAGGCTCTGTGGGAAAGAAGCTTATATGACAGTGGGTTGACTAAACTAGAAAATGACTCAAGAATGTAATAGGGTTATTACCATTAGAAGTTGGAGGAAACCACTTTCTATCTGTATTTTAAGATTATTTTCATTTATTTGAAAATGATCAGAAGATTAAAAGGGGACAGCATCTTCAAGATACAGATCCCTGACTGCAGCTGGATTATAAAACATTGTCTTTCAGTAGAAATATCCCCTTGCAACTTCATGGCAACATTAAAAAAACATGAGGCAAAATGGTTTGAGAAACAGTTTGGAAGCAGTTTGTATGAGAAGGGTACCAAAGAATTTCCAGATTTTGGAAAATGCAAGGGCCTTGGACATGCAAGATCCTCTCATGAATTTGCAATCTTCTATCTCAGAGGAAATCTTTAGAGTCAGAGAATAGTTGCATAGAAAGACAATAAAGAGTTACATATACTATTCTTGTAATTTAACATAGTATGGCCAAAGATAAAACTAATCATGTGAGGGTTTTTTTTTTTTTTTTTCACTTGGGCAATAACCCCAGCAGGTAAAGACATTTGTTATCCCAAGGTGGATGCTAGGAAACCAGAACAAAGCATGTGACCCTGAAAGAATGAGTAAAACTAGGGTAGAGAAGGTGGGGCCCCTGGGGGGTGCAAGTGATTTGTGCTCAGCTTCCAGAATGAACAAGTCTGTCCTGGATGAAGTGCAGCCAGAATGCTCCTTAGAAGTTAGAATGGCCAGACTTCGTCTCACTTACTTTGGTTGTGTTGTCATAAGGGACCATTCCCTGGAGAAGGATATCATGCTCGGTAAGTGGTGGGTCAGTGAAAAAGGGGGAGACCCTCAATGAGATGGATTGACACAGTGGCTGCAACAATGGGCTCAAGCATAGCAGTAAAGGATGGCATAGGACTGGGCAGTGTTTCCTTCTGTTGTACTTAGGGTCGCTATGAGTCAGAGCCAACTTGACGGCACCTAACAATAACAACAACAAAGAGGTGACTCAAACGCACCCAGCAGCACCACAGAAGAAATGCTTCGAGATCTGTTTCTATAAAGATTACAGCCAGTAGAACCCTATGGAGCAGTTCTGTCTGTAACAAACAGATAGAGTCACTATGAATTGGAGTCTACTCCACAGCAGCAAGTTTGGTTTGGTTTGGGTTTGGGGTAGGGGTAGGTGGCATAGAGGAAGGGGGAGAAGATAATGGTTTGTATGAAGAACAAGAGAAGGCTTAGTCAGATTTACTTTCCACCACCAGGATAGACTTTTTACTGTTCTTTTTTAAACATTGGGAAACTATTCTACAGTGATACCAAGAAACATTCACAGAATCACATAGAACATAACAGAGCCAAGATTCAGACCTGTCTTTAGCGCCTGTGCTGCATACTGATCTCTATCATGAGCTTTCTGCAGGGTGCTCTGGCGGGCTGGCTTTCTGGAGAGGTAACCACGTGGGATCCAGTTTGAAAGAGCAAACTCAAGAGGCTGCGATTGGGAATCAGGGGCATTCCCCCACTCTGGGTTGGAAGAGAGGGCAGAGAGGCCAACACAGTCCCTAATAATGGGTGGCCTTAAAGGATCCAGCTGGGACTTTGGGACCTTAAGGTGGTAGAATGACTCCTCCCACACACTGCTTACTAATTGTACCTAAGAAGGTGGGTAGGGTGTTTAGGTTCCTTATGAGCAGAGTTTGGCAAAAGAGAGATATCTTAAAATTTGCTGAATGCTTTTAGTGTACAAGGCATTGTTCTGAGCTCTTTTTATGTGTGAACCTATTTAAATCCCTTAAGAATCATATGAGGTCAGTGCTCTTAGTATGTCCACTGTATTAAAGAAAAGAAAAGAAGCTGAGGCATAGAAGTGGTCCTGCAGCCTGCCATACACAGCAGCATTCTGTCCCAGAATATCTGGGATGGACAAGAGAAGCTCTTGCATTCTAGGCCTCGGGTTACCTCTGGCAAAACCAAGGTCGTGGCCCCAGGATATTGTTTATACATGTGCTTTCACATACACCATGGCATTTAATTCTCACAACCTTTGAGATAACTTCTGTTTTCTCCCTTTTACAGAAAGGCAAATTGAGGCTAAGAGTGTAAGTGACTTGTCCACACTTTTTATAACTCCAATGCTTTGCATTACAATCCAAATAATACATGTAAAGGGGCTTCATATGGGCATAAGGTGTGATCAATATTCTTTTCTTTAAAATAATTTGTTTTTGTTGTTGAGAATATATGCAACAAAACTTATACCAATTCAACAGTTTCTACGTGTACAACTTAGTGACACTGATTACATTCCTTGAGTCTTGCAACCATTCTTACTCTCTTTTCTGAATTGTTTCTCTTCCATTAATATAAACTCACTGTCCTCTAAGGTTCCTATCTCATCTTTTGAGCTGCTATTGTCAATCTGATCCCATACAGATAGTTCTTAAGAAGCATAAGCTCAAGGCAGACCTTTTTCACTAGTTCAACTAAACTATTGTTCAGTTTTAAGACGACTTCAAGGGATATTTTTGGTTTAAGGTTTAAAGATTTTCTGAGAGCAATAGTTTCAGGGGTTTATCTACCCTCCATGGGAGTTCTGGTGGCATAGTGCCTAAGGCAATTGACTGCTAACCAGAAGGCTGGCAGTTGAA
>NW_006921599.1:2726426-2774064 GCF_000298275.1 Orycteropus afer afer
CAGCCACTCCATGGAAGGAAGATTGGACAATCACTTTACCGCCTCAGAAACCCAAGGAGGGGTTGCTGTGAGTCTGAAACGACTCAATGGCAGTAAGTTTGTTTTTTTTTTTTTTTTTGGATCCACTCTCCATAGCTCCAGAAAGTCTAGAATCCTTGAGAATTTGAAATTCTGTTCTGTATTTCCCCGCTTTGATCAGGATGCTTCTGTAGAATCTTTGATCAAAATGTTCAGTAATGGTAGCTGGGCAACATTCAGTTCTGGTCTCATGGCAAAGGAGGCAGTTGTTCATGGAGACAATTAGCCCCACATTCCATATCCTCCTCTTATTCCTGACTCTCTTTCTTCCTCCGTTGCTCCAGGTGATCAACATTCTTATTATGCCGTTTCACCTCTTCTTTATTTGGGAAGACACAGAATTTATAGGTGATTGCAAAGACCTCAAAATTGCAAAAGTTTGACCTAGAGGGGAATGACGATAATCCAGAACAGGGACCAGCAAACTACATATAGCCCACAGGCTAAATTTGATCTCTTTCTATACTGGCCATGGTCTAAAAACGGTTTTACATTTTAAATGCTGGGGAAAAAAAAATCAAAAGAAAACTATTAAATGACATGTGGAAATTACATGAAATTCAAATTTTATTGTCTACAAATAAAGCTTTATTGGAACACAGCCATGATTATCTGTGTACATATAATTTGGCAGCTTTCACAATATAGTTGCAGAGATGAATAATTGTGAAAGAGACTGAATGGGCTACAAAACCTAACATATTTACTATCTGGCCCTTTATAGAGAAAGTTTGCTCAGGTCTAGCATTTTTGAGGAAAAAGTTTTGTCACAATTGTCACTTTTCTAGATAATTGAAGTCTATCCTTTTATGCGCAAAACTGTTAATTAAAACTATTTTGGATAAATATTTTAAAAATATCTTTTTAAACAGAAAGTACAGAATATATGTATATGTATAAGATGCCTATTAAATATAAATTTATATTTCACTAAGTGTGCTCAGCCTGTTTTCAGAGAAGGTCTGGGTTAGCCCCGTGTTTGCACTGATCTTCATAGACATTAGCTAACTTGATCATTATTGATACTAGAGGTATTGATCTTATAAATAATACAGTGGGCATTTGGCTATATAATGCTAATGACTGGTATACTGAATGATCTCACATTGTTCTGCTTTTAGAATTTTTCTAGAACTTACTTTACTTTATTCTTAGGCTATCATCCCTTGCTGACAATAAAAACCAGTTACCTTGGAGTCTACTCCTCATGTTGACCCACATGTGTGTCAGAGCAGAACTGTGCTACATCAAGTTTTTAATGGTTAACTTTTTGGAAGTAGATCGTCATGCCTTTCTTCTGTTGTGCCTCTGGGTGGACTCAAACCTCCAACCTTTAGGTTAGAAGCCAAGTGTGTTAGCCTTTCGTACTACCCAGGAACTCACTTGCTGACAATTAAAAAAAAAAAATTGTTCAGTTCGTTTTAACTCATGGTGACTACACAATGTTACAGAGCAGAACTCCTTCATAGGGTTTTCTTGACTGTAATCTTTATGGAAGCAGAGAGTCAGGATTTTCTTCCATGGCCCTGGAAGAAAGTTTGGAGTCAAACTGCCAATCTTTAGGTTAGTAGTTCAGCACATACCATTTGCATCAGGCAGGGATTCTTTGCTAACAACAGAGCATCTGAATCCACCAGTTAGTTCTACACCCCTCTCCTAGTTTGTGACTTTTTGCAGGCTTAGGTCTGAGAACATTGGTTATGATTATGTCTACACTAAGAGTTAATAGGCTGATACTCATTGGGTTCAAAGTATATGAGTTTTGATGCTTAGACCAAAGGTGACGATGGGCACCCCGGCAGTCTTTGTGCGCATTTTCATCATGTTTTTAAAACTTGTTAATTAGTTGATAGTATTTAAAAAGTGAGAAAATTTCCAATAGAACTCAGATTTCCCACTTCTCTTAAAACATAACAGAGCTGACAGCACTTGGCCAGTGATCTGGTGGGGCACTAATTGCAGTCATTGAGACATGTCTGTTTGCTTTGGGTGGTCATTGTTTACTACTGTCCCACCCTCCCTCCATGTCCTGGCCACCTTAGCCAAATGAAGGTTGCCATTTCACTAGCCCTGTTTTCTTACCCCATCTTCACTAGTTTCATATACATACTTTACTTCACCTGCCCTACATAGAGCCTAAGGCATTTGACTGCTAACAGAAGGATGGTGGTTTAAACCCACCAAACACTCTATGGCAGGAAGACTGGGAATCTACTTCCATGAAGATTTACTGCCTCAGAAACCCAGAAGGGGGGGGGATGCTATGAGTCAGAGTCAACTCAGTGGCAGTGAGTGATTTTATACACATTGGAGTACGTGAACCCAGCCTACCATGGGTCATCATTAATTTCGGTGCCTAGAAAGTTGGGGAATCTATTTCCGTAGTGCTACTGCCTTGGAAACTCAACGAGGGGTCGCTATGAGTTGGGTCTGACTCGACAGCACATAACAACAACAAGAGATCCTTTGTGTTTAAGTCCCATGGTTAAGAACATCCGACTTACGGATAACTAGTACTAAAGAACAGATTGCCATAAAACTTTTTGTATTAAAAATCTGAGTTAAATACAGTGGTTCATAATAATGAATGCATGCACTACACGTCCATGATAACATTGTGCAGCTTCAGTGGTTCCTCAGCTTGAGGAAGGAGAACACCGTCCGTCCTTTTAAATTGGATCACATTGCCATTAAATACTGCGTTGAGTGTGTAACTTTGTATTTGGCTTAAAATTTCCTCTTATTTACCCTTTGTATCCACACTTAAAAGGACCTCAGGTGGTGCTGTGATTAAAGCATTGGGCTAATAACCAAAAGATTGGCAGTTTGAACCCACCAGTTGCTCTGTGGGAGAAAGATGAGACAGTCTGCTTCTTTAAGGATTTATAGCTTTGGAAACCCTAAGAGGCAGTTCTACTCTGTCTTATAGAGTCACTATGAGTCAGAATCTATTCAACGGCAGTGGGTCCAAAACCAAAACCATGCCTCCAAAGCATGAATCCTATACAAGTGCTAGTGATGCATCAAACAAAAGGAAAACAATCACAATGGAGAGTAAGTGTTTTATATGGATAGAAGGGTAAAATATCCACTATATACTAAGTCAAACATTTGATTACCTGACACTAAATAAGAATTATATGTACTTGTTCTACTTATCTACAAATTCAACTTAAAGACAGAAAGGAATGGATCTCATTTGTAACCGAGGAACTGCCTATACACTCTGTGTCTTGCTTGTGGCCAAGTAGTTTAAGGTTCCCAGACTGAGATAACCAAAGCCATAGATAGGACACAGAATGATATGATCTTGGGGGAGATGAGAGTACATATCAAAAGCATTGCCATGCACAACGTGGAAATGTAATCAATGTCATGAATTGTAAATGTGGGAATTGTTATATTGGCAAATGTTTTGGTGTCTGTATTTTCAGCACTATAAGAAAAAAAAAAAAGCATTGCCTTAATTCAATAGCTAATAATTATAGAGAGAAGCAGTCTAGTGTAACAGAAAAACAAAAGGCCTTGGGAGTAAATCAGACCCGGATTCAAATCCAGCCCCATCCATTCACTAGCATTCATTTACCTTTGCCTTTGTTAAACTGCCAGTGGTAGAAGCACAACTCATGTAAGGTTAATGAAAAGTAACTCAATATATAGGAGAAAAGATCCCACCATGTTCTCAGAAGTTCCTCAAATAGCCCCGGCCTTTGTTTTACTGTTTACTTTAATCTGATTACATGATGTTAGCTGTAGTCTTTGTGGTATCCCCTTATTTGTGACTGCAAAGGCTATCTTGGGGCAGAGACAGGCAGAAAGTAACACAAAATGTCCACTTGACGACTGTTTTCACTATGTTAAGCCAGAGAAAATGGAAGATAGAAGGAATACACCAACTCATTGTACCAAAAAGAACTAGTCAACATTCCACCATTTCAGGAGGTAGCTATGATCAAGAACTGATGGTATTGAAGTAAGAAGGTCAAGGTACACTGAAGGCATTAGTGAAAAACAAGTCTCCAGGAACTGATACCTATGGAGATGTTTCAACAAATGGATGCAACGAGGGATACACTATCTCATCTGTGCCAAGAAATTTGGAAGATGGCTACCTGGCCAACCAACTGGAAGAGATTCATATTTGTGCCATTCCAAAGAAAGGTGATCCAAAAGAATGCAGAAATTATTAAAGGAGGGGTCACTATGTGTCGAATCAACTTGACAGCAGTGAGTTGGACTGTTTTTTATTTTTTTATCATAAATATCACATGCACCAACTACCAAAGCCAAAGATGAGGAAATGGAAGATGTCTACCAACTCTGCAGTCTGAAATTGACTGGACATTCAATCAAGATAAGTTGATTATCACTAGTGACTAA
This sequence comes from Orycteropus afer afer, assembly GCF_000298275.1. Classification (NCBI taxonomy): domain Eukaryota; kingdom Metazoa; phylum Chordata; class Mammalia; order Tubulidentata; family Orycteropodidae; genus Orycteropus; species Orycteropus afer. The sequence goes on from NW_006921599.1 coordinate 2,730,885, forward strand.
AATGCAAAAGTTGGAAACAAAGAAGAGTTACCAGTAGTTGGAAAATATGGCCTTGGTGATAGAAATAATGCTGGAGACTGCATGATAGAATTTTGCAAGAACAACAACTTATTCATTGCAAATACCTTTTATCAACAATATAAACAATGGCTATACATGTCAACTTTACCAGATGGAATACACAGCTATTAAATTGACTACATCTGTGGCAAGAGGCGATGGAGAAGTTCAATATCTTCAGCCAAAACAAGGCCAGGAGCTGACTGTGGAACAGACCATCAGCTGCTCATATGCAAATTAAAACTGAAGTTGAAGACAATTAAAAGAAGTCCACGAGAGCCAAAATATGACCTTAAATATATCTCTCCTAAATTTAGAGACCATCTAAAGAACAGATTTGATGCATTGAACACCAATGACCGAAAACCAGAGAAACTGGGATGACATCAAGAACATCATCCATGAAGAAAGCAAGAGGTCATTAAAAAGACAAGAAAGGAAGAAAAGACTAAAATGGATGTCAGAAGAGACTCTGAAACTTGCCCTTGAGCAAAGAGCAGCTAAAGCAAATGGAAGAAATGACAAGATAAAAGAGCTGAACAGATTTCAAAGAGTAGCTTGAGAAGACAAAGCCAATTATTATAATGAAGTGTGCAAAGACATGGAGTTAAGAAAACCAACAGGGAAGAACACACTCAGCATTTCTTAAGCTGAAAGAGCTGATGAAAAAATTTAGGCCTCGAGTTGCAATATTGAAAGATTCTATGAGCAAAATCTTGAATGATGTAGGAAACATCAAAAGAAGATGGAAGGAATACACAGAGTCATTGTACCAAAAAGAAATGGTTGATGTTTATCCATTTCAGGAGGTGGTATGTGATCAAGAACCAATGGTACTGAAGGAAAAAGTCAAGGCTGCACTGAAGGAATTGGCGAAAAACAAGGCTCCAGGAATTGATGGAATATCCATTGAGATGTTTCAACAAACAGATGCCCCACTGGAGGGACTCTACTCGGCTATGCCAAAAGATTTGGAAGACAGCTAGTTACCTGGCCAACTGACTGGAAGAGATCCTTATTTGTACCCATTCCAAAGAAAGGTGATCTCACAGATTGTGGAAGCTGTCAAACAATATCATTAATATCACATGCAAGTAAAATCTTGCTGAAGATAATTCAAAAACGATTGTGGCAGTATGTTGACAGAGAGCTTCCAGAAATGCAAGCTGCATGCAGAAGAGGATGTAGAATGAGGCATGTCATAGCTGATGTTACATGGGTCTTCACTGAAAGCAAAGAATACCAAAAAGGTGTTTACTTATGTTTTATTGACTATGCAAAAGCATTTTATTATGTGCATCATAACAAATTGTGGATCACATTAAGAATGGGAATTCCAGAACACTTGATTGTACTCATGAGGAACTCATGTACATAGATCAAGAGGCTGTCGTTCAAACAGAACAAGGGGACACTGCATGGTTTAAAATCAAGAAGGGAGTGTGTCAGGGTTGTATCCTTTCACCATACTCATTCAATTTTTTATGCTGAGCAAATGATCTGAGAAGCTGGTTTATATAAAGAAGAGCATGGCATCAGGATTGGAGGAAGACTCATTAACAACCTGTGATATGCAGACAACACAACTTTGCTTGCTGAAAGTGAGGATGACTTGAAACACTTACTGTTGAAGATTAAAGACTACTCTGCAGTATAGATTGTTGTTGTTGTTGTTGTGTGCTGTCGAGTCAAACCCGACTCATAGCGACCCCTCCTTGGGTTTCCGAGGCAGTATCACTACGGAAGTAGGATTGCCCAACCTTCCTTCCGAGGAGTGGCTGGTGGGTTTGAACTGCCAGCCCTCTGGTTAGCAGGCAAGTGTCTTAGCCACTATGCTACCAGAGCAGTATAGATTACATCTCAGTATTAAGAAAACAAAAATCCTCACAACTGGTCCAATAAACAGTTTCATGATGGATGGAGAAAAGATTGAAGTTGTCAAGGACTTCATATTACTTGGTTCTACAATTAACACCAATGGAAGCAGGAGTCAAGCCATCTGACCACATATTGCATTGGGCAAATCTGCTGCAAAAGACCTCTTTCAAGTAATGAGGAGCAAAGATGTCTCCTTGAAGACTAAGGTGCGCCTAACCCAAGCCATATTATTTTCAATCACCTCATATGCATGTGAGAGCTGGACAATGAACAAGGAAGACCGAAGAAGAGTTGATCCTTTTGAGTTGTGGTGTTGGAGAAGAATGCTAAAAGTACCATGGACTGCTAAAAGGACTAACAGATCTGTCTGGGAAGAAGTGCAGCCAGAATGCTCCTTTGAAGTGAGAATGGCCAGACTTTGTCTTACCTACTTAGGTCATCTGGTCAGAAGGAACCATTCCTTGGAGAAGGATATTATGCTTGGTAAAGTGGAGGGTCAGCGAAAAAGGGGAAGGCCCTCAACTCAACTGACTGACACAGTAATTGCAACGATGGGCTCAGGTATAGCAAGGATTGTGAGGCTGGTGTTTCATTCTGCTGTGCATAGGGTCGCTATGAGTTGGAGACCACTCAACAGTACCTAACAACAACAACAACATCATATGCAAATAAAATTTTGCTGAAGATACTTCAAAAATGGTTACAGCAGTACATTGACAGGGAACTGGCACAAATTCAAGCTGCATTCAGAAGAGGATATGGAAAAAGGGATATCATTGCTGATGTCAGATGGATCTTGGCTAAAAGCAAGGAATACCAGAAAGATATTTACCTGTGTTTTTATTGACTATGCAAAGGGAATTGACTGTGTGGATGACAACAAATTATGGATAACATTTTGAAGAATGAGAATTCCAGAACACTTACTTGTGCTTGTGCAGAACTTGTACGTAGACCAAGAGACAGTTATCTGAAAAGAACAAGGGGATACCGCATGGTTTAAAATGAGCAAAGGTGTGTGTTAAGGTGGTATCCTTTCACCTTACTTATTCTATCTTTATGCTGAACAAATAATCTGAGAAGCTGGATGATATGAAGAAGAATGTGGCATTAGAATTGGAGGAAACTCATCAACCTCCTGTGATACACAGAAAACACAACCTTGCTTGCTAAAAGTGAAGAGTATTTGAAGCATTTACTGGTCAAAATCAAAGACTACAGCCTTCAGTATGGATTATACCTCAGCCTAAAGAAAACAAAACTCCTCACAACTGGAACAATAAATGAAGAAAAGATTGAAGTTGTCAGGGATTTCATTTTACTTGGATCCACAATCAACGCCCATGGCAGCAGCAGTCAAGAAATCAAACCAAATATTACATTGGACAAATCAGCTGCAAATGACCTCTTTAAAGTGTTAAAAAAGAGAAAAGAAAAGACCAAAGATGTCACTTTGAAGACTAATGTGCATGTGACCTAAGCCATGGTATTTTCAATCCCCTTATATGCATGCAAAATTTGGAATAAGGAAGACCAAAGAAGAATTGATGCATTTGAATTATGATGTTGATAAAGAATATTGAGTATACCATGGACTTCCAGAAGAAGGAACAAATTTGTCTTGGAGGAAGCTCAGCAAGAATGCTCCTTAGATGGGAGGATGGCCATACTTTTTCTCATGTACTTTGGACATGTTATCAAGAGGGACCAGTCCCTGGAGAAGGACAGCATGCTAGATAAAATACAGGATCATTGAAAAAGAGGACGAGTTTCTACAAGATGGATTGACACAGTGGGTGCAGTAATGGGCTCAAGCATAGCAAAGATTGTTAGGACAGTGCAGGACAGGAAAGTGTTTTGTTCTTTTGTACATAGTGTCACTATGAGTTGGAACTGACTCAATGGGACCTAATAACAACAGCAAGCCAATGAGAGTGAACAGAGCAGAAGAAATGTCCTGATTGGAAGTTAATAGCTTACTCACTCAATTTTTTGCTGGAAAATAATGTTTGTTTGGAGCTCTGGTGGTACAGTGGTTGATGCACTCAGCTGCTAACCAAAAGGTTGCTTATTCGAACCCACCAGCCATTCTGTGGAAGAAAGATGAGGCAACTGCTTCCATAAAGATTTACAGCCTTGGAAATCCTATGGAGTAGTTCTACTTTGTCTTACAGGGTGGCTATGAGTTGGAATCAACTCCATAGAAATGGATTTTTTGTTGTTGTTAAATGCTTGTTTGGTTACCAGAGATATTAGTCAAAAGAAACCTACTGCTGAGCTAGGCATTAAACTAAGAAGGTATCACATTCTAATCTCGATCACCTCAGCTAATTCACTTTAAATAAACCAGGACAGACTATAGAACTGATGTTTTGGAGACTGCTGTTTTAACATAAAAATAATGTTGCAACCTCCCAATTTGCAATCTGCTTTGACTTATCACAATGATAGATTGATTGAGTTTGCTTTGCATTGGCCATCCACCATAACCCTTAGGTTAGGATCAGTGCTTAAGGCAAAGAGAGAGAGAGAGAGAGAAAGGACTGAACCTACAATGAAAGCCCTCTGCCTCCTTTTCCTGACTACTTTCTTCTTCCTGTGTCCTGTTTAGGATATGTTTTGCAGAAAAGATTGTGGTCTAGTAAGAATTAAGAGGAAGTGAAGGCATCAGGATTATTCAAATGTTCCCTACACACAGCCACATTTCTGGTATATATACATTCTTCTGGGGTGAAATGGGTGGCAATGGGGAAAGGAGAGAGTAAAGTTTCACATGTGGAAATAAATCAGCCCATTTGAACAATTTAAAAAGGTAATTTTTTTTCTAAATTCCTAAGAACATAAATCAAAATTTTAGTTTATTAACAGAGGTCAGAGTGTTGGATGTTTTTCAGATACAAACCTAAATAATAACAATTGTTGTTGTTGTTAGTTGTCAGAGAGTTGGTTCTGACTCATGGCAAGCCCATGTGCAATAGAAGGAAACTCTGCCCTATCCCACACCATCCTCATGGTCGCTGGCATATTGAGTCCGTTGTTGCCTTCTAACCTCGGGGGCTTATCTTCCAACACTCTATTGGACAATATTCTGTTATGGCCCACAGGGTTTTCAGTGGCAAATTTTCAGAAGTTGCTTGCCAGGTCTTTTTCCCTAATTTGTCTTACTCTGTAAGCTCTGCTGAAACCTCTCCACCATGGTGACTCTGCCAATATTTGAAACACTGTGGCATAGCTTCTAGCATCATAGCAACACTCAAGACACTACAATGTGTCAGACTGACATACGAGTGATAGAATAATTGAAATTGTTAGTTACTGAACATATACTAGATGCTTATTGAACATACAGGAGCTCTAGTGGCACAGTGGTTAAAGCATTCAGCTGCTAACCAGAAAGTTGGTGGTCTGAACGCACCACTCCATGGGAGAAAGATGAGGCAGTCTATTTCTGCAAAAATTTACAGGCCTGGAAGCCCTACGGGGCAGTTCTACCCTGTCCTATAGGGTTGCTGCTATAAGTTGGAATCTACTTGAAGGCACACAACAGACTAGCTCTAGCAGAAGCTGAGCACTTAACCATTTGTGTCACCCAGGAACTCCTGGACTTTAAAGAAGGAAAGCAGTAGAATTAGGCTCTGGTTCCTATCCAGTTGAGTGGCTTTGGGAAATGTATTTTTATTGGCTTCAGTTTCCTCATCTGTGAGCTCTAATATCCCTTTCAACTCTTTGGGTCTATCTCCAAATCAATATCCATCACTTCTGTGCTACTGTTACCACTCATTATTAAAGTGAGCTCTGGGAGCTCTAGCGGCGTAGTGCCAAAGCCATTTGACCAGAAGGCTGGCTGTTCAAGCCTTCCAGTCACTCCTCAGAAGGCAGATTGGGAAATCTATTTCCATAGAGCTACTGCTTGGGGAGGGAGGGAGCTCTGGTAGCATAGTGGCTAAGGCACTTGACTGCTAACCAGAAGGCTGGCAGTTCAAACCCACCAGCCACTCCTTGGAAGGAAGATGGGGCAATCTACTTCCGTAGTGATACCGCCTCGGAAACCCAAGGAGGGGTCGCTATGAGTCTCGTCTGACTCGACGGCACATAACAACAACTGCTTGGGGAAACCCAAGGAGGGGCCGCTATGAGTCAAATCGACTCCCTGGCAGTGGGTTTGGTTTTTTTGTTTTTGATAGGAAGATAATGGGTGATGTGGAACAGGTATATAGGGAGAGTTACGTTATACATTGAATGTTTTCCTAACAAGCAGGAAGGATGACTGGGCCAAACGGAGGGAGCTAGGAGCTAGGAAATATTAGCGCACCTTGTGGTTGACTAGTCCATCTCTTGTTTGGAACAGTTTCCCCCAGAAGTGTCCTTCTCACCATATCTGCCCAGTAACTAACTCTTCTTCTGCTGAGAGCTGGAGGAGCCTGGTACAGGTTTGCTATGAGAACCCCTTTGTAATGTGACCAGACCTGCTGGGTTTCTCTTCCTGGTTTGCCTGAATTGCACTGACTGATACTTCCAGGAATTCTGTAGCAGCCCTGAAGCTTTTGTTCTTTCTTCTGAGTAAGGAAGCCGGGGGCAGGGGCTGAGTAGGAAAGAGGACGAAAATTCTTTGAGTTCTGTGAAATGACTTGTAAGGCCCTCAAACCTGAAGATGTTAGAGAATGCACGTTAGGCCTGTGGCTTGTCACTCCACACATTGGAGATAAAACAGCGTCAACAGCTCAAGTTATCTGACGCCTGCTGCGTCAACAGCTCAAGTTATCTGACGCCTGCTGCGTGAGATGGGAACCAGCCTCACCTGAACAGGAACAATGACTATCCCATTTCTCTTTCCCTCGCACAGGATGGTGTGTTTACTTCACTGAATGTCATCAACACCATTGAATGTTAAAAGGTACTCCCAAGCTCCTTCAATCCCCAACCCATGCTCACAAGGGTGTCATTCTTACTCCTCTCTTCCCACAGCCTGCACCTAAATGTATAGGCTTTATAAGGCCACAAGAATCCGTCTGATTCAATCCTGCAAACACCTATCTCACCAACAAAGATTTTTTTTTTTTGGCCTCTGATAATCCACTTAGGTGCGTTGCAAGTGCATTTCTCCCTTTTTTCGTCAGTATGTGACCAGAAGTTAGAGAGAACACTGAAATGAAAAAGAGGTGGCAGAGAAATAGACCTGGGAGCAGATGTCCTTAAAGCTGTAGTTTCTAAGGACGCTGGCAGGTTATGGCGCTCACAAGAAAAAGGAGAACCACTTATTCTGCAACACTGTTTGCAGAGTGAAAGCGCGGGGGAGAAGGGATATCGGAGTAGGTCGGATGCAAAGGGGCGGGGTAAAGCAAGAGAAAATCGTCTACAGTGAAAAGGGCTATTCGTCATTCCATTCCATAACGTAATCTGGTCAAATCAACCAATGGCGTTTCGTATGCAAATGAGGAGGGTTGCGGGAGGGCTAGGCCGCCGGGCCAGCGGTGCTGAGCTGAGCGACTGCTCAGCTAGCTGCAGGGATTCAGCAACCGGGGACCCGAGACCAGGGTGTGTTAGCAAGCATCCCACCTCCAGCCCGCGCTAGAGAGGATGGAAGAGACACTGAAATCGAGAGTAAACGAGGACTGAAGGACTGAGGAACAGCCAGCACTCTAGAAGCTGTCAGAATTCAAGACTGGCAACCTCTTAACACTTGTGGCTTCGGGGACTGGTTGTTTCTCAATCCCCGAAGAGAGATTCTGTCCCCAAGGAAGTGAAAAGAATGAACTTTTGGAGGTATTACCTTTTTGCTTTTACAGTGTTCAGTGTGGTAATTTTTTTGATATTGTACAATAGCCAATTAAGCCTGCCAAAAAGTTACGAGAAGCTGAATATTTCCGGTGAAAGGGATTTTAGAATACATGCTTGTGATTCTGCCTTAGAAGAGAAGTCCATTTTTTTGTGGAGAAAGCCATTAACATCATCATTAGGAAGTGTCTCTTGCAAGGACTACCTGACTCAGAGCCACTATATCACAAGTTCTCTGTCCGAAGAAGAAGCTGCATTTCCTTTGGCATATGTCATGGTCATCCATAAGGACTTCGAAACTTTTGAGAGGCTCTTCAGGGCTGTCTACATGCCCCAAAATGTCTACTGCATCCATGTGGATGAAAAAGCCCCAGCTAAGTTTAAGAAATCTGTGAGGCAATTACTGAGTTGCTTCCAAAATGCTTTTATTGCTTCAAAGATTGAGCCTGTTGTTTATGCAGGAATTTCCAGGCTCCAGGCTGACCTGAACTGCATGAGAGACCTGGTAGCCTCAGAGGTTCCCTGGAAGTACGTGATCAACACCTGTGGGCAAGATTTCCCCCTGAAAACCAACAAGGAGATAATCCAGTATCTGAAAGGATTTAAAGGGAAAAATATTACTCCAGGAGTGCTGCCTCCTGATCATGCAATTAAGCGGACTAAATATGTTCACCGAGAGCATATGGGCAAGCATGGCTCTTTTGTGCAAAATACTAATGTTTTGAAAACCTCACCTCCACATCAGATGACCATCTACTTTGGCACTGCCTATGTAGCGCTGACCAGAGAGTTTGTCAATTTTGTCTTTCATGACAAACGGGCCATTGATCTGCTACAATGGTCTAAAGATACCTATAGTCCTGATGAACATTTCTGGGTGACACTCAATAGGATTCCAGGTAACTAAGTACCCATTTCCGTTTCTATTTCTTCTTATTGTTAGAAATTGAGTTTGCTAGCATTCTTTCCTCTGGAGAACTGATGCATTTGGGGGGAAAAAAAAATTAATGCTTAGAAGATTATTAGCTTGGTTGCTTCTTCTTTTAGTAATGTTTAGTGCCAGGTCTTTTGTCTCCGTATCTATGAGATACCTGTGATTTAAGAAATACGCACGACTACAGTAGCTCTGGCAAAACCACCTTTGCTTGTGAATCACATAGTTTCCGACTTTTAGCTTAGTCTTTTGAATGATCGCTTTTCCTAGCTTTTAATAAGTATGGCTATAACATAATGAGACTGTTTTCAGTAAATCTTCTGGTAATGTTTCTTTCGGAGGGTGATCATGCACACTTTCATTGATGCTGTCATTGCTCAAAGTTCATGGAGCTGTAGAGGTGGAAGGCAGGGTCAATGAGAGGCTATTTTTAGAATTTTTGAGACCTTTTTGGATGTTGACAGATTGTCACTGGCTTAAATTCTTTAGTTTAAAATCTGAACAAGTATTCAGTTCTCCTCAATTTAGTTCAACAAATCTAGTCTGTTATGTTATTACTTAGAAAAATAAGGTGAAATATGTGTGTGTGTGTGTGTTGTGTGTGTGTATATAAAGAGATTTTAGCTGGACGTGATCCAAAGTGAACTGTCAATCTTTAAGTCACAAATTTTTATTAGCCATTCCACTTTGCACGCTCTTGTTTTTTATGCTTTGAAGATTCTTCAACTATTTATGATAATTTGGAAAGGACTGCAAAGTATGCCAGGCACCCAATGGCAGAAAACAGCCCTAAACTTCCTCTTTGATTTAGGACTGGGTTTCTATTCAAATTCTGTTTCACAGAATTTCCCACACAGGGAGTACCTGTGTTACCTATGTGACACCTCTTCCTGGTGATGATATCCCAGGAAACTATAGCAGCTCTGGCAAATCATACATATTTCCACTATTGCGCCAGTATGGCTAGAGGTGTCAACCCTGTGTGAGGGTACTTCTGCTTCCTGCATACCTGCTGTACTTGAAAGAACTCCCTTGCACCTAGGTGTATCATTGACACATTTGAGTACTGTTTGAAACTACCTTCATCTCTGAAAGTTGACTCATGGCAGTAAGTCATATTTAAAACCAAAACAACCAAATCAGTTGCCATCAAGTTGATTCTGACTCTTGGCAACCCTATGTGTATTAGAGTAGAACTGTGAGCCATAGGATTTTCCGTGGCTGGTTTTTCAGAAATAGATCACCAGGCCTTTCTTCTGAGGTGTTTCTGGGTGGACTCAAACCATGAACCACCAGTCTTTCAGTTAACAGCCAAGCATGTTAACCGTTCGTACCGCCCAGGAACATTCTTATGTGCAGACGAAGAAAATGAGGCTTAGGGAGATTGAAGTCATATAATATGTTCAGGGTCACACAGCTTACCCAAGGCAAAGCTAGAATCTGAAATTAGGTTTGCGTGACCCAAAGTTTGAGCTACTTCTCTTGCACCAGGAAAAGAAGGAATAATAATTTCTTCCACATTTGAGCTGGAAATAAGGTTAACAGAGGCAAGAGGGGAAGAGAGCAAGCTTGCTGAGGCTTAGCAGAGGCACTGTGCTAGCTACAGTCAGGGTAAGATGACCTTGCTGGAATTGACCACTGTCACCCAGCTCAGGAAAGAGCTCTGGTGGTGCAGTAGTGGTTAAAGCATTTGGCTGCTAACCAGAAGGTTGGCTGTTTAAACCCACCAGCTGCTCTGCAGGAGAAAGATGAGGCAGTCTGCTTCTGTAAAGATTTACAGCCTTGGAAACCCAATTGGGGGGAGGGGGCAGTTGCTATGAATTGGAATCAATTCGATGGCAGGGAGTTTTGAGTTTTAGGGTTCTTATGAGTCGGAATTGGAATTGACTCGATGGCAGTGGGTTTGGTTTTTTTTTTTTATTTACCCAGCTCAAGCTTCTGTGCCAGTTTCCTTCCTGGAAGAGGCTTTAGTCTGACTCTTCTTCTCTGGGACAGTGGAAATGGGAATTATCCTTCAGTTAAAGCTTTCAAGGAGGCTAGAAAAGGAGAAGCAAACAAATGGAAACCCTGGACCTAATCACTGTTAGAATAGCATGAGAAAATGAAGGATCCTAAAGCTTTGTCATCACACAGAATAGAAAAGATATTTTTGAAAAATAGTAGAACACTCTGTTTATATTTTCAACAATCAACAAATACTTTTTAACCCCTCATTGCACCAAGCACTGTTCTGTGAATATTATACACTATTTTGTGCATAAGCATGCCTTCATGATAAATAAGTTTTAGAATTTAAATGATAGAATATTAAGTCTTGGTGATTGTTTAGTAAGAGTATATTGGGTTAATTTTTAGCCATCATGGCACATAACACAACAACAACAAATTCCTCAAAAAACCGTATTTTTCCTGAAAGACCCTTCCATCAAATATCCCTTCATAGTTTAAAATTATTATTATTTTTTTTTTCCACATGAACCAAAGTTTATTAAAGAGACACAGGAAAGGATCTCCAAGGAGAGGCGGAGAGAGGCTTTCACCTACGCTAGCCTCCAGTCTCCCCTTAAAATTATTTTTAAGTTAGTTCTTTTAAATAGGAAATATATTCCCATGATTCAAAACTTTTTAATTATGCAAAATTATTAAAGTCTTCCCCACAACACTGTTCCCCAGTTCTTTTCTCCATCAGCAACCAGTGTTGTTGTTTCCTGATATATCTATCCTTCCAAGGAGTCCCTGGGTGATGCAGGGTTTATGTGCTTGGCTGCTAACCTAAAGATTGCAGGTTAGCCAACCGTACCTCGTACCTCGGAAAAAAAGCCTGGTGATCTACTTCTGAAAAATCAGCCACTGAAAACCCTATGGAACACAGTTCTACTCTGACACACATGGGGTCGGCATGAGTCAGAATCAATTAGAAGAGGACTGGTGGTGTATCATTCCAGCAGTATTTTATTCAGCAATGTTTTAACTAATCTTTTTATCAAATGTTACCTTCTTTGTCCTAAAAACTTTCTTTGATAGACAATAAAACTAATTACACTTCATGTGTAGAAGACTTTACATAGGAATTTTTTTCTTAAGTTAGCCACAAAAATACACAGAAAACGACAAGGGAAAAATGGTCCTTATTCAGCACAACATATTGTCTGTGAGAAGCAAAATACTACAAGATGTGTTCTTTATTTAAATTAATTATACGCAGATATTTAGGAATTAATTTTTAATTAAAATGTTCCTTTTAAAATTTGTTGCTGTCGTCAGATGCCATCCACACAGTAGTATTCAACTCACATTGACCCCATGTGGTTTTCTTGGCTGTAATCTTTACTGGAACAGATCAACAGGTCTTTCTCCTGTCAAGCCACTGGGTGGGTTCAAACCACCAACCTTCCAGTTCGTGACTAAGCGTTTAACCATTGTGCCACTTAAGTCCCAAGAATTTTTTGGGGACAAGATAACAGGGACCTTGGCTTCACAGAGTCTAGCAATGGGGAATGGACATGACTTTCAGATAGGCTGGCAGTTTGCTTACCATGCCTTTAGAAGGTCAGATTTAAGCTCTTCATGTGGCCTGCATGGCCTTCTATGACTTGGCCTCTGTCCATATCTTTATACTATCATTTCATTTTTACTCAGTGTCTCCAGAATTTATGTTCAACCAACTGCTTGGATTTCCCTAAATTCTTCTGCAATTTTCACCTATTTTTTTCTTTTCAATGATACTCCCTTTAGAATCTCTTTCCTACCCTGTGTAGCTCACTAACTCCTACTCATATACTTTATAATCCACCTGAGATGCCACCTCTCTGGAAGCCTTCTCGATAACCCCTCTCCCAGATAATGAGCTGCTCCAACTCTGGGTTCTTTTCCAATGTCCAGTACCACTGCCACTAGCACTGAATTATTGAACTATTGTATGAATAAGCTCTGGTGGCACAGTGGTTAAAGCATTCAGCTGCTAACCAAAAGACTGGCAGTTTGAACTCACCAACCACTCTGCAGAACTATGAGGCTGTCTGCTTCTATAAAGATTTACAGCCTTGGAAATCCTACGGGGCAATTCTACTCTGTCCTGTGGGGTCACTGTAAGTCAGAATCAACTTGATGGCAGTGACTGGTTTTTTTTGGTTATGTGAATATCTTCTCTGCTCTTCCTTCTCATGTTTGAGCCCCTTAAGGGTGTGAAATGTGACATTCATCTTTGCATTCTTCTCTCCCATACTACCACCTATCTGTGAGACTAACTTAAAGCTATAAGAGTACAGAGTAAGGAGCCCCCCTGGTGTAGTGGTTAAACACTATGCTGTAAACCAAAAGGTTGAAGGCTGGAACCCACCAGCCACTGCTTCGAAGAAAAGACTTTGTGAGCTGCTCTTTTAAAGCCTAGGAAACCCTATTGGACATTTCTACTGTGCCCTACAGGGTAGCTATGAGTTGGAGTTAGAATTGCCTGATGGTACAAAACAACAGAGTGCTGAATGGGAGTGAATTGGACCTGGGGAGGGGCAAGATGGTGCTGGATCATTATCAGAAGATGAGAAGAAAGAATTAAAGTGTCTTGTCCCTGGAGTGGGAGGTGTTTTTTGATAGTAAAGATTAGAGAAACAATGGGTTGAGATATTGCTTGGAGGTATAATTCCACATCTAGCAGGACAAGATGAAATCAGTAAAGGGGAGGGAGGCTTTATAGGATCAGCAAGCACTAAAGTTCCAGTTGGAATGATAATCACATAGTTCTTCCTTAGAATATCTGCAGCCTGGGCTGTCAACCTGGGCCCATTATGCCATCGGGGCACTCAGTGCCAAGAGAAAGGATTGGCAGCAGATTGGGACTCCTCCAGTTAGTTTCAGTCTTACTTGCACCAGGCTTGAGTTTTTCCCACAATTTGGCACCTGTTCCAACCTGCTATTAGTCTCATTCCTGGGCTTCTTGTAGTGGGCTGATTCTGATTTAATGTGGTCTCGAGTGCTCCTTAGTTTCTGGCCTGGGGAAAAGAAAAAAAAAAGACTATAAGGAAATGAAAGGTTAAGAAAAGACAACAATAGCAAGAAACTGAAAACACTTCTCTATGTGTCGCCTTCAACAAATGTAAACACTGAGTTAGTAGAAGGTATGTGTTCCTTCTGAAAGGTTAGCAAGACCTTAAAGCTAGGTGTGGCTGGACCAGTCCCAATCTTTTTCAAAGTATACATTGTGTTCTCTGTTCATTGGCCCAAATTTAGAATTCAGTTTCTGGAACCACAAAGGATACATTTAGTCATACCAACAGTGCCAATGATCAAGATTTATAAACATTGATAGACTGGTAGAATCCTGTCTTAATGAATGTCATTAAAGCATTCAGGTCCACAGTAAGCCTTCTTTTTCTTGTGTTATGGATGTGGAAATAATAACTTGTGGCTAAAGGTGACATTCCATAAAGCAGATGCTTCCATGTGTTCCTGACCATTTAACAGAGTTCAAAAGATGCTGTGATTTTTTTTTTTTTTTTTAATGTAGGTAGATAATATTAAACACACATAGTGAATTTGGACATGCTTTTCAAAATATTGTAATAGTGATTTGGGCCTGTTTGGCTAGTATTATTTACCTCTTTGATACAGGGTTCTAACTGATCATTTACAATATGCCTTGGCTTTGAATCCCTAGACTGATGTCTGCATTATAAGGGATGGTGCTCCTGGTAGAGAAAGCTTAGACTATAGAGTGATTTACATAATTAAAGTACACTGAAGTGAGGGCCATTTGTAGAGTCATCATGATGCTTCTTGCTGTTGGCTGTACTGTAACATTTGAGAATTTCTTTATCACTGGGGAATCTGAACCCAAACATTTTATGCCCCCACCCCACCCCTGCAAAGGAAATAACTGGGAAACATTACTCTTAATTAGTTTGCAATATCTAATCTCTAGAATAGCATTATGCAATACAGAAAAAATTGGATTAAAGTATATATAAATATTTAATGAAGTATAAATACAATTACGATGGATAAATGTCCACTCTGCTGAATGTATGTGAATTTAGTTCCAACAGATTGGATTCATGTAGGTATTACACTTTAGAACAGGCAAAATGATTTTTCCAATTCCCATTCAACTTCCCATCACTCTCTATCAATTAGTATAAGGCAAAAACAAACCATTTTTAGAAGAAGCAATTGTCTTTTTTTTTCTTAAGCAGAGTTAAACAGAGTTTCTATGTCTTTTTAAAACAATAAAGATGTTAATTGTATATCAAAACTATGGTATATAATCAATATGTATATCATCTCTTGAGGAGCTCTGGTGGCATAGTGCCTAAGACTAACCAGACTGGTTAGACTGCTAACCAGAAGACTGGCAGTTCAAACCCACCAGTCACTCCTCAGAAAGCAGACTGGGCAATCTAATTCCATAGCGATACTGCCTTGGAAACCCAAGGAAGGGCCGTTATGAGTTGGGACCGACTCGATGGCAGTGAGTTTGGTTTGGGTATTATCTCTTTAACATAAGCATACCTTATGCATCACAAAAAATCTCCTTCCATCCTGCTTTGAATCCACATATTATGAAAAGAGCTTTGGAGACAGGGAAACATGGTTTTAAGCACTACCTCCCAGTACTTGTTAACTATGTGATACTAGCCTTAGTTTCCTCACATATGATGCTGGGGCTAGTAAGTAGTACTTAGGCCAAAGAGAAGTTATGAGTATTAAATAAGATAATGTGTATAGTACAATGGCCCTCAGACTTGAGCATGCCTTCGAATCACCTGGAAGACATGTTTAAACAGACCATAGGTCTTACCCCCAGGGTTTCTGATTCAGCAGGTCTAGATGGAGTCGGCCTGAGAATTTGTTTTTCTAACAAGTTCCCATATGATGCTGATGTTTTAGGTCTGGGGACCATACTTTGAGAACCACTGGCATAGACCACCTTTCACAGATATTGGCATGTTGTAGATTTCTAGCAAATGTTGGTTGTGTTCATTTCCATTTAGAGATTCTCCTTGATTGATAGAGAAAAAAGGAAGCCACCAGTCAAAAAGAAAGTTTCTTTAAGGAAGAGCTCTATATTCCTGTTACTTCAGGTGTTGATTACAAATGGCAGACTTGACTAATGTTTGGGAAGTACTTAGTAATGAGAACCTATCACTAGATTTGGAATGAGACAGACCTAATGATGAGTTTTAGTTTTGACCTTATTAGCTTTGTGACCTTGGGTAACCCGGACCTCCAATTGCTCATCTGTACAGTCACACTAATGATGGCTACTGGCACTGTGCCACCAGAGCTCCCGAAGGCTACTGAGTAAGGTTGTTTTGAGAATTAAATGAAAACATTGGGTGTAAAGTGAGAAGTTGTATGTTTATCCATTTATTAATATGAATACATATTATTGTTGTTGTTATGGGCCGTCGAGTTGGCTCTGACTCATAGTGACTCTGTACAACAGAATGAAACACAACCTGGTCCTGCACCATCCTCACAATCCTTGCTATGTTTGAGTCCATCAGTGTAGCCATTGTGTCAATTCCATCACTTTGAGGGACTTCTTTTTTGCTGACCCTCTACTTTACTAAGCATGATCTATTATCATGAATCTTCCAGGTGATTCGAAGGCATGCTCAAGTCTGAGGGCCATTGTACTATATTATCTTATTTCTCTAGAAACTAGTCCCTTCTGATAACATAACCATAGTAAATGAGACAAAGTGTGGCCATTTTTGCTTCTAAGGAGCATTCTGGCTACCCTTCTTCCAAGACAGATTTGTTCGTTCTGGACAGAAGTCCTTGGTATTTTCAGTATTCTTCAGCAACACAATTCAAAGGAATCAACTCTTCAGTCTTCCTTATTCATTGTCCAGCTTTCATATGCATATGAGGTAATTGAAAATACCATGGGTTGGGTTGGGCAATCCTACTTCTGTAGTGATACTGCCTTGGAAACCCGACTGGACGGCACATAACAACAACAACATGGGTTGGGTTAGGCGCATCTTTGGTTATTAAAGTGTTATCTTCGCTCCTTAACATTTTAAAGAAGTCTTTCCCGCAGTAATATAACAAAGACAACCTATCCCCGAATGGAATTACAACCACAGGCATAGAGGTTAGATTTCATAAAACATATTTTTTGGGGACGCAGTTAAATGTATAATAAACACTGTGAAATAGGTGTTTTTCCATTAGAAGAGCATTTCCTTAAAAACATGAAGGACATGAATAGTGTCTTCAGTGTTCAGTTAAAAATTATTGAAATTCCATCTAAACCATATTTTTTAAAAAAACAATAATATTTCAGTATGTTTTTGGTGGAGGCTTACACAGCAGTTATTTTTTTTTTTAAAAAATCACTGCTGTCGAGTCAGATCCAACTCAAAGCGACCCCTCCTTGGGTTTCCGAGGCAGTCTCACTATGGAAGTAGATTGCCCCATCTTCCTTCCAAGGAGTGGCTGGTGGTTTTGAACCACCAGCCTTCTGGTTAACAGTCAAATGCTTTAGGCACTATGCTACTACAGCTCCTACACAGCAGTTTAGGTTCCTGTTAAACAATTTCTGCACACATTGTTCAGTGACATTGGTGACATTCTTCACAATGGGTGAACATTCTCAATATTCCTATTCTAGTTGTTACATTTTCCTTCATCTAGTTTCCCTGCCCACATTCTCATTTTTATTTTAAAGTAATTGTTGGCCATTTAGTCTCATATAGATGATATTTTAAAGGAGCACAGTACTCATGGGAGATAGTCTTTATTTTGTGATCCAATCTGTTATTTAGCTAAAAAGTGATCTACAGGGCTAATTTCAGAGTAAGGTTTAAACAGTATCTCAGTGCGGTAGTCTTGGGGAGTCCTGTAGTGTTAACTGGCCTGGTAATTTAGTTTTTGTTTTGTTTTGTTTAGGAATTTGAGGTGCTGTTCCATATTTTCCTCCCATTCTATCAGGGTCCATCTATTGTGGCCCTGATCAGAATGGCCAGTAGTGCTAGCTAGATACAATCCAGTTCTTCGAGTCATCTTAACCTTTTTTTCTTTTCCTCATTAAATTTTCTTTTAATGAGTCTCAAAATTCTGTGACAAATTTTTGGTCAAGTTGTTTCCATTTTAAAAGTATTGATTTTAAAAGCTAGTAACTTAAAACGGACCCACGAAAAAATAAACAAATGGTCCACAAAACATACCTTTCCTTCTGAAGGTTTTAGGATGCATGCTATCATTAATCAGACTTTTACTATTAAATTTAAAGGGCAGTTGAGACAAGCAGTTCTGAGACAGTTCTTCAACCCCTGATTAGGACTAGGGTGGCTACCCTTAACCATTTTGAAGTGTACAATTCAATGGTATTAATTACATTCACAGTGTTTGACAACCCTCACCGTAATATATTTGCAAAACTTTTATATCACCCCAGAGACTCAGAACCCATTAAACATTAACTTCCCATTGCCCCCTCTTCCCAGCCCCTGGTTAAGTACTAATCTGTTAAGTACTAGTAGATTAGTACTTTCTGTCTGTATGAATTATAGATATTCTACACATTTCTTTAATTGGGCTCATACAATATTTGTCCTTTTGGGTCTGACTTATTTCACTTAGCATAATATTTTCAAGGTTCATCCATGTCATAACATGTATCAGAACTTCATTTCTCTCTCTGCAGAGTAAGATTCCATTGTATGGATATCCTGCACTTAGTGTATCCATTCATTTGTCGATGGACACTTGAGTTGACTCTCCCTTTTGGCTGTTGTAAACAGTGTTGAAATGAACTTTAGTTTACAGTGCTCTGCTTTTTATTTTATTTTTTTTAATTGTGATTTGGGTGAAAGTTTACAGAGCAAATTCATTTTCCAAACAGCAGTTCATACACATTTTGTCTCATGACTTTGACTGCAATTCCCAACAATGTAACAGCTCTCTTCCCACTTCTTCCCTCTAGTAACCTTTTCCTTGTGTCCTTCCCTCCCACACACCCACCCCAGCTGTCTCCCTGTACAAACACTGCCCTTCTGTTCTCCCATGAGTGATCGCTCCAAGGAATGTATCTACCTGATGTAAATGTTCACCCCATATGCCTATTTGTTGTTTGGCTGGAAGCCACAAGAGTGAGTTCAGTTCCAGACCTGAAGAGTAACTAAGGGCCATAGGCTCAGGAGTCTCACCACAGTCTATCAGACCAGCAAACCTGGTCTTTTTTTTTTTGATTTTGAGTTTTGTTCCATGTTGTTCTCGAACTCTGTCCGGTCTCCTGCACTGATCTCCCTTACTGGTTGATAGTGGTAGCCAAGCACCATCTAGTTCTTCTGGTCTCATGGTCATATAGGCTGAGGATAGCTTAGTCAGTCCCTTGGACTAATAGTTTTCATGCATCTTTGGTTTTCATCATTCTTCTTTGCTCTGACTAGGAGAGACCCATTGTTGCATCTAGATGGCTGCTTGCAAGCTTTTAAGACCCCAGTTGGTATTCACCACAGTAGGATGTAGAACAATATTTTGTTATGCCAATTGAGCTTGATGTCCCCTGCAACCATGGTCCCAAGCCCACAGGTCTGACTACTCACTCTCTGTGGGTAGCTGGCTGTGGCCAAGAAGCCACTACAGCAACCTTGTCCCTTGTCAGTGTTACTATATATACCTGGACATTCTTACAGCACATACAAATATGCATGTAGAAGCATTGTCTGCTAGCCCTAGACATGGTCATGGGCACAGTCCGCCTGCCTAGATTGTTCAGCCTGTCCACTTATTTATCTGATTGTTCAGCCTGTCCACTTATTTATCTACCTGTAGATCAACGCTTGCCTTCACTGACAATGCAGTGTACAATGCTCTATTTCTAAGATAACATCACATGAAAAGGATCAGGAAGTGGCTTTAATAGGTAGACTTATTTTCTTAAATCCTGCCATGTTCTAGAATGGATTTAATATACCTGTTTAAAACATAATATACTTTATGAGAGAAGGAAAAAAACACAGTTAAAACTTGAAAGAAATGAGTTTCACATTCATTCTATACAAGTTTTTGCTGGCCTAACCACATCCTTCCCATTTCTGGTATTCAGTTACCTCAGTGTGAAAACAAATGCTATCTCTCCTAGTTATTTACAAGGATATAATTTTTTAACTTTACTGTGAAAATTTACAAGTCTACAACACTACAAAGAAATAGTGCAATAATCTTTCTTATGTCCATCAGCAGTTTCAACAACTATCAACATATTACACAGATCCAAAGCAAGAAAACTTAAAATGTGTGACCAATCTACAACACTAAAAAGAAATAGTGCAATAATCTTTCTCATGTCCATCATCAGTTTCAACAACTATCAACATACTACACAGATCCAAAGCAAGAAAACTTAAAATGTGTGACCAATCATTGTGTTGGCTATGTAATTCTCACAAATAAGTTGCTTTCTCATTTCAAAGGAAATGCAAAATTCCAGTATTCCGCTCTGAGTCTTACTTCATATTCCATAATGATAATTTGTTGAAAAGTGAAAATATTTTCATCCAACTTAAACATTTATGATACATTTTATCAACCAGACCAGGTATTTGTCTTCTTTTTCTTATTTTAATTGACAAAGCTGAATCTACAAGAATAAGTTCATTAGGAATAGGAAAAAGAAAACTCTACTCGTTAAAGATTTCTGTTTTCTTGGCCTTTCTTTTCCTGTCAGGGAAGAGAGAATGTGGTTCAGTGGCAGAATTCTTACTTTCCCAGTGGGAGACCAGGTTTGATTCCCAGCCAGTGCACCACAAGTGCATTTACCACCCATTTGTCAGTGGAGTTTTATGTGTTGGTTGCTATGATGCTGAACAGGTTTCAAAGAGCTTCCAGACTAAGCCTGACTAGGAAGAATGGCCTGGTTATCTACTTAAGAAAATCAACCAACAAAACCTTTGTGGATCACAATTGTCATATCCAGTTGTACATGGAGTCACCATGAGGGCGAGAAGAACTTAATGATAGCTAACAACAACCATTACCAAGAGTAGTAAATGGGTTAGTGCAATAGATCATTCCATCTGCAGTTTTTAATGCACTGTTTTTCACTAGATGGAGAGGGACACCTCTTCTCTCCATATCGAATATTCTGCGTCCTCCGTTAATTCAAAATAAAGCCAAATGGTCAGTTTTACTATTTTATGAATCCAGTGTAGATTTGAGTATGGAACTAACATGAAGACATTTCATCTTCTGCTATATTTTAATGTGTTTTCTGCTACCACATATCATAGGGCCTGCTCTGTTGGATTCAATCTTCTTGCTAATTTTTCATGTGTAATTTCATCTGAGATGTCCTGCAAAGCATGTTTATCAAGCTTCATTGGTTTACATGAGGTTTTCCTGATCCTTCAGTATGGTGTGGAGGATAGAAGATGGATTTGGAGTAGGAAGGATATATTTTTGAATCTTAGGCTTGTCACCTAACAGCTTGTCCGACACTGAACAAATGTCAGCCTCAGTTAATTTTGGTTTAGAAGCTAAGAAAAAAATTGAAACATGCTTGAGAATTTACTAAAAAGTAAGAATTGTATACTGGGCAGTTTTAATTCAACTTCACTGAAAGACAGATAGATAATGAATCTCACAGCAGTGACTATGAAATGCTGATATTTCTTTTCAAAGATGTTTGCAGAAAAGCTTGAAGAATCTCTGTGGTTCTAAGGGTATTGGATTTGGATGGCCCTAAATGATTGGACCACTAGCTTTGTATTTCTAAACACTTCACACTGTACAGCTAAGAAGAATATAATGTCAAGCAATGGACAATAAACATTATGAAACAAATATTTTATTTTCCTTTTTTTTTTTTTAAGTGCTTCAAACTCCAGATACCACATGAAAGCTAAAGTCCTGGGTATGCACACTTCAAAATGATGTTTTAGGTCCTAACCCCATCATTAACTAATCTTTTTGACCTTGGCTTTGGTTTCTCCTCTGTAAAATAAGGAAATTGGGTTAGGTGACCTAAAAAGAGGTTCCCACATATTTTGCTTTAACTCCAGAGCATGTAGTGGAAGGAACAAAAGTTTTGGAGGCAACCCTACTTAAGTTTCATTTACCTGCTGTGTGACCTTGAGCACTTACCTATCCCATAAGGGCTTCAGTTTACTTATGTATGAAATGGGCACAAGACCTACTTCAGAAGAATGTTGTGAGAGTTTTGAGACAATGGGATATAGCTCTTCGCTTAGTCACTGTTAATTCTATTGCCATTGTCACCCCCTCCTCCTTCTCCCTCTCTATGCTTTGCTAACATCACAGCTGTCCTATGTATATTACACTCTGATCAGTAGGATTAATGGAACAACAGCGTCTGGGCAATGGATTTCTCTCCTTTTGGGGTCACCATATCCATGTCCAAATGCCAACTTCCACGACAGCCACAAGTTAGTGCTCAGTATAACTGGTCACCATAGGCAGGGTGTAGAGTGACCAAATGAAGAAATTGGGTTGTTTTTTCTGTTAGGTGCTGCCAAGTTGATTCTAACTCATAGCTACCCCATGTAACAGAGTCAGACTGCTCCACAGGGTTTTCTTGGCTGTAATCTTTACAGAAGCAGCTCTCCAAGTCTTTTTCCCATGGAGCTACTGGGTGGATTTGAACCACCAACCTCTGTGTTAGCAGCTGAGCACTTAACCATTTTTACCAGCTAGAAACCTAGTAAGTGTCAATAATTGTCAGTTTTTATTCCACCCAATTGCCCTCACCAAGGAAAAGCAGGTGCAAGAAAAACACAAGCCCCCAAGATGCATTCTTCCGAGATTACAAAGAATCTGCAAGATTTTGTAGAACTCAGACAAATTAGCTTGAACCTTCCACTCCCTTCCCCTTTACTGCTAGGGCTAATCCTGCACATGAAATGAGAGGAGTACAGTAACTGAGAATATTTCATTGGTTTGTTGTTGTTGTTGTTATGTGCCATGGAGTCGGACCTGACTCATAGTGACCCCTCCTTGGGTTTCCGAGGCAGTATCACTACGGAAATAGATTGCCCAAACTTCCTTCCGAGGAGTGACTGATGGGTTTGAAATGCCAGCCTTCTGGTTAGCAGTCAAATACCTGAAGCACTATGCTAATGATAGGGTTCTTAAAAAGTATCCAAAATTCATTTAAAAAAGATTGTTGTTGTTGTTATCGATTCAGTTCTGACCATAGCAACCTTGTGGATAACAGAATGAAACACTGCCCAATCCTGCATCATCCTCACAGTCATTGCTATGTTTAAGCCCATTGTTGCAACCACTGTGTCAATCCATCTCCTTGAGGGTCTTCTTCTTTTGCACTTAAAAAAGATAGTGAAGTAAAATGCTTAATATTCTTCTGATGAGGAAGTCTATAGGTTTACTACAAAATTTAAAATTTAAAAATTTTTTAAAAATCTATGTTTTTTAATTTATAGATGTTTTATGAAGGAAATTCATTCTGCCACACATTGTTATTGAATTTAAAGTAACTTCTTTTCATTTTTAAAAAAATTTACATGCAGTAAAATTGATTTCTTTTGGCATCTGGCTCCCTGTGTTTTGACAGACACACAAAGTCATGCATCCACCATCACAATCAAGATAAAGAACAAATCCATATCTGTCGTCTTTTCCCATATCGTTGTTATTGTTGTATATTGTTGCCTTTCCCCATCCTGTTGTTAATTGCCGTTGAGTCAGCTCCACCTCATGGCAACCCCATGTACAACAGAACACAGTATTGCCCAATGCTGCACCATCTGCACGATCGTTGGTATGCTTGTCTCCATTGTTGCAGTCATTGTGTATTTTGAGCCCTGTCCATGTATAGGGCTCATTGTCCAACACTATATTGGACAATATTCTGTTGTGATCCGTGGTATTTTCATCGTCTGACTTTCGGAAGTAGATCAGCACATTTTTCTTCCTAGTCTGTGTTAGTCTGGAAGCTCTACTGAAACCTGTCCATCATGGGTGATCCTGCTGGTCTGTGAACTATCAGTGGCATAGCTTCCAGAACCGTAGCAACATGCAAACCACTACAGTACAACAAACTGACAGACAAAGGGTGAAGTTTGGGAATACCTACCTAAATATTAAATGTTTATTCTGCTTGTTCAATAAGTCTATGGGCTGGGTGGTGGTGGAAAATAACTATTATACGAATGAGAACACCAGTATTCAAGTGCTTAAAAATAAAAGCTCTTTATACCTGAAAATTGAATACTGAAACTGGTACTCTGCAGTTACTACAATGAGCCTGGGCAGAGAGGACAGGCACGGGGAAGGACCTGAAGGGGCCAACATTTCTTTGAAGTCTTTGGTTTTACAAGTTAATGTAAATGTTGCCTTCTTGTGCACTTTATCATTTCCTTGGACTTTTTAAAATTGAAATATACATACAGAACACTGCACTAATCATGATTGCACAGATCACTGAATTTTCACACCGAGTTCACTTATATCACCACTACAAGAAACTGTGTTACCCCTGGAGCACTTGTCTATTTACTTTCCTGTCACTTCCAAGAGTAACAACTATCCTGACACCATTAATCAGTATTTCCTGTTTTTGTGCCACTATATAACATTTTGAGGGCATTGGTGGTTCTGTGGCAAAGTTCTTGCCTTCCATTTGGGAGACCCGGCTTCAATTCCTGGCCAGGACACCTCATGTGCAGCTACCACCCACCGGTCAGTGCAGACTTGCATGTTGCTATGATACTGAACAAGTTTCAGCAGAGCTTCCAGACTTAACATGGACTAGGGGGAAAGGCCTGGTAATCTACTTCTGAAAATCAACGAATGCAAAACCCTATGGAACACAAGGGTCCAATCTGCAGTGGCTCATTGGGATACTCCAGGACTAGGCAGAGTTTCCTTCAGTTGAGCATGGAGGCACCAGAGTCAGGGTAGCTTAAGGGCACGTAACAGCAACAGCATGTAACTTATTATTGCATCCATTGCTTTTCATCCAGATGTTCGAGTTAGATAGATGTTTCAGGAATGGAAGCTAGACTTGCTTGCTTCCTA
Source organism: Orycteropus afer afer (assembly GCF_000298275.1). NCBI lineage: Eukaryota > Metazoa > Chordata > Mammalia > Tubulidentata > Orycteropodidae > Orycteropus > Orycteropus afer. The sequence goes on from NW_006921599.1 coordinate 2,755,537, forward strand.
TATTTCTGAGAACTGTTGACATGCTCCATGGGGTTTACGCAATGTGCCAACCACACTGAGAGGCAGTTTCTCCCGTATTTCTTCTCTTTTTGTAAGATCACTAAGGTATATCTCATATTTACCTAAAAAGAGTGACAATAGAAGAATTGCTTCAGCTATTATATAAATTGATTGGACTTGCTTGTAGGTAGGGACTTAGTTTCCACAATAGGCAACTTGGTACAGGCAGGAACAATTGGAATTTACCACTGACCTTCAATTCCTTTTGCCAGTCTTGGGTTGTGTAACTAGGGGTTAACAGGAGACAACCGTCCTAAGGAAGAGTGATTTTTTATTTGGCTGCTGTGGTAGTTAAATTTGTATGTCAACTTGGCTGGACCTGGTTGAGTGGCTGGGCAGCTGGTGGTAGTTACTCCCCATGAGGAGACTGGCAATCAACTCCATGGTGGGATCTACCACAAGCAGCTGAGTAGCTGCCTTTGGGATGTGGTCTGCTTCCTGTATTTAAGGAGAAGACTTGGAGATAGTCTAGCTTATGGCACGCTTGGATCCTGCATGTAGCTGCATCGTTTTCAGTAGCCTGCCATGCTCTGCTGACCTTGGGACTTACAATGGACTTGAATTAATGCCACACCTGCCATGTGGTTTGGTAACATCAGAACTGTGCCATTTTATTTGTCGACCTTGGGCTTGTTAGCCTCAGTAGCCAGTAGCTGCCTGAGTGAAGAGATGCCTCTAGTTTCAGTGGACCGAGAGCAAGAGGCAGAGCTGAAGGCCAAGGTTGAGGGGCTTTCACACAGCCCCTAGAGCCTGGCACTTTGAACTTGGACTTAAAGCTTCCAAACTGTGAGAGAATAAACTCCTGTTTGTTCAAGACATCCCATTTGTGGTATGTTCTTGTCAGAGCAGCACCACCAGGTAACCAGAACAGATGCTTTTACATAGAATTGGAAAGAATGTTTTACAGCTAGTGAATGAATTCTTGATTTACATCCAACTGGATGTAGCCTCCTGCCTTGTTTTGAAGGTGAAGACAGCACTGTGTGCAGAGCAAGATGAAAATTTGTCTAATGGAGTTATTAAGAACTTTCCCCTAGGCAACGAACAAAACAGTGCAGGGCATGCTGTGTTCTATTGATTTCAATAAGGGAGGATCCTGCCAGGAAATCCATTTCCCTGTAATACAGTGAAAAGGGAAATCGATACTGTAAACATTTTTATTTTTAAAAGTGGTGTAAAACCTTGGATATGTTGTTTGAAACTAGTACCTTACTCAGGCTGTGAACAAATGTATCTAAACAAGTAGATCACAGAAATAAAATATTGTTTGATATTCATGTGCTACAAATAAAATAAAAACAGAATCTCCTGCGTTTCTGGAAAATAAAAAAAAGTCCTAAGCAAACAGTTTTTTGAACTGATAAACCCATTAAAGTGGTAAACGTGTTTAAGTGATAACCGAAAGCACTTAATTTTAAGAAAACCAACACATTTATCTTAAGGGTAAGATCACTTTTAAGGTTACTTGCAATTTGGGTAATATAAATTAGTCAACTAGTTAATAGGTATATTGTGGCCTTACAGTAACATGTTGTTGTCGCTTGCCATCCAGCCAGCTTTGACTCCTGGCAACCCCAGGGTCAACAGAATAATATGCTGCTTGGTACTGCCATCTTTATGATGTTATTAATGTGTTGCTATATTTATGATTGTTGCAGCCCAAGTCCATTTTTGGAGCTACTGTGTTTCTGGAGTACCTTCCAACCTAAGCTCATCTTTTTTAAAAAAAAAATTTTTATTGTGATTCGGGTGAAAGTTTACAGAGCAAATTCATTTTCCATACAGCAGTTCATACACATTTTGTTTCATAACATTGACTGTAATTCCCAACAATGTAACAGCTCTCTTCCCACTTCCTCCCTGTAGTTACCTCTTCCCTGTGTTCTTCCTTCTCATGCATTCCCGACCCCTCAGCTGTCTCCCTGTGCAAACAAACACTGCCCTACTGTTCTCCCATGATTGATCACTCCAAGGAGCGTATCTACGTGGTGTCAGTGTTCACCCTATATGCCTGTCTATTGTTTGGTTGGAAGCCACAGGAGTAAGTTCAGTTACAGACTTGAAGAGTAGCTAGGAGCCCAGTCTCAGGGGTCTCACCAGGCTGTATCAGACCCACAAACCTGGTCTTTTTTTTTTTTTTTTAATGATTTTGAGTTTTGTTCCACATTGTTCTCCCACCCTATCTAGGATCTTCCAACCTAAGCTCATCTTCTTGCAGTATATTAGATAATATTCTGCTGTGACCCACAGGATCTTCATAGGCTAACTTTCAGAAGTTGATCATCAGCCCTTTCTTTCTAGTCCATCTTAGTCTAGAAGCTCTGTTGAAATTTGTTCTGCATCATGGTAACACACAAGCCTCCACAAACAGATGGGAAGTGGCTGCTAATGAAATGCATTGGGTGGTAATTCAACCCAGGTCTCCTCATTGGAAGACGAGAATTCTACCACTGCATCACCACTGACCCCTATCAGTAATAATAATTATAGTCAATTATTATTAATAAAATGGATACTTGATGATAATTAATACTTTTACAGCATATACTATGTACCAAGCACCATTCAAAATATTTTGCATATATAACATACTTTACAATAATTCCAAGAAGTAGATACAGTTTTTACCCTAATTTACAAATAAGGAAACTGAGGAACAGAGAGATTAGATTAGATAACCACTCCTCAGAAGGAAGATGGGGCAATCTACTTCTGTAGTGATATTGCCTCGGAAATCCAAGGAGGGGTCACTATGAGTCAGGTCCGATTCGACGACACATAACAACAACAACAACAACCTGTCAGTGGTCTCATAGCTGGTAATTGGCAGAGCAAGGACTTAAATGCAGGGAATTAAATGTCAGAGTCTCTTCTCTTAACTGTTATAAAAACAAAAATAAAAAAATGAACCTGTTACCATCGAGATGATTCTGACTCAGGTTTATTCCGTATGTTATAGACTAGCGCTGCTCCATAGAGTTTTTTTGGCTGTAATCTTTACAGACGCAGATTGCCAGGTGTTTCTTCTGCGGAGCTGCTGGGTGGGTTTGAATCACCAATCTTTCGGTTAGCAGCTAAGAGCAAATTTCTCGTGCCACCCAGGGACCTTAACATTGCCTTAAATATTACAAATAGTTTCCCACCAATACCAATAGGTTGGACTGCTGAATCAAAGGTATGCACATTTTCGGTCACGTTAGAAGGGACAAGTCCCTGGAGAAGGTTATCATGCTTGTTAAAGTAGAGGGTCAGCAAAAAAGAGGAAGGCCTTCAACGAGATAGATTGACACAGTGGCTGCAATGATGAGCTGAAGCATAGCAAGCATTGTGAGGATGGTGTAGGACTGGGCAGTGTTTCATTCTATTATACACAGGGTCACTATGAGTCGGAGTCAACCTAACTACACCTAACAACAACACAAGGATTTTGATATAGAGGATCATATTGCTCTTCCAACAATTGCACCAGTTTACACTCCCACTCACAGGTGTGAAAGGAGCTCTGGTGGTGCAGTGCCTACGGCATTTGACTACTAACCAGAAGGTTGGCGGTTCAAACCCACCAGCCACTCCACAGAAGGAAGACCGGGCAATCTATTTCCATAAAGATTTATTGCCTCAGAAACCCATTGGGGCTCTCTATGAATCAGAATCCACTCAATGGCAGTGAGTTTTTTTGCCACAGGTTTGAGAGTCCCATTCCACTATACCATATCCTGTACTGGGTGGTATCATTTCTAAATCGTGGCCAGTTTGATAAGTGTATAAAGAGGAGAAGCACCATAGGGTTTTGACGTTAGTAACTTTACTTCCTAACAAGTTTGAGCACATTTTCTTGTATTTGTATCAGGTCCCTGGGTGATGGAAACAGTTTGCACTGGACTGCTAACCTAAAGGTTGGCAGTTCAAACTCACTCAGTGGTACCACCAAAGAAAAGGCCTGGCAGTCTAGTTCCACAAAGATTATAGCTAAGGTAACCCTAAAGAGCAGTTCTACTCTGTAGCACATGGTGTCGCCATGAGTCTGAGTGGACTAGATGGCAACCAGCAACAATAATAACAACACATATTTGCATAAGCCAAGGTTCAGAAAGCTACTTGGAAATGGAAGACTACGACTTCCCAGAAGTGTGTTTGAGACCCTTGCACTTGTGTGGACAGGACCTAGGCAGTTAATGTAAGTGAGGGCCAGATTGTAGGGATAAGGATGGCTTGAGGGCTCCTGGGCTGCCTAAAGTTCCAATGAATTGTCATCACAACTGCTGGCAGTCCAAACTTTCATGTGTAATCTTGTGTTTTTTAAATGTTGAACCATCTTAAGGCCATCTTAAGGCAAAGAGACCAGTTTGTATGCAATTAAAATAATCTTGAGAGATGGAGTCCTTGAGTGATTCAGTTAAAGCACTCAGCTGCTTACTGAAGGGTTGGAGGCTCAAGCCTAACTATAAGTGCCTCAGAAGAAAGACTGGTGAGCTACTTCTGAAAACTAAGTCGTTGAAAACCCTATGGAGCACAGTTCTACTCTGACACACATGGGGTCACCAGGAGTTGGAATCAACTTGATGGCAACTGGTTTTGTTGAGAGAAATTGAGCACCTGAGCTAGGGCAGTGACTACAAAGAAAGAATGGGATGCATTTGGACAGCACTATTATAAATTAGATAAGGCTTGAAAAACCATGGGTAGATTGGAAATTAGCTGGTGGCTCCCAGACTGCACAGAACTTCAGTAGTCATAGCTGGAAGTGAATTCAGGTTCATCATGAGGGTGAAGAATTTTGACAAATGCTGTGGTTTAGTGAAGGAAAGAGGAGAAGGGTTGTAAGGTTATAGCCTGAGAGTAGTAAAGCTGATGCCCTTCTCTGTCTCTGGAAGATATGCCACAATTAAAAGAGTGTTTGACAAGAGTAAAAGGTGATAAACAGTCAAAGAGAGATGTAGGCCTTCGGCCAATGGATCAAGGTCAGTATTGAAGTCAGGACTCTAACAGAATCTGAATTGCTCTGGGCCAAGGATTGCCGACATGTCTTCACATTTCACTCAACTTTTCTAATCTTCACCAGAAGACTATCCAAGACAGACTCATGAGTGAAGGCATTTGGGCTGCTGCTAAAAATACCCAACAGTTTGATGAGGCCAAAAGCTCCAAGAACATCTTATTCATGGCTTTATTCCCAGCATCTATTCTGGAACACAGGAGGCATGCAAGAACCATTTGAATAAATGAATAAATTATCTTGAAATGAAGTCAACAAGTTATTTATCATCCATCAAAAACCAAGAAAACCAAACCCATTGACTTTAAGTTAATTCCAACTTATAGTGACCCAGTAGGACAGAGTAGAACTGTCCCATAGGGTTTTCTTGGCTGTAATCTGTGCAGAAGCAGACGGCCACATCTTCCTCCCATGGTGAGGCTGGTGGGTTGGAACTGCTGACTTTTCGGTTAGCAGCCAAATGCTTAACCATTGCACCACCAGGGCTCCTTAGCACATGCATACTCCCAAATAATTCACTTAAATTTCCTAGGCTCTAGTTTACACCATTTGGTAATGAAGGTGAAAATATTAGAAAATGTCTACAATCCCTTCCATTCTAAAATTCTGGTCTCTCTTTTTCTTTCAACAGAGAAACTTTAATAACACTTTGACAAGACAAAAACAAGACAAAGACAATTACCCAGGATGAGGGAAACCATCAGCATGTACACAGTACAGAAAGCTGAATGGAGTCTTCTGAGTCCTGGCCATGGGGCTAATTACATATGACTGAAAACAAAGGGAATCATCACAAAATTATGATTGGTGGCAGATATATTCATGACCGTTGCAGGCGGGACTACACAATCAGGGAAAGGACCATGATTGGGATATGTACATGACTGAAGATAGGAAAGGGTTACAGGATTGGTTCTAGGGCTTGACAACCTGGCTAGGTAGTGGTCTGGATATAACTCATGATCATGCAGACTGAGTCAGAGGCACAGGGTGGCTATAAAGCAATACTAGGGCCCAAACGTTCATTTAAGTTAGAAAAGGATACACTCAGGCAATTTCCTTAGTTCTTTGTGTGAACATAATCTATTTTATTTATTTATTTATTTAAAATTGTTATTTGAGTAAAAGTTTTAAAATTTTGGATTCTGCTTCTTCCTTTCCTCATTCCATCATATATATATATTGGCATATTGGAGCTCTGGTGGTATAGTGCCCACCAACCACTCCTTGGAAGGAAAGATTGGGCAAGCTACTTCTGTAAAGATAGCAGCTCGGAAACCCAAGGAGGGGTCGCTATGAGTCAAATAGACTGGACAGCAGTGAGTTTGGTATATATATATATATGCCCATGGAATAGATGGCAGTTATCAGAGGTGAATACAAGGTTGTCATTTCAAGGATGCTATGTATGCCATTATCTTAGGCACTTCAGAGGTCTAGAAAACATCCACATGAAACAAAACAGCAATCTCTTAAGTGTCTTGCCCTAAAAATCTTAAGTGATTACTGAACAGTGGTAGGTGAAAACAAAAGTTTGGTTTTTTTTTTCAATTTCTAAAACTGACCCAAATTAACAATCAGAAAAAGAGGCTACAAGCTATTTAACTCTACATTACCCTGTAATTAGGTAATTTTTTCAATTTTTTTGTTGTTAAAGATAGCAATGAAGGTTTTGTGTAACTTTCTTCTCTTCTGTTGAATTATATTTTTAGGATATTCACAAGCACAATTACTGAATCAACAAAACAAATGAGATTCAGATGCATATAAATAAACTTTTAAAAATATAAAAGCAATATAATATTAATTTTGTTTTAAAATGTATTTCCATCTCATTTCATATGCAGATAGTTGTCCATGGTTTTATTATATATGTATATGTATATTGCTACATTCAATAGAAGAATCTCATATTTCATATTCTACTTTTTAATAATTTCATATTCTGCTCATATCTAGTCATATTTCATATTCTGGAATATATAATATTTTATTCTTTTACTTGAGATCAGTGGTTCTTCACCAGGGTGATGTTGCCCCTCCATGGGACATATGGCAATATCTGGAGATATTTTTGAATATTACAGTTTGAGGGCAGAGGTTGCTACAGGCAACTAGTGGGTAGAGGCCAAGGTTGCTGCTAAACATGCTGCAGCGCATACCACAGTCCCCAGCAACTGAGAATTGTCCTAACCCCATTGTCACTAGTGTTGAGATTGAAAACCCAGCCTTAGATTATAGTTGAAAAAAATCATTCACTTCCACAACCACATTGTCCCTGTGATTTTCAGTTTGTTCAGAGGGATTCATTTTTTCAACCATTTTGTTGAGTAGTTACATGTATCAGACACTATGCTAAGCACAGCATCACTCACTGCCATTGAGTCAGATCCAACTCATAGCGACCTCTCCTTGGGTTTCCAAAGCAGTATTTCTACAGAAGTAGATCGCCCAATCTTCCTTCGAGGAATGGCTGGTGGATTTGAACCACCAGCCTTCTAGTTAGCAGTCAAATGTTTTAGGCACAGCATATACATATCATTTAGCACTAACAAAACCCTGTGGAGTTTTTAAAAAGGTTCGTATGCTACATCTGAAAGAGATGAAGCTCTGGTTCAAGGTCATACAATTATTAATAGCAGCAGCAGAGATTTGAACTCCTCTCTGAGTCCCTGGGTAGTGCAAACAGGCTGTTAATCGAAATGTTGGTGGTTCAGATCCACCCAGAGGTATTTCAAAAGAAAGGCCTGGCAATCTACTTGCAAAAAATCATCCATTTAAAACTCAGTGGAGCACAGTTCTGCCACAGAGGGTCCTGGAACCCTGAGCGAGGGCCCTTGCCTCTGCTGACAGAATTGAAGCAAGAGAGGCAGAGTGTCCTCATGAACCAAAGTTTATTAAAGAGAAGGGGTTGGGGGAAAGCTCATGAGGGAGAGACAGAGAGGGGCTCCAGCCTACACTAGCCTCCAGTCTCTCCCTGAACAAAGGATTTGCTGGGAATTTTTGGGTAAAGTGGAACAGGTTCTTATTTAGCCTGACTTTGCTATAAGAAAAGAAGCTCTGATGGCATAGAGGGTAAGACATTCCTAACCAGAAAGTCAGAAGTTCAAACCCACCAGCTGCTCTGAAGAAAGAAGATGAAGCAATCTCCTTCCATAAAGATTTATAGCCTTGGAAACCCAGTGGCAGTCACTAAGAGTTGGAATTGACTCAGAATCTTTTTCAGTGATTTAAATGCTGCATGTGCAGCAAGTGAAGGTGATTGTGATGAAGAATGCTTTGTGGTAAGGGTTGGTTAAGCATTGAGCTGCTAACCTAAAGGTCAGTGGTTCAAACCCACCAGCTGCTCCACGGGAGAAAGATGAGGCAGTTTGCTTGCATAAAGATTTACAGCTTTAGAAACCCTATAGGGCACTTTTGCTCTGTCCTATAGGGTCACTATAAGTCAGAATTGACTTGATGGCAGTGGGTGGGTGTAGGAGTTGGTTCAGTCATTTCAAAGTGAAAGCAAATTTATATAATGTTAAAGGTATGAGTTGTCTGTGAAGTTGAATGTTTATAACCCAGGGACTTACTGTATAAATAAAGCTTGCATTGCATTTAAACAAATCATATTCATTTATTCAACAAACACAGTTATTTGGCTAAAAAAGGCTAAGTCCCAAGGAAAACATTCCTGGTTACTCTGTAAACTTTATCTCAAATCTTGTTCACCTAAGCCTATGAAGAGCAAATTAGAGAATTGAATTTTATACTTAAAAATGTTTTCTCTGATAATATTAGAAATTTTTTTTTTTTGGCCTCATCCTAGAAATAATGAAAAATAGGCCTTTCCTGAGATTCTTGGGAATTGAGGGTAGACTCATGCTCATATAGCTATAACTACCTTACTAGAATCCTGGCAAAATGACACCCCTCCTTGGGTTTCTGAGGCAGTATTTCTACGGAAGTAGATTGCCCAGCCTTCCTTCCAAGTAGTGGCTGGTGGGTTTAAACTGCCAGCCTTCTGGTTAGCAGTCAAAGGCCTTAGGTATTACGCCACCAGTGCTCCTAAAATAATAATAGTAACACCAATAATAACAAATCATCATATCCAGTGTTTTATAAATAGTAGTTTTATCCATTAGTGGATCCAGAAATCACTTTAATGGGTTTTGACCAGAATTTTGAAGACTGGATTATTCTAGAAAAGAATAGAAAATAAACACGTGGATTGCTTATAAAAAGCCTAAGTGGCTTTTTTTGGTGAAACTTTTGTTTGCTTTATGTACATATACATATATGTGTGTGTTTTGCTATGTATGTATATATACTTTTTGTTTGTTTGCTTTACATACATATGTGTGTGTGTGTGTGTGTGTGTGTGTGTTAGGTCATGTGTAAAATTATTCTGTAGTTGCAGTCGAAGAGGTTGAAAGGCACTGAAGTAGAGAAACTGCTCTATTTGAAAGGTGATGCTCAGAGAAGTTGAATGGCGCCCCAGGACACACAGCTGGTTAATAGCAAAACTGGATCGAGAACTAAATTCCCTAATCCTTAGGCCAGTCTTTTCCATCAGATCTTTTCCATCCAAGCACTCTTGCCTGAGGTCAGTCTCTGGGAGAAAAACAGGAAACTGAGCTGGACTTAGTAGAGATTTTTAGGGAGTAGAAAGTATACCTGGGCAGCAGCATGAGTAATGGGATTGATAGCTTTTACCCAAGCCAAATTAAATTACCTACTGAACAGTGGGCACACTGTACATTTAGGCTATCCAATCTTCTACTTGCCATTATCTCTTTAAAGTAATAACTAACTGATGCCTATAAAATATTCACATTGAGCTCTCACCATAAGTCTTGTGGAGTGTTTTATGTCCTCTTTGAGCCAGTCATACTAGACAAATACAGAGAATGGCTGGTTGATGACCACCTTGGCAACTTCTATAGAGCTAACTGAAATTGATCAGCCCTTGTTAGAAGGGTAGAATAAAATACTTTTCAACACTGAGACATTATTACACATGAAATTACTATGGCTTTCTGGGAAACCAAAGTAGCAATCAAGCCTGCCTGACTTGCAGCACCCTCACCATTCACACCAAAGACTGAGATGATTGGGCCACTCATATTCATCAAGCATCTCCTATAGGCCAATGCTGTGCAATCAAAGGCCCTCTGCTCAACACACTTTTTCCCATAATAGGTGGGCTGCTGTCTTCAGGGAGATGATTTGAGAGGTCTATTAAAATGAATCTACCACCAGTCAGTCAGTTTGTCATACTGTGGTGGCTTGTGTGTTGCTGGGATTGTTGCTGTTGTTATGTGCCGTCAAGTCGGACCTGACTCATAGCGACCCCTCCTTGGGTTTCCGAGGCAGTATCACTACAGAGGTAGATTGCCCCATCTTCCTTCTGAGGAGTACCTGGTGGGTATGAACCGCCAGCCTTCTGGTTAGCAGTCAAGTGCCTTAGCCACTATGCTACCAGTTGCTGGGATGCTGGAGGCTATATCACCAGTATTTCAAGTATCAGCAGGGTCACCCATGGTGGACAGGTTTTAGCAGAACTTCCAAACTAAGACAGACTAGGAAGAAAGGCCTGGCAACCTATTTCTGAAAATCAACCAATGAAAACCTTATGGTTTATGACAGAGTATTGTCCATTATAGTGCTAGAAGATGAGCCTCCAACTCAGCGACCCCTCCTTGGGTTTCCGAGGTGGTATCACTACAGAAGTAGATTGCCCAACCTTCCTTCCAAGGAGTGGCTGGTGGGTTTGAACTGCCAGGCTTCTGGTTAGCAGTCAAGTGCCTTAGGCACTATGCCACCAAAATACACAGTGGCCACAACAGTAGACTTGAGCACCCCAGTGATCATGAAGACACAGGACCAGGCACCATTTTGTTCTGTTGTACCTGGCGTCACTCACCAGGAGTCAGAGCTGACTCTATGGCAACTGACAACAATTAAAATGCATATATTCCCATGAGTGGGCACAAGTAACTTAAATTAACCAAAGAATAAAAGTTAAGGTATAGTGCCAGACTATCCAAAAGCAGATTTTGAGAGAGACTCGGAGAGTAAGTAAGGAGCCTTGGTTGTGCAACGGTTAAGCACTCAACTACTAATGGAAAAGTCTGCAGTTGGAACCCACCCACTGCTCTGTGGGAGAAAAGACCTGGTAATCTGCTCTGCTCGCATAAGAATTACAGCCTAGGAAACTGCTTGGGGCTGTTCTACTCTGCTGTATGAGTTGGAATGGATTCAACAGTACCTAACAACAGCAGAAGAGCAAGTAAGAAGCTAACCTAGAAATCTAATGAAGGCTAAGGGAAAGACTTGAAGGACAGAAGGAAAAAAAAAAGGCTAGAGCTCCCAGCACAAGCTGTGTCCTCTTCACAGTGTTGCTCACAGCCCAGAACTTCACTAACCTGACTCTGCCCCGGAATCCCCTGGCCTCTTGAGAAGATGCAGTTTGTGGGGTGGGGCAGGAGGCCTGGGATGAGGCCTGAGAATCCATATGTCATTTCAGACATCTTTCTAGGTAATGCTTATAGGTGATGTCAGTGCTCCCAGACCAGGAGCTACACTTGAAGTAGGAGTCTCTCCCCATTCCTAGAGGCATTTCTGTGACCTCAGTATGCTTGCAAAAAACACAAAGTAGAATTCAACTTTATATTTGCCCTTTTCCTGGCCCTGTTTTAAATGCATGAATGATACTTACGCATAGACATATTTGAGACCTGCCATCAAACAAAGTATAGAAGGTGAAGTTTGGGATTTCATTAGTGGGAGGTTAATAAATCAAAAAAACCAAACTCACCACCTTCAATCTTCCTTCCGAGGAATGACTGGTGGGTTTGAACCTCCAGCCTTCTGGTTAGCAGTCAAATGCCTTAGGCACCATGCTACCAGATCTCGCAGGAGGTTAATAGATGCATGTATTTATTTTTAAGAAGGAGGATCATTAATTATAAATATCAAGAATCTTATATCTAATGAATAATGAAATGTGTTTCTGAGTCAGAATCTGTTTGGGCTTATCAATATTAATGGAAATGAAAAACATGGAAAAAATATCTTGTCATTTTAAAGACATAATCACTTAAAAGAGGTTGAGAATTTTTACCCTGGAAATATTTTATTCACCCTTTTCTGATGTAGTTATTTAATCAAAGTTATTGTTGTTAGTTGCCAGTGAGGTGTAGTGTCGTAAAAATCACATACACATCAGCCGATCTTGATGACATAATTAAATATACCAAATTATCTCTTTGCTTTTCCACTCTCCCTCTCCTCTCACCTATTTAACTATGGCAAGTTTTATTCTAAATTCTTTTAAAATGTGTGCTAGGAACCAAACAAGAAAGCTTCCTTTCAGATAAACGAAATCAATCCCATTGCCATTGAGTCGGTTCCAACACATAGTGACCCCCATTGGGTTTCCAAAGCTATAAATCTTTACGGAAGTAGATTACTTCATCTTCTTCCCATGGAACAGCTGGTGGGTTTGAACTGCCTACCTTCTGGTTAAAGTTCAGAAGGCAGGAAGGGATAGGAGAGAAAGACAAAGGAAAATGGTAACCACAGGGAAGAAGTGGGAAGAGTGCTGTTACGTTGTGGGGACTGCAGTCAGTATCATGAAACAAAATGTGTATAAACTGTTTTGTTTATTTTTTACCTATTATTTATTTCTGCTAACTTTCAGCCAAATCACAATAAAAGTTTGAAAAATAGAAACAAAATATCTGTCATCTTGTTGTTGTTGTTATGTGCCCTCAACTCAGACCTGACTCATAGCGACCCCTTTTTGGGTTTCCGAGGCGGTATCACTATGAAAGTAGATTGCCCAACCTTCCTTCTGAGGAGTGGGTTTGAACCGCCAGCATTCCAGTTAGCAGTCAAGTGCCTTAGGTAATATTTTTTCATTACTGTGTATATTAATTTTATACTTGCTACCATAGCAAATAGGAGCTCTGGTAGCATAGTGCCTAAGGCACTTCACTGCTAACCAGAAGGCTGGCGGTTCAAACCCACCAGCCACTCCTTGGAAGGAAGGTTGGGTAATCTACTTCTGTAGTGATACTGCCTTGGAAATCCAAGGAAGGGTCGCTATGAGTTGGGTCTGACTCGACAGCCAAATAACAACAACAACCATAGCAAATTACCACAAATTTAACAGCTTAATTCAAATACATTATTTTATAGTTCTGTAGGTCAGAAGTCTAACACAGATCTTATTTGGCTAAAATCAAGGCATTGGCACTCTGTATTTCTTTCTGTAGGCTCTGGGTAGGAACAGTTTTCCTTGCCTTTCCCGGCATCTAGAGGCTACTTGCATTCCTTGGCTCATGGCCCCTTCTTCTATCGTCAAAGCTAGCAATAGCAGGTAACTTTCTTTTCACACCACTCTAACCTCCTTTTCTTCTTCCTCTTCCACTCTTATGGACTCATGTGATTAGATAGATTGCTTCCCCCCCATAATCCAAGATAATCTCTCTACTTTACAGTCAGCTGGTTAGCACCCTTAGTTCCCTTTTGCCATGTAATATAATAAATTCACAATTTATTTATTAATAAATTCACAATTTCCAGAGATTAGGATGTGTACATCTTTGGGGGAGGCCATTATTCTGCCTAGCATAATATATCTTATCAATAATTAAGAAGCAATTTGCATAGAGATACTATTTTATAGTGCCATTACATAAAAATTTAGTCCAGATTGCTTTGTCACTGGTAAAAATGTGGCAGCTATTAAGAGGCATTTAAGTTGATTCCCATATAATCTTTTTCCAGTAATGACTTTTATATTTTTACACTATCATCTTGGCATATAACTACTGTATATAATTACAGGCTTGTCAATCTCTGTAGCCTATCTAGGAATTTATTGAGATGGAGAGAGTTATTTGAGATAGCTTAGCACAGTGTTCTCAAACAGGGTGATTTTGCTTCCCCAGGGAACATTTTGCAAAGTCAGGAAACATCTTTGATTGACACAACTGGGCTGGGGGCTGCTAATGGCATCTAGTGAGAAGAGGCAGGGATGCTACTAAACATCCTATAATACACAGGAAAACCCCCAAAAGAAGGAATTATCTAGCCCAAAGTGTCAATAGTGTCCAGGTTGAGAAACTCAGGCTTAGCAACCTAAAGACTTTTTTTTTTTTTAAGAAAAGGCTAACTCTTAGAAAAACATGGCATAGTACCGAGTATCAGAAAGGCAGAACACTCTTGGTGCCTGTTCAGTCATTTATTAGATTCTAATAACCTCAACTTTTCCCAAGTTGTCCCATCCCAGTAAACCACTCCATTCCTGCCACTCAAGAGAATTCTTTACCAGCCCAGCATCTGGGAGGGCAAAAGACTTCTGGACCATGACTCCATTTTCACACAGCCACCCTTGTGTTCTTCTGAATCTCCCTTCTGATTGCACTGTTTCCACCAAATAAATAACATATCTCAATCACTTCTGAAAAAAAGAAAGAAAAGGTCTTCAAAGGTGAATTAGGTAATGGGTAAGGAACTGAAATTTTGATCAAAAGATATGGAAGTAAGAAAAGATGGGTGGGTCAGTGCACACCAGTCTTCCTAGGAAAAATTCAAAGCTCAAGGAATATTCTTGGGCCAGTAAGTTCATCGTTTTCCATAGGGTGATGATGAAGCAGGTCTTACTTATCTCTATCCCCTGTGTCTAGCATGATGCTTAGCCGTATTAGATTCTCAATAAGTGTTTCAACAGAGGAATATTATATTAAAGGATTTATTTATGTATGTTTGTTATGTATACAGCTGTTTTCCTTCTGCATGCCTAGTGTTGCAACATCATGTAAGAAAACACACCTTGGACTCAGTTTGACCATTAGCACTAAGGCCATAGATGTTTAGTTGAGGAAGCCATTTTCCTGCGCTCTCACTTTAAGATAGAAATCATGTTATTAGAAGAGGGCACATGCTTCTTACCACCACACCCTGGAAAGTCCTAAAAATTTTAAATTCTAGAATTGAATGTAAACTCAACCAAAGCCCATTGGGACGTAAACCAGAAACCCCCAACTTTCTCATCTGTATTATGGTTTCATATTCTGATATTTCTTGGGCTCTTTTTTTGCAGGTTTGGGCATATGTTATAAAAAAAAACAGTAGATCCATATTATAGGTCTATACCTACCAAATAGTCACACCACAAGCCTTTGTGATCTTGCACTTGTGATGAAAACTCTGATATGAAAGATAATATACTGATACTGAAAAAAAATAAGCATGACTTGGGACCTTAATTGATAAAGTTGGTGCCCTTCTCTCTTGGTTCTCAGTTCTGCTTTTTTTTTTTTTTAAATCAACTTTGCAGATGTTCCTGGCTCCATGCCCAATGCATCCTGGATCGGTAACCTCAGAGCTGTGAAGTGGATTGACATGGAAGATAAGCATGGTGGCTGCCATGGTGAGCATTCCTTTCCTTTCAGGCTTTTAGGCTTCCCTGCATGTTGCTGTTAAGAAGATCATTGTGGAATACAGGGGTGTTCATGAAGAAAGAACTGCTGGTGTATTTAGATAATCCACTCCTCAGAAAGAAGATTGGACAATCTACTTCCATAGAGATACCACCTTAGAAATCCAAGGAGGGGTCGTGGTGAGTCGGGATCAACTCAATGGCAGTGAGTTTTGAGTTCATTTTTAAGTAGAGGAGCCAGAGGCATAGTCTTTGGAGTCCTTGAAAAATAAGCTTAAACCTCTCCCAACACCTTCTCCACTCATAATTACCTATGGAGATAAAGTAGTAGGTACAAACTATAATGGTACTTTCTTCTTGCTAGTTTGAGCCTTCTTATTGCTTATGCTTCTTTCTCTATTTTTTGGGAGAAGGTTATTAGGAGAGGAAAGTGGTCAGGATGGGAAGTGACTCCATGTTCTCACCATGCTCCTAATATCAACCTCTGCTTCCTCCAGAGGTCGCTTGCTCTCCTATAGTAGCACTTCCTTGTGGGTTGGAAAGCTGGAGGTGTTTGCCACAGCTCTGGCCTGTGGGCAGGTGGCACTAATGAGGTTCCTCCTCCAAATGGACAAGAACAGAAACCATAGGAAGTTTTCATTCCTACAGACCATTATGGAGAAGGATTTTGTCCCTAGCATACTTTTTTTCTTTTGTTTTAATTATTTTTTATTGTGCTAAATATATATAAAGAGTCCCTCAGTGGCACAAACAGTTAAGCACTTGACTACTAACTGAAAGGTTGATGGTTTGAATGCACTCAGAGGCACCTCAGAAGAAAAGCCAAGCAATCAATCTCCTCCCTAAATGTCACACAACCTGCAGAAACCCTATGGAGCAGATCTACTCTGCACACATGGAGTTGTCATGAGTTGGAATCAACTTGATGGCAATGAATTTGGTTTTTGATTTGGCTAAATATTAAAAAAACAAATATACTACTGTCAAGTCAATTCCCACTCATAGCAACCCCATAGGACAGAGTAGAACTGCCCCATCGGGTTTCCAAGGCTGTAATTCTTTACCAAAGCAGATTGCCTCATCTTTCTCCCATGAAGCAGCTGGTGGATTTGAACTGCTGACCTTTTGGTTAGCAGCCAAATGCCCTAACCATTGTGCCACCAGAGATCCTTTGGTTAAATGTATATGTAACAAAACGTTTACCATTTCAACATTCTTCGCATGTACAATCTAGTGACATTATGTTTATCATGTTGTACATTACCATTTTCAAATTTTCCCATTACTTTTCATATGAAGCTCAGTAATAAGTTGGTAATAGGAAGTAAGTCCTTCTTTCCTCCTCCCTTCCACCCCTCCCTGATAACCCTAACTTGCACTTGGCTCTTCTAGAAGTCCTGACACACTTTCCAGGTAGCCTGTTACATAGTGGGCATGCAATAAGTACTTATTCAGAGAATGAGGGAATAAAGGAATGAATGGATGAGTGAATATGGAGTTTGGGCCTTCTCTCCCTGCGTTAACAAAGCTTTGCCTCCATTCCTCCTCTCAATCTACAGCTTCACTCATTATTCTGTCTTACCCACACCTATCATTTCAGGTAAAAGCTGCATTGTTGCTTCTTTACAGATCTCCATCCCACCCAACTCTTCCTCATTTCTCTCTCTTGATAGCCCCCTTCAGCTGTAGAGGGCAGCCCTGTCACATCTCTGTACCGAAGCTCCAGTCTACTCAAGCATATTTTAATCTCACCCTCATCATCTACAGGTTTCCCCAGAGGATTATGTGTCCCACCTACTCATATTCCCATCACCTACCCATATTCCCATCACAGCCTGTCCTTGTAGAAGGGTGAAATAGAGAGAAGATCGCTTTGCTCTTTGATCTCCTAGATCTTCTGACTTCACCATCAGTCAGGTTCTCAATATTTGGGATATGCTGTCTTCTCAAGATCCTTCTACCAACCACTATCACCTTCTAGGACCACCTCAGTCATCCTGTGAGTTACTTGTCTACCTCTTCTTCAGCTGTAATGCCTGAGGACTCCAACATCTACAACAGTGTCTCATATAGTGTCATTACTTTGCAGTTCTAGATCTCTGCTGTTCCACTATGCCTCAGGTAGGGCCGTACCCTGAGGTCCTTGCCATTACCTATATCCAGGCCCTACCTCAATAGAGAAGGTATAGATTAGTTTGGCTTGTATTTTTGTATGCACCTTTATCATCACATTGTGTGTGTGTGTGTGTGTGGGGGGGTCTTGATATTAGACTCTAGCTCAGTGTACAAGTTTAAGTAGCCCAAACCCCTCCCAGATAAATGTCTTGCTTTTTTTCTCAGTTCCTGTTAATACCAATGAACATCTGAAAGTCCCACACAGTTCAGGACATAAGAATTGTCTAGTCCCAGAAATTACTAGATTGGAAAAAGAAAAAGGCATAATCTTAAAGAGATGAAGTATTACAACCCAAACCAGTGACTCTGTAGTAAAATGTGCATCTTTTTCCCTTGTCTATGGGTAATAGTTTTGCTGTGCATGGGGTCGCTATGAGTCGGAAACGACTCGACGGCACTTAACAACAACACAGCATGGGTAATAGTACTTGTTACAAGGCTATTTATACACCCTCAATACCAAAAAACACCAAACCCATTTCTGTGGAGTTGATTCCGGCTTGTAGTGACCCTGTAGTAGATCTGCCCTGTAGGGTTTCCAAGGCTGTAATCTTTATGGATGCAAACTACCATATCTTTCTCCCACGGAGTGGCTGGTGAATTCAAACTGCTGATCTTTCAGTTCACTGCTAAACACTTAACCACTGCACTACTGTGGCTCCTAAACCCTTTCTAAGCCCTCTCAACACTCAGAATCACAGAACACCAGTCTGGTTCTTTGGTCTTGAACTTGGAGCTCCCATCTCTGATTATAATGTCTTTGTAACCTCTAACTTGTTTTCTTCATCAGTTTGCATACTATATATTTTACCATCTTTCTCTGTAAAACAGAAGCTCCAAGAGATATGGGATATATACATAT
>NW_006921599.1:2774194-2775509 GCF_000298275.1 Orycteropus afer afer
CCGTAGTGATACTGCCTCGGAAACCCAAGGAGAGGTTGCTATGAGTCGGGTTTGACTCGACGGCACATACAACAACAACAACAACATATATATATATATATATTTTTTTTAAACCAGTTTTTTTCATGGCTGTATCCGTAGTACTTAAAATGTGTTTTTAATTAGTTTGTTCTTTAAATCAGGGTGTCTAGGAGTTCAACTTTTCAGCTTCCTCCTTCCTCTAATTTCCTTTGGGGCCTCCTTGTCCAGACTGTATAGTGTAATCAGTCACTTCCACACTGTCCTCACTTTTCACATTCCCTCAACCATTTTGGCCCTACAAAGCTGATTCCTAAGCATCATCAGTGCCTATCAGCTGCTTTTTTTTCATTTGTGTTTCTGTAGGCAGAATGTTGCTGGAAAATGTTACAGAACTGTCTTGAATGCTTCTAATATAGAGCCAGTAGTCGTTGAGTCAACTTTAACTCATGGAGACCCTACAGAGTAGAACTGTACTCCATGGGGTTTTCAGTCGCTGAATTTTTGGAAGTAGATTGCCAGGGTTTTCTTCTGAGGTCCCTCTGGGTGAACTCCAACCTTCAATGCTTCAGTTAGTAGCTAAGTGTGTTAACTATTTGCAAACACATGGACTCCTAATGGATCTGCTCTCCAACTTCAGCAAGGCCCTCTTTGCTGCCTACTTATTCTTTTATTTCCCTCATCATTTTCTTGGTGCCTTTCCCAAGGTACACCTTTGCAGTTTTTTGCTCACCTTTAAGCTCTCAGTCTTATGCTACATCAGTTTTTTCACTCTCTAAAGATGATTATTTCAACTTTAGGAAGAACTTGTAAGACATCTGCAAGTACCAGTTCCTTGCCATCCTCTCCCTTCCCTCTGTCTTAGAGTATTTTTTTCCATCCTATTTTGTTTTGTTTTGTTTTTTAGGTGCATTTTATTGAAGTATAATTTATGTACAGTGAAATACATAAAACTAAAGTGACATGGGTCAGTGCATTTTTTTTTTCAGTGTTCCCTCCCATCCCTGGCAACCAACGAAGAAAGTTTCCTTCCATATATAAACTTTTCCTTGACTCTTCACCACAACAAACTAATACTATATTTGTCTTTCTGTGATTGAATTATTTCACTCAGCATAATGTTAATTCATGTTATGTGGTGTTTTGCAGACTCTACACTATTTTTTAGTGCTGCATAGCATTCCATTGTGTGTATATACCATAGTTTGGTCATCCACTCTTCCATTGATGGGCATGTAGGTTGTTTCCATCTTTTTGCTATTGTAAATAGTGCTGCGATGAACATGGGTGTGCATAT
>NW_006921599.1:2776019-2778604 GCF_000298275.1 Orycteropus afer afer
TTTTGAATTATGCTTGATAGTCTATTTATACCATATATTAGGGCCCTCTTGATTGATTTCTAATGTGTCCTGCAAAACTCTGCAAAATTATCTTGCTGAAATTTTATTCTTCCATTCAAAAATCACTAAGGACTCTCCTTTCATCCTTAAAAGCCCTGTAGTCAGCTAATTCACTCAACTGGTACTTATTCTACTATGTGTAAGCAGAACATCTGAAAAATAGGTCCACCTTCCTACCACTCTGTTTCTAACCCATTCCCCAACAAAATGATCTATTCTAGCAGAAAATCTCCATCTCTACAATTTTTCCAGAGATAGGCTCCAGCCAAAGCTACCATCCAACCCCTTGATCCTTCCTAATTCTTTCCATACACTAACTCTCCAGTTCCACTCATCCTTCTCCATCCTTTTATTAAATAACTATTAATTCATTATCTGATATTTACCAAGCACTGTTCCAGGTACAGGAGTTTCTGGATGGTGCAAACAGTTAACAAGCTTGGCTGCTAAGCAAAAGGTCCAAACTTTGAGTCCACGCAGAGGTGTCTTTGAAGAAGGTCCTGGCAGTTTACTTCTGAAAAATCAGCCATTGAAAACCCTTTGGAACACTGTTCTACTTTGACACACATGAGGTTACCACGAGTCAGAGACGACTTGATGGCAACTGGTAATGTTAATAACCAAACCAAACCAAACCCACTGCCATAGAGTCGACTCTGACTTGTAGTGACTCTAGGACACAGTAGAACTGCCCCATAGGGTTTATAAGGCTGTAAATTATTATGGAAGTGGATTGCCACATCTTTGTCCTGCAAAGCAGCTGCTGAGTTCAAATCACCTAACTTTTGGTTTACAACTGAGTGCTTTAACCACTGTGACATCAGGGGTCCTTGGTAATGTTAATACTAGAGAGTAAATAAAGCTGATGACCTAAGAAATTATCAGTTGCAAATAATTGTAAACTCTCACTATCTTCCCAAAACAAAATAATTCACCAAAGGGGATACAGAAGTGAAAATGGTCTTAAATCCCAGCCCTCCTGGAGTTTTTGTTCTAGTCTGGTGAGAAAGAAAATAAATAATTGTCCAGGAAGACAGATGACAGCTTTTTTTTCCCCTTCTTGGCACTGGTAGGTATCAGTTGGTAGTAAGTGCTAAAGAGAAATGAACCAGGGAAGGGGAGAGAAGGTCAGGGAGAACCTCACTGAGAATGTAGCATTGGAACACAGGCCTGAGGTTGTGTGGGAACGGGCCCTGGGGATATCTGGTGAGAGGCAATCCAGTGGAGGATAGGCAATGCAGATTCTCAGGTAGAGCATGCCTGCTGTGCTTGGAACTAGCAAGGAGGCCATTGTGGCTAAAGCAAGTGAGCAAGAGTTGAAGGGGAGGAGGTGAGTCCAGCACTGTAATGAGGGGCCTGACTTTGAGGAATCTTGAGTGCCATTGTTAGGATATTGACTTTTTCTCCATGTGGAATGAGAAACCATTACAGCATTTTCAACAGAGCGGACATGTTCTACTTATATTTTTAAAACAATCGCTCTGGCTGTTTTGCTGAGCTTACACTAATAGGGCAAAGGTAAAAAGCAGGGGAGACCAGGTATTATTGCAATAATTCAAACAAGAAGACGGAGGTGGCTTGGACCAGGGCAGTAGTAGTGAAGGTGGTGAAAAGTGGTTGAATTCTGTAAGTATTTTAAAGGTTGACTGACAGAATTTGCTGATAAATTGGATGTGGGGTATGAGAGAAAAGAGAGAAATGCCTGGGGCCCTGAAGAATAGAATTGCCTGACCCAAGCCATGGCATTTTCAGTCACCTCACATGCATGCAAAAGCTGGATAATGAATAAGAAAAACCAAAGAACTGAGGCATTTGAATTACTTGTGCAGTAAATAATAAATTAATTTTTCAAAAATTGTTCTTTGTCCTTGGTTCCTGAGAGAACCTTGGAATTTCCACAGTGATGGAGATGTCCTTGATGAGGCCTCCAGACCACACCAGAGGGTTTATGCTAATGAAGTGCCTTTTAGGTAGGGGCTGAGGAGGTCAGAAAGACCACCACTTAATATCAGCCTGACCTCAGGGGAAGGATGCTAAAGGTTGAGTTCAATCAGTTGTACCTGCATAATCATTAGTTGCTGTCAAGTTGATTCTGACTCCTGGTGATTCCATGTATGTAGAGTAAAACAGCAGATTGCCAGGCCTGCCTTCTGGAATGCCTCTGGGTGGCTTCAAACCATCAATCTTTTGTCTAGTCGTCAAGCACTTAACTTTTTTTTTTTTTTTTGAATTTTATTGTGATTTGGGTGAAAGTTTACAGAGAAAATTCATCTTCCATACAGCAGTTAGTTCACATACACTTTGTCTTATGACATTGACTGCAATTTCCCACAATGCAAAAGTTTTCCTCCCTCTTCCTCCCTCTTTCCTGTGTCTTTCCCTCCCATGCAGTTCTGCCCCCACAAGCTGTCTCCCTGTACATACACAGCCCCTCTGTTCTCCCATGATTGATCTCTCCAAGGAGTGTATCTACCTAATGTAAATGTTCAGCTCATATGCCTGTCTTTTGTTTGGCTAGAAGTCAC
>NW_006921599.1:2779372-2791516 GCF_000298275.1 Orycteropus afer afer
CCAAAGTAGGAGGTGGAACAATGTTTTGTATAGTATGTTATGCCAATTGAGCTTGATGTCCCCTGCGACTATGGTCCCAAGCCTGCAGGATCAACTATTTGGTCGCTCTGGGTAGTCCCTTTTGTTTTTTATGATTTTGAGATTTGTTCCTCAATGTTCTCCCACTTTATCTAGGATCCCTTACATAGATCCCCCTCCGAGTGGTTGACAGTGATAGCCAGGCACCACCTAGTTCTGGTCTCATAGTTATATAGGCTGAGGATCACATGGTGTACCAGTCGCTTGGACTAATTGTTTCCATGAATCTTTGGTTTTCTTCATTCTTCTTTGCTCTGGACGAGGAGAAACCCATTGTTGCATCTAGATGGCCGCTTGCAGGCTTTTAAGATCCCAGTTGCTACGCGCCAAAGTAGGATGTGGAACAATGTTTTTGCATGGTATGTTATGCTAATTGAGCTTTTTGTCCCCTGGAACCATGGTCCCAAGCCCATAGGTCCAACTACTTGTTCCCTCTGGGTAGCTGGCTGTGGCTAAGAAGTGACTACAACCTTGTCCCTTATCAGCTCTACTGTATACCTAGAAATTCTTACACAACATACAAATAAACTTGTAGAAACATTGTCTGCCAACCCTATATGTGGTCATGGGCACATTCCCCACTGCATTGAAAACGCTTAACTTTTTGTGCCACCCAGAAACTCCCCTACATAATTCTCTTAAAATTCACTACTGGTGAATTGATTCTGACTCATAGTGACCCCTCCTTGGGTTTCCAAGGTGGTATCTCTGCAGAAGTAGATTGCCCAGTCGTCCTTCCGAGGAGAGGCTGGTGGGTTTCAACCTCCAGTCTCCTGGTTAGCAGTCAAATACCTTAGGCACATAATTATGTCCCCATGAAAGCTCTGGTATGTGAAGGTCCATGGACTTCTTGGTTGGTGAAAAACATCAATGCACATGTCCTTTTTTGGGACATGGAAGATCAGTGTTGGGGTCACTCCCAGACCTCATCCTATGGTAGTCTCTTTGTTTGTATCCTTTTTGCTATAATGAAAGCTACAAACTACTGAGTCTGTAGCCGCTCTGCAGGAGAAAAGATGAGGCAATCTGCTTCCAGAAAGATTTACAGCCTTAGAAACCCAATGAGATGGTTCTACTCTGTGTGTAGGGTCTCTGTGAGTTGGAATCAATTCTGTGGAAATGGGTTTTAATCATAAGTATAGTGCTTTCCTGAATTCTGTGAGTAGTACCCAAGTAGTCCAAACCCAAGGGAGTAGTAGGAGCCAAAGTCAAAAGTGAGGGGGGCCTTGTTACTCCTACACTTACTTCTGTATTCTTGGGTCTACTTGGAAGTCTGGAGGACTGTGCCCTTTACTTGTGAGATCTAACCTAGCTTTAGGTGGTTAGGGTCAGAGGAAAAAGTACAGAATCTGCAGTTAGAAACAGAATTGAGCAGATTTGTATTAGAATATAATAATAGATTGTGTTGATCAACACAGTTGGTGTCAGAGGAGTGAGAAGTAGATTTCATTGCATTGAGTGATCCTTACTGTAATCCTTGTCTTCCTAAATACAGATAGAGTTTAACTTCCTTGTAGACTGGGATGGCACAATCCTATTTCACTTGACTCCAATAGCGCTTGACAGGTTGGTTGTCAGGCAATATCTGTACTGTTCTTCAAAGTCACTACCACTGACTTTCAAAAGCAGGCATGTTTTGACTATGTTTTCTGTTCTCTTTTTTGCAGGTCACTATATACATGGCATTTGTATTTATGGAAATGGTGACTTAAAATGGCTGATTAACTCACAAAGCCTGTTTGCTAATAAGTTTGAGCTGAAAACATACCCCCTGACTGTGGAATGCCTAGAACTGAGGCTTCGAGAAAGAACCCTAAATCAGAGTGAAACTGCAATACAACCTAGCTGGTATTTTTGATCTACTGCAACTCACAACTGAGGGGACAGCCCAGTTGGGAAGAAGAGCCTTTCTTTGTGATAGACTTTGCCTTTCTTGTGTGAACAGTTTCAGGACCACAGTGATGGCTTCAGGACCTGGCTGCATCATTATACTTTGAAGTATCCACTGTACACTGTGAAAAAAGCAAATAAGATGGCTGATTAGAGCAGTCCTGGCTCCCAGGCCACTTTGGTGGTTTCTTGACACACACCTCCCCAATAGGCTACTGTGATGATCATGCAAATCTCACTGTTGTCAAACTTTGCACCCGATATTCATCACATATAAATGTTCTAATGAAAGGATCATTGTTTTAGGTCATACTATTTAGGAAAATAAGAATTGTGTTTCTTTGGAGAAAGAATCCTTTATAACTAAACTACAATCACATGATGATACGTAGACACCACTCTTCTTTGCTTGACCACACATAGGCATAGGAGTAACTTTCTAGGTATTCACTGATCTCCTTTAAATCTTGAGCTGCTAGGATTGAGAACTGAGCTTTTACCTGCATTTCAACAGTAGTATCTTAAGTTCACCTATGCCTATTGTTGTTGTGTTGTGTTGTTGTTGTTGTGTGCCGTCGAGTCGGCCCCGACTCTTAGTGACCCCTCCTTGGGTTTCCGAGGCAGTATCACTACGGAAGTAGGATTGCCCAACCTTCCTTCCGAGGAGTGGCTGGTGGGTTTGAACCGCCAGCCTTCTGGTTAGCAGTCAAGTGCTTTAGCCACTATGCTACCAGAGCTTGTTGTTGTTAGTTACTATCAAGTCAGTTACAACTCATAGCAACCTCATGTGTGCAGAGAACTGTTTCATAGATTTTTCAAGGCTGTGACCTTTCACAAGCAGATCACCAGGTCTGTCTTCCCAAGCACTTTTGGGTGGGTTTGAGCCGCCAATCTTTCAGCTCAAAGTCAAATGCTTAACCACATATATGACTAAAGTTATGTATATAGTAGTATAAAGCCATTCATAAAAGATAGGATGTACTTTAAGACACAGTCCGCAGCTTGCTTGCTTTAGTAAAAGGACCTCTAGGAAATAAAACATTTCCCTACTATAAACCAGAATTTGCTCTGATCTTTCTTCATCGTTTCCTGTTGAGAATTGAAAAGTCCTTGCAAGAATGAAAATATCCCTAGAAAAAGGTACTACCACATAGACATGTGTGCTTCTACACACTGGGACAAGGATAGTCTCAAGTCTCCATCACTTCAGAATGCATTGCTTTCCTCTTCTGTAACTCTTTTCCTCCTAAGACAATCTTACTTGCACAATGGAGACCAAATACTATCCAGCAAGGCTTTTAACTAGTCGCTAGTATTCTCTGAGTAGCTTTATAATGCCTGGTGCTGAGAGAAGTGCCTAGATTTCTACCAGCTTTCAAACATAGGTGAGCATCTCCATCCATCATTTATGCCTTGTCATTAGGCTATTCATTCATTCATTCAGCATGCATTCTATAATATTTCATGAGTATCTATTATGCACCAGATATATGCTGAGACAAGTAAGATAAAAACATTGTCCCTTTAAAAATCTTAGTAATGTCAACACTGGAAAGCCTGCCCCAGATAATTTTACAGAGTGGCTGTATTTTAACACATGATGTCTTAAACATGATTATGCTATTGGTATGTAGATTGTAATATCAGGACAAGGAGAACAAAAGGGAGGAGACAGAAACTAAAGTCTATTGTGTTCCCAGCATAGTGGTAGGCATTCCAGCCTCACAATCTTGTGAGGTTCCCATCGTTACTCCCATTTTGCAGATGAAGTAACTAAAGCTTAGAGAGCTTAGTAAGCATTAAGAAACACATTCACTGTGTGAGAACTGGAATTCTCTCACTGGTCTTCTCAGTTCTTTTCCAGGGATGAATATTGAGAAACAGTGGAATGAAGCCATATTTAATATTCCAGAGAATGCAAGATTTAAGTGTGGTCTCAGTGGTCTTGCTGAGAAAAAGTCCTGTCACCTCAGAAAAATGTGAAGTCTACTTTAGTATTCCTTTAGTCCATCGAATTCCTAAATATTTATTCTGACAAAACAGTTACTACAACTAATGATACATTTAATTTACACAATTTTTTTTCTATAATTGTACCTGTTGAATGTTAACCATATTTAAAGGGAATGACTTTGAAGTAAAACAAATTTTTTTTCCCCCACTACTGAAAATAAATGGAACTCTGTTAGGTGGTAAAAGATTGATGGAAATGCATCCAGGATTAACAGGAATCTAAATCTCTTTTCAATTTATTTAAGTGACAACACCTGAGAACACATGTTTTACACTGGATCTTTCTTATGTAGAATGAGAAAACTTTCTGGAATAGATGTTTACATGTCAGTTGCTGGTTCTCTTTCTTATGTCTTCATTACAGTAAATGTGTTAAGATTGGGAGAGTATAGTGTTTGAGCTAGTAGATTTCTGCTAGCCTTTGGGCATGTCATGAAACTACTGTATCAGTCTTTATTTTCAGTGATGTTCTGTGTTTTGTTTTCTTGGAAATAAATTAATATATTGTTTTCCACCTTTGGGAATACTGTGTATTTTTATTTGTTGGTTTGTTAAAATCCATTAAAGGGCATGTTTGAAAAAGGCAATTCTCCTATCATTAAAAAAATAATAATAATATGCTCTGGTAGCGTACTGCCTAAGGCATTTGACTACTAACCAGAATGCTGGCGATTCAAACCCACCAGCCACTCCATGGAAGGAAGATTGGGTGATCTACTTCCATAGTGATACTGCCTCGGAAACCCTAGGAGTGTTCATTATGAGTTGGATACGACTCGACAGCAGTGAGTTTGGTTTTGGTTTTATATATACATGCACACCTGTCTGAAAAACACCACCCACAGGAAAATAATTAAAATTTCCCTTTGTGGATGATGGGGAAGATGACTGGGAAGGATAGAGAAGAGAATATGATGGAAGATCAATTTCATTTTAATTGGGTACAACTATTTTAAAATGTGACTGCTAACCAGAAAGCTGGTGGTTCAAACCCACCAGCCACTCCTTGGAAGGAAGATGGAGCAATCTAGTTCCGTAGTGATACTGCCTCGGAAACGCAAGGAGGGGTCGCTATGAGGCGGGTCCGACTTGACGGCACATAACAACAACAACAACATTTTAAAATGTGAGGGAAGAATGAGTTACCTTTCCATGTTCACATTTTATCTATTTGTTTTAAATCAAGAGTCAATTTAGGAAAATTATCAAATGCTAGGTTTTTTTTTTTTTTTAATTGTGCTCTGGGTGAAAGTTTACAGAGCAAACTCCTTTTCCATACAGCAGTTCATATACATTTTGTTTCATGATATTGACTGCAATTCTCCACAATGTAACAGCTTTCTTCCCCATAGTTACCTCTTCCCTGGGTCCTTCTTTCCTCTGCATTCCTGCCCCGTGAGATGACTCCCTGTGCAAATACTGCTCTTCTATTCTCCCATGATTGATCTCTAAGGAGTGTATCTACCTGATGTAAATGTTCACCCCATATGCCTGTCTGTTGTTTGGCTGGATGCCACAGGAGTGAGTTCAATTCCAGACCTTAAGGATAACTAGGGGCCATAGTCTTGGGGGGTCTCACCAGGCTCTATCAGACCAGTAAGTGTGGTCTTTTTTTTTTTTCTCTCTCATGATTTTGACTTTTGTTCCACATTGTTTTCCGACTCTATCCAGGATTTCCTGCACTGATCCTCCTCCAAGTGGTTGACAGTGGTAGCCATGCACCATCTAGTTTTTCTGGTCTCATGGTCATATAGGCTGAGGTTCACATGGTCCACTAATCCCTTGGACTATTGTTTTCATGCACAGAGTTCTTTTTTGTTTGTTTGTTTTTTAACTTTTTATTGTGATTTGGGTGAAATTTTACAAAGCAGATTTGTTTTATATTCAACAGTTCATACACATTTTGTTTCATGACTCTGATTACAATCTCCACAATGTAATACCTCTCCTCCCACTTCCTCCCTGTGGTTACTCTTTCCCTGTGTCCTTGCCTATGCATTCCTGTCTCCCTAGCTTTCTCCCTGTGCAAATGCTGCCCTTCTGATCTCCCACAGTTGATTGTTCTAAGGAGTGTGTCTCCCTAGTGTGTACTTGTTCAGCTCTTTGGCCTATCTATTGTTTGGCTGAGAGTTAAATCATGGGAGTGAGTCTAGTTCCAAGCCCGAAGGATGACTAGGGACCATAGTCTCAGGTGTTTGACCAGTATCCAACCAGTAATCTTGGTCTTTTTTTATGTTTTTAAATTTTGTTCCACATTTTTTCTCCCACTCTATCCAGAATCTCCAATTTTGATCCCTTTCTGAGTGGTTAAATGCCAGTTTTTAAGCAACATTTCTGTGCTAAGTTTGCTAAACAAATACTGCCTCTAACAGATATGACAAAAGATAAAATACTGAGGAAAATTACTCATTTAAAAGACAAATACCATTTAAAAAAAATTGTTGTGATTTGGGTGCAATTTTACAAAGAATAGTTTCACATTCTACAGTTAATATATATTTTGTTTTCATGACACTGATTACAAGCCATTTATTTTTTAATGAAAAATATTTTAAGACTAAAATGAAAAACATTTAAAACTATTGCCCTAAGATAATCATTAAACCATTGCAGTGTAGTAAATTACTTAGTGTGGCTTTTCTACCCATGAGTCTCTATAAACTCCAAGGTGGGATTTGCTATGAGCAACTGGGGAGCTCCTGATTGCTAAAGTTGTCCACCTGGAGTATTTCTGTTGGGAGTGGCACAAAACAATGTTCTGGGAGGTGCCCACTCTCTCTCAGGTGCTTAGAGTTCTGATGCTATGATTGGGTAGTTTGACCACTCTGCCGGGCTTAAAAGGAGGCCTCTTAGAGGCAGAACTCGCTCTGACTGCTGGTTGAGGAAGACATGCTGCTGAAAGAGACACATGTTCCTGAAAGAGACACACACTCCTGAAAGAGACACGTACTCCTGGAAGAGACACGTGCTGCTGGGAGAGAGACGCAAGGGACACACATTGCTGAGACACTGAGGGACATGCACTGCTGGGGGATAGACTGTGAGAGACTTGGCTGAGAGACGGTGAGCTGGGAGAGAGACTGAGCATTTTTTCTGAACTTGAATTGTAGCCTGGTGCTTCCCTAATAAACCCCATAATCTGTGAGTTCTGCATGGCCACTGCAGTGAATTATCGAACACAGGAGAGAGGTGGTGGGTGCTTTGGGAGGAACGGTTGGAGAAAGGGCTGGAGGAAGGCAGCATGTCTGGCCTCGCAGGTATAGGCCTTGGGCTATTGATGGTGATTCTGTCTTCCTCTTGTGAGATTAGAGGAGGTCAGAACATGTGGCCTCCTTGCCCTTTTTGCAGTTGGTGTCAGAAGCAGTGGGATTTGTTGCAGTGGCTCCAGACTCATAGAAGCATGAGACTCTGTGAAAGAAAGAAGGAAGGGGCCTGGGAAGTGAAACTTTGGATTATTAAATGGTTACTTTCTTTGGTGTTACCTCTTAAAGAAGATAATTGATCCAGAGGCTAGGGCTTTTGGTTACACCCAGCCAAAGGCCCAAGGCCATATGCATAGAATGGGAGGGCAATCAAGGTGAAGAAATGAACCTGGAAGGTCTTTAAAAGGATTATGTGTTTTGGATTATGTGTTTATCTGAATGTACTATGGCTATTCAATGTTCTCTTACCTGCTTGTACATTAGAAACGATTATGGGGTATGTGGATAACAGAGTGTGTAAGTCTGCCTTCAGCCAGTACTTGATTGGTAAGTTAAAAGGGGAAGTAGAATTTTCCCAGAAGAAACACAGGCTTTTTGTTTCAAACCCTGTGTATAGAGTATAAGAGGCTTAGGTAGAAAACCTGAACCCCGCCCAGTACTACTGAGGGAAGGGAAGATTTGCATTTGAAGAAAGGACCTGAAGAAAAGAAAAGGAAAAAAAAAAAACTTTGGCTTTTTAAATTTTAAGCAAGAATTTAGGCTTTGGGTGCATCAAGGTGGGAAAGTCATGGTCCATGAGAGAAACCCCTTCCAGGACTGAAAGTTAAAGGAAGCAAGCAAGTACTAGGCTTGTATGTTTCTCACTTGTGACCACCTTGGTCCACCTGTGTGGAAATGGGGGAAGTGCAGCATAGAAGAAACGGGCTGAGTTTGGTACTCTTTAACCTAGGCCACAGAGGCTGGGGATGAGAGGAAGGGCTGGCTGGTCTGAAGTGCAAGGAGTTGTGAGCCTACGGGCATTGAAATAGTCCCTGAGGACTGAAGATGTAAGAGAAGGTGCTGACTAGTCTGAAGTGAAGAGTGTGACTCCCAAACTTGGCAGCTGGTACCTGTGACCTAGCTGGAATGGGTAGGACTGAGCTGACCAGAACCTGACCAAATGAAGAGGAAGATGTTTGACACAGCTGGTGTTAAGTTGCTGCAATTTAATAGCTTGAGCTGGTCTGTACTTTGCTTGTTTATGGATCCAGATGCCTGAAGTTTCCAAGCAGAACAGAAGGTTCTCCAGAGAGAAAGGACTATGTTTGTCTCCTTAGAGTACTGGTTTGATAGGGATGGGCAAATTAGAAATTGGCTCTCTAACATGGGGGGAGATAAAGGCATGAAGTGGCTGGCTTACATGCTTTCATGGGTGTGGTTATTCTTACACTGATGGTGAAGGGGATGTGAATTTTTGAAGTATAAAAGGGATAATGGCTAGAAAAGCCAGGTGGGGTGGCCTGCGGTGTAGTAAATTACTTAGTGTGGCTTTCCTATCCATAAGTCTTTGTAAACTCCAAGGTGGGATTTGCTATGAGCAACTGAGGAGCTCCTGATTGCTGAAGTTGTCCACCTGGAGTATTTCTGTTGGGAGTGGCACAAAACAACGTTCTGGGAGGTTCCCACTCTCTCTCAGGTGCTTAGAGTTCTGATGCTATGATTGGCTAGTTTTACCACTCTGCCGGGCTCAAAAGGAGGCCTCCTAGAGGCAGAACGCGCTCTGACTGCTGGTTGAGGAAGACGTGCTGCCGAAAGAGACATGCGCTCCTGAAAGAGCCACGTGCTGCTGGGAGAGAGACACAAGAGACACACATTGCTGAGACACCGAGGGACATGCACTGCTGGGGGATAGACTGTGAGAGACTTGGCTGAGAGACGGTGGGCTGGGAGAGAGACTGAGCATTTTTTTCTGAACTTGAATTGTAGCCTGGTGCTTCCCTAATAATAAACCCCATAATCTGTGAGTTCTGCATGGCCACTGCAGTGAATTATCAAACCCAGGAGAGAGGTGGTGGGTGCTTTGGGAGGAACAGTTGGAGAAAGGGCTGGAGGGAGGCAGCATGTCTGGCCTCGCAGGAATAGGCCTTGGGCTATTGATGGTGATTCTGTCTTCCTCTTGTGAGATTAGAGGAGGTCAGAACATGTGGCCTCCTTCCCCTGTTTGCAACCATAAACCACAAATATTCTGTGCAGTCTTGTGAAAAACAAACAGACAAAAAATTGTTGTTAGATGCCATCGAATCATCTCTGACTCATAGCAACCTTATGTACAGCAGAATGAAACACTGCCAAGTCCTGTGCCAGCCTCAAGATCCTTGCTATACTTGAGCCCATCGTTGCAACCACTGTATCTATCCATCTCATTAAGGGCCTTCCCCTTTTTCATTGACCCTTCACTTTACCAAGCATGATATCCTTCCACAGAGAATAGTCCCTTCTGACAACATGACCAAAGGTGAGACAAAGTCTGGCCATTCTCGCTTCAAAGGAGCATTCCAGCTGCACTTCCTCCAGGACAGATTTGTTCATTCTTTTAGTAGTCCATAATACTTCCAGTGTTCTTTGCCAATACCACAACTCAAAAGCATCAGCTCTTCTGCGATTTTCCTTATTATTCATTGTCCAGCTCTCACATGTATATGCAATGTAACACACTGTCGTCGAGTCTGATTCTACTCACAGCGACCCTTCCTTGGGTTTCCGAGGCGGTATCACTATGAAAATAGATTGCGTAACCTGCCTTCTGAGGAGTGGCTGGCGGGTTTGAACCGCCAGACTTCTGGTTAGCAGTCAAATGCCTTAGGCACTCCACAGCACTCCACAGCAATGAGTTTTATGTTCCAATGTAGCACTGTCCAATAGAATATTTGCAATGTTTATATCTGTACTGTTCAATATGGTAACCACTCAGCTATTAAACACCTGACATGTGGCTAGTATGAGGAACTGATATTTATTTTGAACTTTGTTGTTGTTGTTATGGGCCACTGAGTTGGACCCAACTCATAGCGACCCCTCCTTGGGTTTCTGAGGCAGTATCACTACAGAAGTAGATTGCCCAACTTTCCTTCCGAGGAGTGGCAGGTGGGTTTGAACCACCAGCCTTCTGGTTAGCAGTCAAATACCTTAGGCACTATGCTCCATTTAAACTTTATTTAGCTTTAATTAAGTATCCACATGTGACTAGTGGCTACCATACTGGACAGTGCTGTCTATAGGTATACATCAGTTATTTGTATGTGTTTGTGTATAAAATGGAAATGCACATACACTAGCATAATTTTTTAATCAATATGAGTTGCTTATATAGGTATACCACAGAAATTATAGATATTTTTGTATTTTTTGAACTTCCTTACTTCTGGCACAAGACATTCCAGCCTCCTCAGTTCTATTGCTGTCCTAGACCTGTAACTGGTATATTCTCCTAAGAACTCTGGCCCATTTTCATGGAAGTTGACACTCAGAAATTAAGATTTAGATCCTAAATGTGTTCATTGTTATTGGTGTACACTGTTTAGAGGTTCTATCAGGGAATAGAATTAGAAAATATTGTTAGCTGCTGTCAAGTTGGTCCCCAAAACATGGTGACCCCATGCACAACAGAAGGAACACTGCCCAGTTCTGTGCCATCTTTGTGATCAGTTACAGATCAGACTGGTGTGATCCATAGGATTTTCCATGGCTGAGTTTTGGAAGTAGATCACTAGACCTTTCTTCATAGTCTATGTATATATGTATAGCAAAAGAAAAAACTAGTTGCCAGTTAAAAAACAGGCAGAGGACATGAACAGACACTTCACCAAAGAAGACATTCAGGCAGCTAATGAACATAACATAGTCCACAAAGACAATGTTCTACATCTTACTTTGATTAGTAGCAATTGGGGTCTTAAAAGCTTGTGCACAGCCATTTAAGGTGCAACTATTGGTCTCTCCTTGTCCACAGCAAAGAAGAGTGAAGAAAATCAAAGACACAAAGAAGCAATTAGTCCAAGGAACTAATAAGACCATTAATAATAATACCCAGCTTCCACAACCCTGAGACCAGAAGAACTAGATGGTGCCTGGTTACCACTACTGACCACTCTGAAAGGGATCACAATAGGAGGTACTGCATAAAGGGGGAGAAAAATGTGGAAGAAAACTCAAAATAATATTAAAAAAGACCAGGCTTCCTGGTCTGATAGAGACTGATGGGACTCTTGAAACTATGGCCCTTAGACGCCCTTCAAACCTGGATCTTAACTCACTCCCATGGCTCAGCTAGATAATAGATAGGCCTATAAAGTGAACAATAACACCAGGGAAGAACTCATTACAACAATCAACCATACACAATGAATAGGGTATCATTTGCTCAGGAATAAAGCCCAGAAGGTAGGATTAGATAGGAAAGAAAGACAGAGAGAAATGGTAACACAGGGAAGAAATGGTAAGAGTGATGTTACATTGTAGGGATTACAATCAATGTCACAAAAAATGTGTTTGAATTATTGGACAGAAAACCAATTTGCTCTGTAAAGTTTCACCCAAATCACAATGGAAAAAAGAAAACGAAAAAAATTGTTGTCATCGAGTTGATTCTGGTTCATAGTGATCCGATGTGTTGCAGGATAGAACTGTGCTTCATAGAGATTTCAAGGCTGTGACCTTTGAGAAGTAGATCTCCAGGCCTTTCTTCCAAGGCATCTCTCAGTTGGTTTGAACTGTCAAACTTTTAGTTATTAGTTGAGCACTTAACCAATTGTGCCACCCAGGGACCCATACTTATGTATGAGTATTATGCACATTCATATACATATTCACATTTATATCTATCTATGTATAAAAAACCAAACTCACTGCCATTGAGTCAATTCTAACTCATAGTGACCCCCAATGGGCATCTGAGGCAGTAAGTCTTTTTTTTTTTTTTTTT
>NW_006921599.1:2796832-2805757 GCF_000298275.1 Orycteropus afer afer
TTCTTAAGTCCTCCCAGCACAGGAATCTGCGAGAGCACTGTCTCTTTAAATATCCAAAATAGTCAAGCCGCTTTTTAAACCTACAAAATGGCGGCGCCCTCTGGACCAGCAAAAGTAACTCAGCCCATTTTCTCTTCACCTTCTCTGTTTGTCCCCAGCCACCATGACAGTCCGTGCCGTCCCTGGTTAGCAGGGTGATTTTTAGGTTAATTCTTAGGTCCTACCACCAGTCGGGAATCTCCAAGCAGCCTGTACTGTCAGGGTCGCTCAGTTCGCTGTCAGATCACAGCTCCATATGTCTCCTTTTTTTTGGTATTTTCATGCAAATTCTTCTGCTAGTTGGGGTTTAGTCCACTTCTGTATCCTTCCCTTCAAGGCTCAGGGGTCCGAGATTATCTTCTGTGTCTGTGTTAATTGGTTTCCCTTTTCTTTGTTGAAGAGGGTCTGTGCAGTCCTTCTGCCTAGTCCGCCATCTTGCCGAAGAGCCAGCAGTAAGTCTTTACTGAAATAGATTACCCCATCTCCTTTCCATGGAGCAGCTGGTGGGTTTGAACGGCTGACCTTCTGGTTAGCAGTCAAATGCTTTATCCACTATGCCACCAGAGTTCCTGAAACTATAGGATTGCACTAATACTTCCAATTCCAACTAACTCTGCCAGTTTTTTTGCCTTTCCTTATCTGCAACTGCCTTCTCTAACAATAAAAAACCTAGCTGTTATTCTTAATATATTTCCTTGTTTGACAAGTCCTCTGTATATAAGCAATCTTCTACCATTGAGGCTGACCTCTTCCTTCCATGGATGCCCTTCTTGCCTCACTTGGGCTCTGAATATCTGCTGGGCTCCCCAAACACAATATGTGGACACCTTCTTCATCCAGATTGAGTTTCAACACCTCATACCAGGCCACTGCCCATGGGTACCCTTCTCTTTCTACTTGGGCCTCTCTAAGCTGTTTTAGGCCATCCTGGCTTCCCTCACCTTTCTTCAGATGCCTTCTTCTCTCAACCCCACCCTGCAGATTCCAGGCTGAAGTATGGGGGTGGGGGAGAAAGGGAAGCAAGGGAAGGAACAGAAAAGAGAGAACATTTTATTTTTTAACTTGATTTTCAACATCTTTCCAGTATTCATAGTTACATTATTTAAAGTCAAATCTTTCCTATTTCATTTAGAGATGCATTCAATAGTGGAGAACATGCTGAACCACTCAGACTCCTCACTTCAAGACTGAAGTTCCTATTCCCTAGCTGCCGGGGGTGCTGGCTGCTGACTAGTTTGTCATACTGTGGTGGCTTGTGTGCTGCTGTGATGCTGGAAGCTATGTGCGGTGTAGTAAATTACTTTGTATGGCTTTTCTACCCATAAGTCATTGTAAATTCAGTGGTGAAATGAGCAACTGAGGAGCTCCTGATTGTAAATGTTATCCACGTGGAGTGTTTCTGTTGGGCATGGCACAATACAATGTTCTAGGAGGTTCCCATTCTCTCTCAGATGCTTAGAGCTCTGATGCTGTGATTGGCTAGTTTGACCACCCTGCCAGGCTCAAAAGGAGGCCTCCTAGAGGCAGAATGCTCTCTCTGACTGCTGATTGAGGAAGACGTGCTGCTGAAAGAGACCCGGGCTCCTGAGACATGCGTTGCTGGGAAAGAGACGCAAGAGACATGCATTGCTGAGTGAGACACCAAGGGACCAGCACTGTTGAAAAAGAGACTGTGAGAGACTGTTGCCTGAGGGATGGTGGGCTGGGAGAGAGACTGAGCATTCTTCCTGAATTTGAATTGTAGTCTGTGGTGCTTCCCTAATAAACCCCGTAA
This sequence comes from Orycteropus afer afer, assembly GCF_000298275.1. Classification (NCBI taxonomy): domain Eukaryota; kingdom Metazoa; phylum Chordata; class Mammalia; order Tubulidentata; family Orycteropodidae; genus Orycteropus; species Orycteropus afer. The sequence continues at coordinate 2,798,646 of NW_006921599.1, forward strand.
TCCGTGAGTTCTGTGTGGCCACTGCAGCGAATTATTGAACCCGGGACAGAGGTGGTGGGTGCTTTGGAAGGAACGGTTGTTGAAAGGGCCGGAGGGAAGCAACATGTCTGGCCTTGTAGGAATAGGCCTTGGGTTACAGCTGGTAATCCTATCTTCCTCTTATAAAGTTAGAGGAGGTCAGAACATGTGGCCTCCTTGCCGTTTTTGCACTATGCCACCAGTATTTCAAATACCAGCAGGGTCACCCACAATGGACAGGTTTCAGTGGAGCTTCCAGATTAAGACAGATTAGGATTAAGGACATGGCAAGGCATTTTTTTAAAAAAATTGGACACTGGAAACCTTATGAATAGTAGTGAACCATTATGTCATGTAGTACTGGAAGATGAGCTCCTCAGGTTGGAAGGCACTCAAAATACAACTGGGGAAAAGCTGATTCTCAAAGTAGTGTACGTCTTAATGAAGCAGATGAAGTAAATTTTTAGGAACTTCTTTGCTGGTGTGGCACAATTCAAAATGAGAGGAAATAGCTGCAAATAAGCATTAATAACTGGAACATGGAATGTACAATGTATGAATCTAGGAAAATTATAAGTTGTCAAAAATGAAACAGAATGCATAAAGATCAATATCCTAGGTCTTAATGAGCTGAAATGGACTAGTGTTAGCCATTCTGAATCAGGCAATCATATCAACTACTATGCTAGAAAAGACAAACTGAAGAATAGCATCACATTCATCATCAAAAAGAACATTTCAAGATCTATCCTGAAGTACAATGCTGTCAATGATGGAATAATACCCATATGCTTACAAAGAAGACCAGTTAATACTATTGTGTTAGACTGGGTTCTCTAGAGAAGCAAAATCAGTAAAGCTTATATATAGAGAGAAAGAAATTTATCTTAGGAAAATGGTTCACACACTTATAGAAGTTGGCAAGTCCAAAGTTCTTGAATCAAACGTCAAGCTGGAGGCTTTTCCCGACTCACGCAGCTACAGGGGCTGATGAGTTCAAGGTTGGCAGGTAGTATACTGGCTGTTGGGAGCTCTGGTAGCATAGTGGCTAAGACACTTGCCTGCTAACCAGACGGCTGGCGGTTCAAACCCACCAGCCACTCCTCGGAAGGAAGGTTGGGCAATCCTACTTCCGTAGTGATACTGCCTCGGAAACCCAAGGAGGGGTCGCTATGAGTCGGGGCCGACTCGACGGCACATAACAAACAAACAAAAACAATACTGGCTGTTGACTCCAACGAATGACAAATCCAAGATCTCCAGGACGAATGGTGGATTGTTCGCTCACGGACAGCTGTAGGCAGCACAACAGAATCCTGATCCAAAGAAGAGTGTCTCTTTTCCCAGGATGTCCATAAATATACTGGAAGCAGGCCACACCCCTAGGGAAACTCCTGTTCAATGGATTGGTTGCTCAAAACGTATTCATCTGATCCCATCATAGGAATAACCATATTACAACTGCTTAAACCACACGAATTGTGGTCCAGCCAGGTTGACACACAGCTCCAACTCTCACAGTCTGCCCTTGTCAACTTGGCAGTTGTACACATCTTCTTAACCATATATAATCTCTAAATAAGGACGATTATAAAGCCATATTTGAGCCTAACATGATATGCTAACACACGTACAACCGAAACACATTAACCTTATTTACATTTCACAGTTCATAACCGTAGGAAACAAAAATATTTGATGCACATATACAATGAAGAAATATAACAATCACAGTACTTGTTTCTGCAGCTGGTCACGTGGTCGTAGCTGATATTCAGAACTACTTTTTTCCACCACCCATTCTGTATTTCCCTTGCCCTCAGCAAGCACCTCAGCTGGTCGTTGTTCTTTGCCTAGTGGGGTGACCCAAACCTTCATTCCTGAAAGGTCTGGGCTGTTAGCAGTCATATCAGAATTGGGTTGCTGTCATTTTCTGTTGACTTTAATCACAAGGCATGGTAGTACTACGAAATGTCCTAAAGAATCTCCTGTATTCCAGACATATTCTTCTTTACCTCCATTATGTAATGTCAATCCAATTTTCCCTTGGCAATCAGGATCTATCACACCAAATAGTACAGTAATTCCATTCTTTGTCTGTTGATCCAGAGGCAGGAGGAAGCCAAAATGGCTGGGTGGCATTCTTAATTTCCATTTCAATGCAATCAGTATTGTGTCTCCAGGTGGGTGTGTTCCTCTCTTTGGGACTAAGATCTCCAGACCCACAGAGCATAGGGTAGCAGGGACGGGAAACAAAAATTTTTTGAGTGGGTCATTAGGGGTAATAGTGAGTAGTACCACTCCTGTTTCCATCCCTTGGTTCCTGGACCCATGAATCCTGGCTATTGGAGAAACAGAACCAGTAAAACTTATATAAAGAGAAAAAGAGAAATTTATCTTAGGAACATGGCTCACACATTTATAGAAGCTGGCAAGTCCAAAGTTCTTGGATCAAACATCAAGCTGGAGGCTTTTCCCAACTCACGCAGCTACAGGGGCTGAGGAGCTCAAGGTTGGCAGGCAGTATACTGGCTATTGACTCCAATGAATGACAAATCCAAGATCGCCAGGTCGAATGGTGGATTGTTCACTCACGGACAGTTGTAGGCAGCACAACAGAATCCGATCCACAGAAGAATGTCTCTTTTCCCAGGATGTTCATAAATATACTGGAAGCAGGCCACCCCCTAGGGAAACTCCCTTTCAGTGGATTGGCTGCTCAAAACATATTCATCTGATCCCATCATGGGAATAACCACATCACAACTACTTAAACCACACAGAATTGTGGTCCAGCCAAATTGATACACAGCTCCAACTATCACAACTATTATTATTCAAATTTATACACTAACCAGCAAAGCCAAAGATGAAGAAACTGAAGATCTTTACCAACTTCTGCAGTCTGAAATTGACTTAAAACGCTATCAAGATGTATTGATAATTATTGGTGATTGGAATCCAAATGCTGGAAACAAAGAAGCAGCATTGGTAGTTAGAAAATATGGATTTGGTGATAGAAATACTCAGGAGATCACATGATAGAATTTTGCAAGACCAACAACTTATTCATTGCAAATACCTTTTGTCAACAACACAAACAGTGACTACACACGTGGACTTCACTAGATGGAATACACAGGAACCAAATCAACTATGTCTGTGGAAAGAGACAATGGAAAAGCTCAATATCATCAGTCAGAACAAGCTCAGGAGCTGACTATGTAATAGAGCATCAATTGCTCATATGCAAGTTTAAGGTGAAGCTAAAGAAAATTAAAACAATTCCATGAAAGCTAGAATATGAAATTGTGTATATCCCAGTGCATCAAATCTATTCTTCAGATGGTCTGAATTTAGAGAACATCTGAAGACTAGATTTGACACACTGAACAACAATGACTGAAGACATGATGAGTTGTGGAATGACATCAAAGATAGCATACATGAAGAAAGCAAAATGTCATTAAAAAGGAAAGAAAGAGAAGTCCAAAATGGATGTCATTCTGAAGCTTGTCCTTGAACAGAGAGTAACTATAGCAAATGGAAGAAATGATGAAGTAAAAGAGCTAAAAAGAAGACTTCAAAGAGTGGCTCCAGAAGACAAAGTAAAGTATTATAATGAAATGTGCAAAGACCTGGACTTAGAAAACCAAAAGGGAAGAACATTCTGGCATTGCTTAAGCTGAAAGAACTGAAGAAAAAATTCAAGCCTTGAATTGCAACACTGAAGGATTTTATGGTCAAAATATTGAATGATGCAGGAAGCATCAAAGAACACTGAAGCAATACAGAGTCACTGTACCAAAAAGAATTGGCCAACATGCAACCATTTCAGAGGGCAGCACATGATCAAGAACTGATAGTACTGAAGAAAGAAATCCAAGCGGCACTGAACTGGCCAAAAACAAGGCTCCAGGAATTGACAGAATACCCATTGTGATGTTTCAACAAACAGCTGCACTGGAAGCCCTCATTAATTTATGCTAAGAAATTTGGAAGACAGCTACCTGGCCAAGTGATTGGAAGAGATCCATTTTTGTGTCTATTCCAAAGAAAGGTGATCCAACAGATTGCAGAAATTATTGAACAAATATCATTAATATCACATGCAAGTAAAATTATGCTGAAAGGAATTAAAAAACAGTTGCAGCAGTACATTAACAGAACCATCAGAGATTAAGGCCCATTTCCGAGATTTCAGTACTAATGTCAGATGGATCTGGGCTGAAAGCAAAGAATACAGAAATATGTTTACTTGTATTTTATTGACTATACAAAGCCATTTGACTGTGTGGATCATAATAAATTATGGATAGCATTGTGAAGAACGGGAATTCCAGAACACTTAATTGTGCTCATGAAGAACAAGTACACAGACACAGAGGCAGTTGTTTGAGCAGAGCAAGGGGATACTGCATGTTTAAAATCAGGAAAGGTACTGTCAACCACTCAGAAAAGGATCAGTGCAGGAAATCTTGGATAGAGTGGGAGAACAATGTGGAACAAAACTCAAGATCATAAAAAAAAAAAAAAAGAAAAAACCAAGTTTACAGGTCTGAAAGAGCCTGGTAAAACCCCCAAGACTACAGCCCCTAGTTACCTTTTAGGCCCAGAACTGAACTCATTCCCATGACTTCCAGCATGGGAAGATAAACCAGGCAGATACACTCCTTAGAAAATCAATCATGGGAGAGCAGAAGGGCAGTATTTGCACAGGGAGGTAGTTCAGGGGGCAGGAATGCATAGAAAAGAAGGACACAGGGAATAGGTAACTACAGGAAGGAAGTGGAAGGAGAGCTGTTACACTGGGGGGATTGCAGTCAATGTCATGGAAACAACATGCAAATGGACTGCTGTATGGAAAATGAATTTGCTTTGTGAACTTTCACTCAAATCACAATTTTTTTTTCTTTTTTAATTCAGGAAAGTTGTGTGTCAGGGTTGTATCTTTTCACTATACTTATTCAATCTGTATGCTGAGCAAATAATCCAAGAAGCTGGATTATATGAAGAAGAACATGGCATCAGGATTGGAGAATACTCATTAACAACTTAAGATATATAGATGGCACAACTTTGCTTGCTGAAAATGAAGAGACTTGAAGCACTTACTGATGAAAATCAAGACCATAGCCTTCAATATGGATTACACCTTAACATAAAGAAAACAGAAACCCTCACAACTAGCCCAATAAGCAACATCATGACAAATGGAGAAAAGACTGAAGTTGTAAAGGATTTCATTTTACTTGAATCCACAATCAATGTACATGGAAACAGTAGTCAAGAAACTAAATCACTATTGCGCTGGGAAAATCTGCTGCAAGACCTCTTTAAAGTGTTAAAGAACAAAGATGTCACTTTGAAGACAAGGTGCACCTGATGAAAGCCATTAGTATCGAGGTATTTTCAATAGCTTCATATCCATGTGAGAGCTGGACAATGAATAATGAAGACCAAAGAAGAACTGATGCAGTTGAATTGTGGTGTTGGCAAAGAATATTGAATATATCATGGACTGGCAGAAGAAAAAACAAATCTGTCTTGGAAGAAGTACAGCCAGAATGCTCTTTAGAAGTGCAATGGCCAGACTTCATGTCTCATACTTCAGTCAAGGTATAAGAAGGAACCAGTCCCTGGAGAAGGAGTTGTGCTTGGTAAAGCAGAGAATCAGTGAAACAGGGTAAGACTCTCAATGAGGTGGACTGACACAAAGGCTGCAATGATGGGCTCAAGCATAGCAATGATTGTGAGGATGGCACAGGACTGGCAAATGTTTCATTCTGTTGTACATAGGGTCACTATGAGTTACAACTGACTCAATGGACTTAACAACAACAAAGAAACCCACTTTGCTCAAAGACATAATTCCTCCCTGGAGTCATCCTACATCTAATGACTGGTCAATGAAAGAGATATAAAGGTCCTGTTCCCAATGTAGGACAACTTTAAACTCCATTGCAGTTTCAGACATCCCTATGGGCCAGTTGAGGCCCTCTGTGACTGCAATGCAGCCCAGTTTCTCCTACTGCACCATCCCACTTACTTCCTTTCCTTCACCTTTTCCCAACTCTTGGTCCTGGGAGTATTTTGTAATCTTCCTGCATAATAATCCTCATCTTAAAATCTACCTTCTGAGGAACCCAATCTGCAACAAGGATCAAGAGTGGTCTAAGAAAGCATATGCTAAGTTGGGACTTTGGGGCTGGATCACTAGAGAAGGTGGTAGTGCAATTTTTAAAACTTCCACCAGCAGTGAACTGGGGTGTAGATTGCTTGGTAAAAATGTACTGGGCATTTGAGGAATATGGGTGAAAGGGCAATTATGAAGACAGTGAAATAAGATAGCTATTCGCTGGGGAAACTGATGCCTTGAAGAAGATAATGAAAGGTGATTAATCATCAATTAATCAATTAAAAACTAAGTATAGTATGGGAACTGTACTATCTTTGCAATTTTTCTGTAAACTCTTCTAAAAACTGAAGTTTATTAAAGAATAAAAAACTAAGTATGAAAGCCAGAATCCTCTCTTGGCTGCATATAAAGACACTAACCTCTCACTAACAACTGCTACTCTGGTAAATGTGTTCTTTTCCATCACTATCAGAACAGTTTGCATACAGGTTCCATCACTATCAAAACAATATACATTTGCAGTTTTGTCCCAAGGCTATATTAACACTTCTCTCATAATATAGTTCAAAGACACCTAGACCATTTGTTCCTCCAGCAGAAAATCATATTGGTCAACTACATCAATGACAAAGGACCCCTGGTGGTGCAGTTAAAGCACTTAGTTGCTAACACATAGGTCAGAACTTCGAACCTATCAGCAACTCTGCAGGAGAAAAAAGTGGCAGTCTGCTTCTATAAAGATTACAACCTAGGAAATGGAGAATTTCTACTCTGTCCTATATGGTCACTATGAGTTGGAATTGACTCAACAGCAACACATTTTCTTTTTTTTTTTAATTTATTGTGATTTGGGTGAAGATTTACAAAGCAAATTCACTTTCCATACAGCAGTTCACATATACTTTGTCTCATGTCATTGACCACAGTTTACCTCAATGCAACAGCTCCACTCCCA
>NW_006921599.1:2808938-2820011 GCF_000298275.1 Orycteropus afer afer
AGGAAAAAGAAAACAAAAAAGAAAAGATTGGTGGAGGACTGGGTAGGGCACCCAGGCTCTGTCTGAGCACACAGACTGTGATGGAGTTCCTGTGGGCCCAGAAGGTAGGTGGGAATGGGGATGGCCATGTTCACCAAGTGGGTGTAGGGTGTAGTAACAAGAAGAATGTCATACCTTTTCAGTCTTGCAGGCCCTGAGTATCCTTGGGGTTGCTGGAAAGCAGAACGTGTTCTTAAGCCCCAGAAATCTGCGAGAGAGCTGTCTCTTTGAATATCCAAAATTGTCAAGCCACTTTTTAAACCTACAAAATGGTGGCGCCGTCCAGACTGGCAAAAGTCCACAGCTCAGCCCACCTGTCTCTTCACCTTCTCCGTTTGTTCCCCAGCCACAGTGAACAGTCCTCAGTGCAGTCCCTGGCTACCAGGGTGGTTTTTAGGTTAATTCTTAAGTCCTACCACCACAGGAATCTGCAAGAGTGCTGTCTCTTTAAATATCAAAAATAGTCAAGCTGCTTTTTAAACCTTCAAAATGGCGGCATCCTCCGGACCGGCAAAAGTCCACAGCTCAGCCCACCTTTCTCTTCACCTTCTCCGTTTGTTCCCCAGCCACAGTGAACAGTCTTTCTTGCAGTCCCTGGTTAATAGGGTGATTTTTGGGTTAATTTTTAGGTCCTACCACCACTCGGGAATCTCCAAGCGCTGTCGTCTGTGCTGTCTGGGTTGCTCAGGCTGCTGTCAGACTGCAGCTCCGTGTGTCTCCTTTTTTGGTATATTAACGCAAATTCTTCTGCTAGTTGGGGTTTAGTCCATTTCTGTATCCTTCCCTTCAAGACTCAGGGTTCCAAGATTATCTTCTGTGTCTGTGTTAATTGGTTTCCCTTTTCTTTGTTGAAGAGCATCTGAACAGCAACACATTTTTATATCAATGACATGATACTAATTAGATTGGATGAGAAGAAATGGCTAGCACATTGGAAGCTGTCATAAGACACATGTGCTCCAGAAATGGAAGATAAACCCTATGAAGGTTTAGTGGTCTAGAACATGGTAGAACATCTCCAAAGTAAAGGGCATATTTTAAAGTTGCACCATGACAGAGGAAGCACAATGCCTGACAGGCTTCTTCAAGTTGTGGTGGCAGCACATTACACATCTGCTTCAACCCATATATTGTGGCTGTTAGCCACCAAACCCAGACTCATGGTGATCCCATGTATGAAATAATACCATTGTGATTTATGGGATTTTTTTCAGAAGTAGATCTGCTGGCACCTGCTGGAAGCTGGATCACAGTTAAATGCTTAATTATTGTGTCACCAGGGTTCCTTGTTCAGCAACACAGCTACACACAAACCACCATTGACAGATTAGTAATGGCTATGAATGAGGTGCATTGGCCAGGAATCAAACCTGGGTCTCCTGTTTAGGAAGTGAGAATTCTACACTGAACCACCACTACCCTCCTAAAGCCATGTCTCAGATAACAATAAAGGCTTCCAGATTGGAGGTGGGGTCCAGATAAAAAAATCAGTAAATCCAGGCTTCCCAGCAGGCCACCTGCACATTGCAAGCTAGTGGACCTGTGCTATTAGAAATACCAGTGGTAGGAAAATATGTGGTATAGAATTTTTGGCAGACTCCAATGAGAGAATCACAACATGGACTCCTTGGGTTCTGAAGTAAGAATATGCCATCTATTATGATGAATTATACACCTTTAGGAAAACAGATCCTGGAGTACTACTGAGCCCTGGTAATGATGGAGGAACTGACCATGGAATATTAAGTAATCATAAACTAGTTTCTGTTAGATCCTCCAAGTCATAAGATTGGGTTGGCCAAGTAGCAATACATCATATGATGGAAGGAGCACATCTAGAAATGGGCATGAGCAAAGCCAGGGGACACAAGTAAGCAGCATTTTGGTTGCCCTGGCACCTCTCTCTCAGCTCTAACTATGGCTGCGTGGGGGTGGTGTGGGAAGAGAAAGGTACCTATGACAGCTGATAGAAGAGGGGAAAGCTGAGTTTGTATATGAATAGGTTGGTGCAAGCTGAAAATGGATAATGACTGCACTACAGTTCAAGATGGCCTTGAAAGATAGAAGCCTAGAAGGTGGCCTTACCCAAGATTGCATCCTTTCTGGGCCAACCTGGACCCAACACCTGGATGATGAGGGCCCACTGCCCTCAATATTAACGTGGGCCAACCCTGAAAGTCTACTGTAGCTTATGAGCTCCCTGTGGGGTTGACTGAGACCTTACTGTGATTGCCTCACAGCCCTACTTCTCTGCCAATCCTATTCCTTGTTTTCCCTCATAAGAGTTGATCCTAGGTATGTTCCACACTTAACTTCCCACATGCAGATCACCATTGTATAGTTTATCTCTGGAGAAACTTACCTGTAACATATTCCCCAAAGATAAAAAATGTCACCTCAATTGTCTTCCATATTTTTCCTCCTGTTTAACTCTTCAGTGTTTACAAGTTCTAGAACTCATTTTGTTTTATGGTTTAACATAGGCCTTCAATTTTTTATATCCATTCATCCCCAAACCACCTTTCCCACATTGATTTGAAATGCCAACAAATATTTATGGTCTTTTTCAGACCCTATTCTGTTTCATTAATATTTGGTCCTGGTGCTGGTGTTAGGTGCCATCAAGTTGGTTTCAACTCATAGCAACCCTATATATTTGGTCTATTCTTATAACAACATTTCAAATCTAGATCTGTGATATGTGGCAGAGTAAAAATACACTTACTGGGGTTTTTTTTTTTTGTTTTTTTTCCTCCAATATTTTCTTGGCTATTTTTGCTCTACTTTTATACAAATGTTAGAAACAGATTTTAAAATTCCTTGAAAACTTCTGTTGGAATTTTAATGGAATTTGCATAGAATCCATATTGATTAATTTTGAGGTAATTATATCTTTACAACATTGAACTATCAATATGTCTATTTGGGCCCTCCTTTAAAAATATATATTTTTTAATGCATTGACCTATGTCACTTTAGTTTTATGTATTTCACTGTACATAAATTATATTTCAATAAAATTTATTTAATAAAAATAAATAAATTAATTAAAAACCTTTTTTAAAAATAAAACTTTTTTTTAATTGTAGTAGGAATATATATATCAAAACATCTGCCAACTCAACAATTTCTACGTGTATAATTCAGTGGCACTGATTACAATCTTCATGTTGTGCAACCATTTTCGCTGTGCTTTTCCAATTTATTCCACCATCATTAACACAAACTCAGTGCCCTCAATGTCCTCTTTTACGTCCATCAGTAATACAGTTTTCTTTTTTTCATATTTTATTTTTCAGATAAAGGTTTACACAGTGAATTTTGTTCCCTTTACCGATTTTTATACAAATTGTTCCATGACATTGGTTACAATTTTCACATAGTATCAGCATTCTCATTATTTTGATTCTGCTTATCTGTCTCTATTCTCTAGCTTCCCTTCCCCTCCTGGCCTTCTTATCTTTGCTCTTGAGTAAATGGTCACAATCGGGTCACAAGTAGTTAATTATTTAAGGTACACATTACTCACAGGTGATATTGTTTATTTTATAATCCAATCTATTGTTTGGCTGAAAATAGACCTCTGGGAGTGGTTTCAATTCTAGATTAAAAAAGCTATCTTAGGGCAATAGTCTTGGGGGTTCCTCCAGTCTCTATTGGTCTTTTTTATGAATTTAAGTGTTGGTCTACATTTTTCTCCCATTCTAACAGAGATTTTCTATTCTGTCCCTGGTCAGAATGGTCAGTAGTGATAGCCAGGCACCAACTAGTTCTTCTGGTCTCAGGTTAGAAAAGACCATGGGCTATTACCACTATAGACTAGATTCTTCCTTGAGTCTTTGGTTTCCTTCATTCTCTTTTACTGCAGACAAATAGAGACCAACAGTTGTATCTTGGATGGTCACTAACAAGCTTTTAAGACCCCAGATGCTACTAAGTTGTAGAACATTTTATGAACTATGTTATGTCAAGTGACTAAGTTATCCCACAAGACTATGATTCTAAGCCCTTTAACCCAGTTAACCAATTCCACAAGTTGTTTGGATATGTCTAGGAAGTCTTTGTAACTGTGCTCCCATGTGCTTTATTATATCTATTAATTTCTATGCAGCACATACAAACATGTATTTACATATGCCTATAGATACACCAAGGAGCTCTGGTAGCATAGTGTCTAAGGCACTTGACTGCTAACCAGAAGGCTGGCGGTTCAAACCCACCAGCCACTCCTTGGAAGGAAGGTTGGGCAATCTACTTCCATAATGATACTGCCTTGGCAACCCAAGGTTCAAACCCACCAGCCACTCTTTAGAAGGAAGGTTGGGTAATCTACTTCCGTAATAATACTGCCTCGGCAACCCAAGGAGGGGTCGATATGAGTCAGGGCTGACTTGATGGCACATAACAACAACAACAACAAATAGATACACCAAAGGAGCTCTGGTGGTACAGTGGTTAAAGCATTTGGCTGCTAAACAAAATGTCATTGGTTTGAACCCATCAGCCACTCCATGGGAGAAAAATGAGGCAGTCTGGTTCTGTAAAGATTTATGGCCTTGGAAACTCAGTGGAGCAGTCTACTCTGTCCTATAGGGTTACTATGAGTCAAAATCAACTTGATGGCAGTGTTTTTTTTTTTTTATGGCTACACCTACATGTACTCATGATGTACTCACATAGGCTTTCCTATAAACATACATGCATACACTTCTATGTGTGTAACCACAAACATATTTTTTGTTGTTATTACTATTGTTGCAAAATATGTTACAGCATTTACCAAAGTTATCCCTTTTTCTTGTGTACTTCCTAGTGCCTTCATTTACTTTGGTAAATGGAGACTTCACATTTTTTAGTATTGTCTTTCTCATCACCAAAAATAATAAGTGTCTACTATCTAGAAAGTGATTCCTCCTCCCTTCCTCTTTTCATCCCTGGTAAACATCAGAGAACATTTCTTTCTGTATGTCTATCTATTTCTAACTTTTAATAATAGTGGTACTATACAATACTTGTCCTTTGTGGTTGACTTATTTCACTCAGCACAATGTCTTCCAGATTCATTCATGTTATAAGATATTTTGCAGACTCCTCTGTTTTTTTATAGTTGTGTAGTATGCCATTGTATGACTATACTAGCTTGTTTATGGACAGATTTGTCCATTGATGGGCACTTAGATGTCCATCTTTTTGCTATTGTGAATAATACTGCAATGAAATGCATATGTCTATTTGTGTCACTGCTCTTATATCTTTTGGATATATACCTAGGAGTATGATTGCTGCATCATAAGGTATTCCTACTTCTAGCTTCTGGACACACCATGCCATTTTCCACAGTGGTCGTACCATTTTACTGTCCCACCAACAATCTGTATAATTTATAATCCAATCTATTGTTTGGCTGAAAATAGACTTCTGGGAGTGGTTTAAGTTGTAGATTAAAAAGGTATCTTAGGGCAATAGCTTTGGGGCTATTGTATAAGATTTCCAATCTCCCTCTGGACTTACCAGCATTTTTTCTTTATCATTGCCATTTCACAGGGATAAAAATGTAGCTTTAATTTGCATATCTCTAATGGCAAATGATCTCAAGCATCTTTTCATGTATTTATTGGCCATTATAATGTCCTCTCTGGTGAAGTGTCTGTTATGTCCTTTGCCCATTTTTTGATTGGGTTGTTAGTCTTTTTGCTGTTGAGTTGTTGAACTTTTCCATATATTTTAGAGATTAGTCCGTTGTCAGGTAAGTCATTGCCAAAGATTTTTTCCTAGTCTGTAGGTTCTTATTTTACTCTCTTGGTAAAGTCTTTTTATGAGAATAAATATTTAATTTAGGAGGTTTCTGTTTGTACATTACTAGTTGTGTTTAATAGGCTATTTTTGCTGAAAATTATGCCCCTTAATTTTGTTGCTAAATTATCTTCCAGGAACTTTATAGCTTTAGCTTTAGCTTTAACATTTAGGTCTTTCATCCATTTCGAATGAGTTTTTGTGCATGGTATGAGGTCTGGCTTCTGTTTCATTTTCTGCAAATGGATAACCAGTTCTTTTCTGGGAAAAGAAAAACTGTGATTTGGGTGAAAGTTTAAGGAGCAAATTCATTTTCCATTCAACAGTTTATACACATTCTGTTTCATGACATTGTTTATAATTCCCACAATGTAACAGCTCTCTTCCCACTTCTTTTCTGTGGTTACCTTTTCCCTGTGTCCTTCTTTCCTATGCATTCCTGCCCTCTGAGCTATCTCCCTATGCAAATACTGCCTTTCTGATCTCCCATAGTTGATTGTTGTAAGGACTATACCTACCTGGTGTATGTGTTCATCTTACATGTCTGTCTATTGTTTGGCTGGCAGCCACAGAAGTGAGTTTAATTCCAGGCCCAAAGGGTGATTAGGGGCCATAGTCTCAGAGATTTCACAAGCCTTTATCAGACTAGTAAACCATAAAAAAGACTAGTCCTTTTTATGATTTTGAGTTTTGTTCCACATTGTTCTCCCACTCTATCCAGGATCTCCTACACTGATCCCTTTCTGAGTGGTTGACAGTGATAGCCAGGAATCATACAGTTCTGGTCTCAGGGTCATGAATGCTAAGGTTTGCATGATCCACTAGTCCCTTGGACTAATTGTTTCCACGTGTCTTTGGTTTTGTTCATTATTCTTTGCTCTGGATGGGGAGAGACCCATTGTTGCATCTTAGATGACTGCTTGCAAGCTTGTAAGATCCCAGTTGCTACTCACCAAAGTAGGATGTAGAAAGATGTTTTTGTGTAGTATGTTATGCTAATTGAGCTTGATGTCCCTCCCCACCATGGTCCCAAGCCCACAGGCCAAACACCACGCTCCCTCAGGGTGCTTGGCTGTGGCTAAGAAGTTATCCTAACTTTGTCCCTTGTTGCCTCTTTCTATATGTGGACATTCTTAAAGCACATAGAAATATGTATATTGGATAACCAGTTTTACCAACACCATTTGTTAGAGACTATTTCTTCCCCCATTGAACAGATTTTGGTCCTTTGTCAAAGAGAAGTTGCTTGTAGATGGATGGGTTTACTTCTGTATTCTCAATTCTATTCCATTGGCCCATGTGTCTGTTACTGAACCAGTACCAGGCTGTTTTGATTACTGTGGCTGTACAGTAAATTTTGAGATCATAAAGTGTGAGATTTCTTACTTTTTCCTCTTCACTATTACTTTTGCTATTCAGGGCCTCTTTCCTTTACAGAAGATTCTCATTTTCCCTCTTCAATAAAAAACGTTGTTGAGATTTGCATTGTAGTGACGGGAATCTTAAAAGCTTGCAAGTGGCCATCTAGATGCAACAATTGGTCTCTCCTCATCCAGAGCAAAGAAGAATGAAGAAAACCAAAAAAAGATTCATGGAAACAATTAGCCCAAGGGGCTGGTACACCATGCAATCCTCAGCCTATACGACTATGAGACCAGAAGAACTAGATAGTGCCCAGCTACCACTGTCAGCCACTCGGAGGGGGATCTATATAGGAGATCCTGGGTAGAGTGGGAGAACAATGTGGAACAAAATTCAAAATCATAAAAATAAAAAAGGGACCATGTGTGCTGATGTGATAGAGCCTGGTGGAATCCCTGGGACTATGGCTCTTAGCTGCCCTTCAGGTCTGGAATTGAACCCACTCCTGTGTCTTCCAGCCAAACAAAAGACAGGCACATGAGCTAAACATTTACATTAGGTAGATACACTCCTTGGAGAGATCAATCATGGGAGAATAGAAGGGTTGTGTATGCACAGGGATACAGTGGGTAGGAGGCAGGAGTTCATGGGAGGGAGGGACACAGGGAAGAGGTAACTATAGGAGGGGAGTGAGAGGGGAGCTGTTGCATTGTGGGACATTGCAGTCAATATCATGAGACAAAGTGTATGTGAGCTGCTGTATGAAAACTGAATTTGCTCTGTAAACTTTCACCCAATCATAATAAAAATTAAAAAAAAAAAAAAAAAAAAAGAGAGAGAGAAAGATGACATCCCGTAAAATCCAGAAGACTTTTTATTAACTGTAATTAGCACAAACTGCAGGTAGGATGGTTCATATTGACAAAGAGGTTTTTAATCTTGAAAGGTAATGTGAGAACTAGGGATGAAGACTTAAGACTCCAAGAGTAGACATACTGCAAAAAGGCAGCAGAGGGAACATAATGAGACAGGTTGCCTCTCACCTGACTGCCCTAATCTCCAAAAAATCAGGCCAAACCAGCAAATGAGTCATTAAGCAGCATCAGAGAAACAAGATGGGAAGGAGTAAAATAAAAACAAAAAACCAAACCCACTGCCATTGAGTCGATTCTGACTCATAGCGACCCCCTTTGGGTTTCCAAGGTGGTAAATCTTTACAGATATGGATTGCCCCATCTTCCTTCCACAGAGTGACTGGTGAGTTTGAACTGCCAACCTTCTGGTTAGCAGTCAAATAACCTTATACAAATATAAATGAAAGACAAGGGGAAGCTCTTATATTAAAAACCTAACAAATATAGAAGGAATGATGGAGTTGGAAATTCAATGGGTGTTAAAAACTACTGGGTGAAAGTTAGATGAGGAACAGGATATTTACATAGTCTCAAAATACCTTTCCATAAATTAACTATTAATTATTGTAGTGACCTTACAATAGACATTCCTGAGAACACCACTTTAACTAAATGATTAAAGTTACATCACCAGTACTGGAATAAATCAACATCATATGCTTCCTGATAGGAAATAGTGAGAAGAACATAGCATCATTGAATGGTGTTTCTACTAAAGATGCATATAACATGCCCATATAAATAACAGGCATACACATATAACATGCATAGCATACATAGAAAATGTTTGAGGAGGTTGCATACTTGCAAAATACCATAAAACACATGTGTTATTTGTGTAAAAATACAGTAATCATGAGGAAACATCAAACAAACCCAAACTGATCAACATTCTACAAAGTAACTGGCCTAAATTCTTCAGATATAACAAAATCAAGAAAGACTGGGAAATTATTCTAGATTAAAGAGAAATGGCAATCAAATGCAACACAGGCAATACATGTTTCTGGATTAGATCTTGAACTGGGGGGTGGGGTAACAAAATCTATTAAGGACATTACTGGGACAATAGGAAAAATTGTATACTGACCATGGATTAGATAATAATACTATTGTGTCATTGTTAAATTTCCTGATTATATAAGAAAATATCTTCATTCTTAGGAAGTTCTGAAATGTTTAGGGAAGAGGGATTATGATGTCTACAACATACTTTCAAATGGTTCAAAAAATGTACACACACACACACACACAGAGAGAATGGCAAAGCAAAGAGGGCATAATACTAGCAGTTGGTAGATGTGTGTTACTGGTAGGTAGAAGGGCATTCCTTATGCTTTATTTCCATTTTATGATAAGTTTGAAAATATATCAAAATAAAAAGTTACCAAAACACAACAAAAAAATAAACACAAAAACCTCAGCTGGTTAAACTTCATCTGGTAGTATGACCCAAGCCACCATTCCTGAAGGATCTTGCATCTTCATGGCAGAACAGGATAAAATGGAACCAGTTTTCTTTTAACTCATAGCCCTGGATATAGAAGTACCAGAAACCCATTTGCAAGCATAATGTTGTGTGCTCTTTGAATGTAGCCAGCCACCCTATTTATCCTTCATAATCAGTGCTTACTGCTGTAGCCAAAATCATGATCTTCCTTATCTATTTTCTCAACAGCGAAAAAAAAAAAAAATTCAAAATAGCAAGGTATGATTCTTGGTAGCTATTGCAAAGGAATCTTTTTTATATCTTCCAATAGAAAAAACTTTTATCAGGCAAAATTCTTAACCGCAATCAACCGAAACTAATTCTGGCTGACTTAAACAGAAGTGTATCAAAAGGTAATGGAATAGACTTCAATTTTTGGTAATAGTAGACTAGATGTGTCAGACCACCTCTAAACAACTAGGAAAGCTGGATTAAATACTAAAAAGTCCTTTTTGCAGCATCAGAGCTAACAAATAGTGAGGAATTACTAAGCCAGAATTCCAGAGAAAATGGAAATCCAGAGATTTCTGATATGGAAAAAGCAGCTGAGAGGTTAATAAGGGTGTGTAACGATTTCACAGGGCTAGGGCGGGGGTTAGAAAAGTTTTGCTTAAAAAGCCAGATATTAAATATTTTAGGGTTACAGGGCATATAGTTTCTGGTTCTTTGTCACTACTCAACTCTGCCATTGTAATGCAAAAGCACTCATAGAAAATACATAAACAAATGACATGGGTATGTTTCAATAAAATTTCATTTATGAAATCAGGATGCCAGACTGTGAGGTAAAGTTTGCTGAACTCATGGCTAGGGGACAAAAGTCAGAGTTCAAAGCCAGCTGGTTGTGGGAGGTCCTAACATCACTTCAAGCTCAATCATGATCTTGTTTGTTCATGTGCAGGCAAGGACAATTACATCATCATTACTGCCTGGCCAGCAGCTATTTTTAGAAAAGATTTTCATTTGGTAGAATTTCCCTGGATAGTGCAAATGATTTGTGCTCAATTACTAACCTAAAAGGTGGCAGTTCAACAGGTCATTAAAAAAATTCTGACAAAAAAAATCCTAACCTAGACAGCTTCACTGGAGAATTCTACCAAACATTCAGAGAAGAACTGTCACTAATTCTACTCAAACTATTCCAGAAAATAGAAAAGAATGTGTATTGTATGGCTTTGTAACTCCCACTGGATTACTGGGTGGGATCATGCAAATATGTGTCAGTATGGCTGGGCAGCTAATAGTAGTTATTTCCTAGAATGAGACTAGCAATTAACTCATTGCTGGAATTCACTGTGAGCAACTGAGTAGTTGCTTTAAACTCCTGATTGCTGGAGTTACCCCCTGGGGTATTTCTGTCGAAGCAGATGTCCTCTATTACTATGGTCCCAAGCCCACAGGTTCAACTACTCAGTCCCTCTGGGTAGCTGGCTGTGACCAAGAAGTGACTACAACCTTGTCCCTTGTCAGCTCTAC
>NW_006921599.1:2821362-2821911 GCF_000298275.1 Orycteropus afer afer
ATGTCCTTCCTTGTCTTGTATGGTAGTTTTTGTCTTAAAGTCAATTTGATCAGAAATTAATATTGCCACTCCTCTTTTACGATTGTCATTGCTTGATATATCTTTTTCCAACCTTTGATTTTTAGTCTATTTTTGTCTTTATCTCTAATATGTGTCTCTTGTAGGTAGCATATTGATGGGTTTTATTTTCTTATCCGATCTGCAACTCTCCGTCCTTGAGTGGTGCATTTAATCCATTAACATTCAGGGTAATTATTGACAAGTATGATTTGGTTGCTGTCATTTGGTATGTTTTTTCATGGTGTCCCTGGTTTCTTTGTTCCATATTGTTTTCTGTGCTCAGTTCATTATGTTTATGAATCCTGTTTTCATTTCTTTTGTTGCTGTTGATTTAGTATTTGCTGAGTATTTGTGCTTGTCCTCTTTTTTATTGTGATATGAAGGTCTATCATTTTTCTTTGAGGTTACCCTATGATTTATAATTTTATCCCCGAGTTTAGAACAGTCCTTTCTGTCTTTCAACTTTCTTAACTTCCTCACCATTTAGAA
>NW_006921599.1:2823332-2836085 GCF_000298275.1 Orycteropus afer afer
TCACTAAGATAAAAAAGGTAGAGAAGGAGAATAAAAAAAAAAGAAAACAAAAAAAAAAAAAAAAAGGAAAAGAAAAAACCAACAAGGAATGGGGTTAATCATGAGAGAAAAAAAAGAAAAGAAAAAAGAAGTTGTAAACTAGGATCTTTTCAGTCGTTTAGTGCAGGTCCAGAGAGTTCTTGGGGTTACTGGAAAGCAGAACCTCTTCTTAAGCCCCTGGAATATGATAGAGTGCTGTCTCTTTAGGTTGTCTCTAGCTGCTGGTTACATGTTGATTTGTTTTGTCCTGGCTTTATGGTTTAATATTTTGATAAGGTGAAGCTGATGTGTTTTATTTTATTATTGATTCAGGTGTGTTGGGTCGCTCCGTTGTTTTCCTTGTGATAGTGGAATCACTGTGTGTAATATGGATATGTGTTTCTGTTTGTCGTAAAGAGGGTTAAGAGTTTGAAGCGGGAGGTTTTATGGTATTAGCTGAATATGGTTTCTTCTATTGAATGAGTAAAGTTATTGGTGGAGAAGGTGGGAGCAGAAGAAGGAAAGCTTGGTCTTGCTAGGGTCGGTTTCTAGGGCTTTGAGCAGGCTATTACTGATGATGTATTTATTTGCAAGACCGCAGCTCAACCTCAGGAAAGATTCCTAATGTTAGGGCATTGCAACTTTCCGCCAATTTCAGGCACACTCAAAGACCCTACCTCTGTGGCCCCACAATGCCAAAGAACGGCTCCAAGGCTAAATTCCTGGACCACACTTAGCTGCAGTTTCTTCACTCTCCCTGCCCCGTCTGCCCACGGTGCTGATGCAAAGACCGTTAAAGGCCAGCTCTGGAGTTTGTCTGTGATACTGCCCACCTGCGGCACCAAAGATGCATGCAATTTCAGTTGTGTTGGAGTCGGGAGAGTACCTGCTAGTGGCCTGTAGTCCTGATACCCGTGACAAAGAAAAGCACGATGTCTCCCAGTCTGACCCAAGCCTACTCCATGACCCACCGGGAGGGGAGGGAGCCAGCCCTCCTGGCGCAACAGCAAGTCCTCTGTGTGAATCCCAGCAGTGATGCCCATGCCTGCCTGCACCCAGATGACCCAAATCACCAACAAAATCAGCCGCTGGAGGCAGATTTCTGCTGCTGCCTGCTGGAACACTGGAACAGTCTCTGGTATGCTGCTATAAGGTGTCTTCCTTCTTGGCTCAGGGATCTCAGGCGGCTGCCCACACCTGGTGGACGGTGACTGCCCCAGGGAAGTTTCCAATGGCCTCTCTCAGGTTCCCATCCATCCTCTGCCAGTAGCTCTTTCCTAAATAATCTCCCTGTGCCTTTCCTCTAATTCTGCTCTCTGTGTTTGGTGCACTCTGATTCAGTGAGCTGTTCAGAGCCCAAAAGTTCATAATTCAAACTGTTGTACCTAGTTTTCCAAGTCCTTAGATGCCAGAGGAAAAAAGCGTACTGCTTACTGGCGAGACTCCATTTTGAAAAATCCTCCTTGCATTTTTTATTTTCTTCACTCTTCTTTCTCCAGACAAGGAGAGACCACTAGTTGCACCTTAAATAGCCACTCACAAACTTTTAAGACCCCAGCTGCTACTCACCAAAATAGGATGTAGAGCATTGTCATTATAGACTACGTTATGCCAATTGACCTTAGTGTCCCCTAAGTCTATGGTCCTGAGCCTTCATACCCAGTTACTCATGAAATATTTGAAGTACATATAAATACATAGGTAAAAATAGCCTCTGTCAAACCAATATGTATTTATGGTTGTTGTCCTACCATCAACATTCTTTAAAGAGATGGACAAATTGATCACCAACTTTATATGAAAAAAAAAGAGACCAAAGATAAGCAAAGCACTACTGAAGAAGAAAAAGTACGAGGCCTCACACTTCCCAATCTCAAAACCTACAATATAGCTCTGGTAGTCAAAACATCCTGGGACTGGTACAATGAGAGACACATAGACTAATGGAACAGAATTTAGAGCCCAGAAGTAAATCCATCCACCTATGGACAGCTGATCTTCTACAAAGTGCTGAAATCCATAAAATGGAGGATAGTCTCTTTAACACATGGTCCTGCCAAAACTTGTTACCATTTGCAGAATAATGAAACAGGATCCATACCTCACACCATATACAGAAACTAACTCGAGATGGATGAAAGACCTAAATGTAAAACTTAAAACTACAAAGATTGTCAAAGGAAAAATAGGGGAAAATTTAGGGGCCCTAATTTATGCCTAAACAGACTACCAAACATAACCAAAAAATCACAAACAGCAGAGGATAAACTACATGACCAGGACCTTCTAAAAATTAAATATTTATACACATGAAAAGACTTCTCCAAAACAGTGAAAAAAGAACCTACTTATTGGGGAAAAAAAACATTTGGCAATGACATATTTGGCAAAGGACTAATCTCCAAAATTTATAGAAAATTTCAACATCTTTGCAACAAAAAGACAAACAACCAATTTAATAATGGGCAAAGAATGTGAACAGACACTAACCAAACAAGACACTCAGGCAGCCCACAAACACATGAAAAAATTCTCTTGATTTTTAGCCATTCCAAACCCACTGCCATTGAGTTAATTCTGACTCATAGCAACCCCCAGTGGGTTGATTCAATTGACAACAAAGAGATATCATTTCGACCTACAACAATAGCAAAGCTCAATAAAACAAAGGACCAGGCTTTATTTCAAGCACACCAGATAGAGACTGGTGAAAGCCCCAAGACTATAGCCCTTTGTTACACTTCAAGTCTGAAACTAAACTCATCCCAGTGGCTCAACTTTCAGCCAAACAATAGACAGACCTATAAGGTGAACAATAACACTAGAAGGGTACACACTCCTTAGAACAATCAGCCATATGAAATCAAAAGGCAACTTTTGTCCAGGGATAAAACTCAGAAGCAGGAAAGGATAGGAAAGGAGGGCAAATGGAAATAGAAAACACAGAGGGGAAGTGGAAAGAATGATGTTACAATGTGAGGATTACAATCAATGTCACAAAATGAAATGTGTATGAACTGTCGAGTAGAAAACCAATTTGCTCTGTAAATTTTCACTAAAGCATAATAAAGTTTTTTTTTAAAGTTTTAAAATAAACTTTTTATTTTTTGTTTAAAAGTTTAAAGTTTTTTTTTTTTTTTTTTAATGGCAGTTCAAATTCACCTGGGAAGAAAGGCTTAGGGATCTGCTTCTGTAAATATTACAGTCAAGAAAACTTTATAGAGTTCTACTCTGTAACACATGGCATCACTATGAATCAGAATCAACCTGACAGCCATGTTTTTTTTTTTTTTTTTTAGTTGTAAGATGCAACCTTATTTCAGAAATATTGAAATGTGAAGAAGGAAAGAGAGTGTGGTAATTCAGTTTGTGTATCAACTTGGCTGGGCCTGGCTGAATGGCTGGGTGGCTGGATGTAGTATTCCCCCTGATGAGACTGGTAATCAGCTCCATGGTGGAATCTACTATGAGCAGCTGAGTAGCTGCCTTAGGGAATGTGGTCTGCTTCCTCTGTATAAGCAGAAGCCTTGGGGAAGGGTCTCTAGCTTATGGCACCCTTGGACGCCGCATATTACTATGTTGTTGTTCAGCAACCTGCCATGCTCTGCTGACCTGGTGACTTATAATGGACTTAAATTAATGGCCTGCCATGTGGTTTGGTAACATCGGGACTGTGCCTTTTTACTTATCAACCTTGGGCTACTCAGCCTTAGCAGCCAGCAGCCGTCTGAGTGAAGAAAAGCCTCTAGCTTCAGTGGGCCAGGAGTTGAAGGCAGAACTGAAGCCGAAGGCTGAGGAGCTTTCATCCAGCCCCTAGAGCCTGGCACTTTGAACTTGGACTTAAAGTCTCCAAATTGTGAGAGAATAAACTCCTGTTTGTTAAGGCCCTCCTATTTGTGGTATATTCTTGTCAGAGCGGCAGTAGGTTACCAGAACAGAATTTGGTACCAGGAGTGGTTCTAGAGAGACACAATCATAAGGATGGACTTCCTAAATTGGTCCTCCAATTTGATTAATTGTAAAGGCACTAGTGACTCTGCCTCCATTAGTAAAGAGGGCCCTGCTCATCCGTGGCGTGAGGTGGCAACGTTAATATGAAAAATAGCACCACCAATAGATCAAGTACTTCTGAGAAGTGAGGCTCTGGGTGATCACATATTTGATACTTTTCTACAATTTTATCAGCACGAGGAGTATAAGGAAGCTAGTTGGTTGTTCCTACTTACACTAGACAAAGTGGTGAAAGAGCGAGATGAGCTCAGGGCTGCTGAGTCACAGCTTATGCACTGCATAAAAGATCTCAATGTTTCCAGTTGTGCTCTGAAAGAAAGCCTTATTTCTTCTAGTGACAGAGCTGATATTGCTGAAAACCAAACCCAGAGTCTTATTGTAAGGGTGGCTGAATTACAATGCCATTTAAATTACAGCAACCTAATTCTGATATTACTAATGACCCAGACCCTTCAGGAATGAAGGTTTGGGTCACCCCACCAGGCAAAGAACCACAACCAGCTGAGGTGCTTGCTGAGGGCAAGGGTAATACAGAATGTGTGGTGGAAGAAGATAGTTCTGAATATTAGCTATGACCACATGACCAGTTGTAGAAACGAGGACTGTGATTGTTATATTTCTTCATTGTATATGTGCATCAAATATTTTTGTTTCCTTCTGTTATGAACTGTGAAATGTAAGTAAGCTTAATGTTTTTTGGTTGTACATGTGTTAGTGTATCATGTTAGGCGAGTATGACTTTATAATTATCCTTATTTAGAGATTATATATGGTTAAGAAGATGTGTACGACTGCCAAGTTGACAAAGGGCAGACTGTGATAGCTGGAGCTGTGTGTCAACTTGGCTGGACCACAATTCTGTGTGGTTTAAGCAGTTGTGATGTGGGTTGTTCCAATGATGGGATCAGATGTATGTTTTGAGCAGTCAATCTGTTGAAAGGGAGTTTCCCTAGGGATGTGGTCTGCTTCCAGTATATTTATGGAAATCCTGGGAAAAGAGACATTCTTCTGTGGATTGGGATTTTGTTGTGCTGCCTACAACTGTCTGTGAGCAGACAATCCACCATTCGGCCTGGAGATCTTGGATTTGTCATTTGTTGGAGTCAACAACCAGTATACTGCCTGCCAACCCTGAACTCCTCAGCCCCTGTAGCTGCATGAGTTGGGAAAAGCCTCCAGCTTGATGTTTAATCCAAGAACTTGGGACTTGCCAGCTTCTATAAGTGTGTGAACCATTTTCCTAAGATAAATTTTTCTTTCTCTCTCTCTCTCTCTGTATATAAGCTTTATTGGTTTTACTTCTCTAGAGAACCCAGTCTAACACAGAGAGGTTTAGAGGAAATGAAATTTGGCAAATAAAAGTTCACACTCAGAGCCATCACAGTAAAGCTGCAGAAAACCAAACCAAAACAAAATTCACATCAGAAACTGGGAGAGAGTATTAGAGTTATCTTCAAAAGAGCAAGAGTTAAAATTACAGTTGACTTCTCAACAACAGCAATGGAAGTCAGAACACAGTTAAGTGACATCAAAATGTATCGAAAGAAAATAAAAATCAAGAACTTTATACCCTGAAAAAATATCACAACATGAAGATAAGGAAATTTTCAAAACAACACCACAAGACAATTAATACCAGCTGATCCACACTAAGAAAATACTAGAGTGTTCTTCAGGAAGGAAAATAATCCTATGTGGTAACTTGGAGATATTGGAAGGAAGGAAAAGTAGTGAAAATGGTAAAATGAGCACTAGCTATATAAAATAATCATAGAAATGCTTTATGAGATTAACACTATATAAAACCAAAACAGAAAAACCAAACCTGCTCCCATCAAGCCAATTACAACTCATGGTGCAGTGGTTAAGTGCTTGGCTGCTAACCAAAAGTTGTTCTTGTTGTTGTTAGGTGCTGTTGAGTTGGCTCCAACTCATAGTGACCCTATGTACAATGGAATGAAACATTACCCCATCCTGTGCCAGCCTCACAATCCTTGCTATACCTGAGCTCATCATTGCAGCCAATGTGTCAATCTATATCGTTGAGGGTCTTCCCCTTTTTTGTTGACCCTACACTTTACCAAGCATGATATGCTTCTCCAGGGAATGGTCCCTTCTGACAACATGACTAACTTAGGTGAGATGAAGTCTGACCAATCTTGCTTCCAAGAAGCATTCCGGCTGCACTTCTTCCAGGGAAGATTTGTTTATTCTTCTAGCAATCTATGGTACTTACAGTATTCATAGCCAACACCACAACACAAAAGTATGAACTCTTCTTTGGTCTTCCGTATTCATTGTTCAACTCTCACATGCAAGTGAAGCAATAGAAAATACCATGGCTTGGGTTAGGAGCACCTTAGTCTTCAAAGAGACATCTTTGCTCTTCAGCGCTTTAAAGAGGTCTTTTGCAGCAGATTTGCCCAGTGCAATATGTCATCTGATGTCTTGACTGCTGCTTCCATGGGTGTTGATTGTGGAACCAAGTAACATGAAATCTTTTAAAACTTCAATGTTTTCTCCATTTATTGTGATGCTGCTTATTGGTTCAGTTGTGAGGATTTTAGTTTTCTTTATGTTGAGATGTAATCCATACAGCAGACTGTAGTCATTAATCTTCATTAGTAAGTATTTCAAGTCATTGTTACTTTCAGCAAGTAATGTGTCATATCGCAGGGCATTAATGAGTCTTCCTCCAAACCTGATGCCACACTTTTCTTCATATAGTCCACCTTCTTGGATTATTTGCTCAGCATACAGATTGAATAAGTACTCCCTTCCTGATTTTAAACCATGCAGTATCCCCTTGCTCTGTTTGGATGACAACCTCCTAGTCTACGTACAGTTTCCTCATGAGCAAAATTAGGTGTTCTAGAATTCCCATTCTTCTCAATGTTATCCATAATTTGTTATGATCCACACAGTTGAATGCTTTTGCATAGTCAATAAAACACAAGTAAACATCTTTCTGGTTTTCCTTGCTTTCAGCAAAGATCTATCTGACATCAGCAATGCTATCCCTCATTCCATGTCCTCTTCTGAATTCAGCTTGCATTTCTGGAAGTTCTCTATCAATATACTGCTGCAACTGTATTTGAATTATATTCAGCAAGATTTTACTTGCATGTGATATTAATGATATTGTTTTATAATTTCCACATTCTGTGGGATCACCTTTCTTTGGAATGGGTACAAATATAGATCTCTTCCAGTCAGTTGGCAAGGTAGCTGTCTTTCAAATCTCTTGGCACAGATGAGTGAGTGCCTCCAACGCAGCATGCATTTGTTGAAACATCTCAATGTTATTCCGTCAATTCCTGGAGCCTTGCTCTTTGCCAATTCCTTCAGTGCAGCTTTGACTTCTTCCTTCAATATCATTGGTTCTGGATCATATGCAACCTTCTGAAATGGCTGAACATTGACCAATTCTTTTTGGTACAGTGACTCAGTGTATTCCTTCCATCTTCTTTTGATGTTTCCTGCATTGTTCAATATTTTGCCATAGAATTTTTCAATATTGCAACTCAAGACTTGAACTTTTTCTTCAGTTCTTACAGCTTGAGAAATGCTGAGCATGGTCTTCCCTTTTGGTTTTCTAAATCCAGGTCTTTTCACATTTCATTATAATAATTGACTTTGTCTTCTTGAGGTGTTCTTTGAAATCTTATGTTCTGCGCTTTTATCTTATCATTTCTTCCATTTGCTTTAGCTACTCTCCATTCAATGGCAGGTTTCAGAGTCTCTTCTGACATCCAATTTGGTCTTTTATTCTCATCTTTTTAATGAACTTTTGCATTCTTCATGGATGATATTCTTGATGTCATCCCACAATTCTGGTTTTTGGCCATTGGTGTTCAATGCATCAAATCTATTCTTTAGATGGCCTGTAAATTCAAGAGGGATATAATCAAGTCATATTTTGGCTCTCATGGACTTGTTTTAATTGTCATCAGCTTCAACTTGAACTTGTTTATGAGCAGCGGATAGTCTGTTCCACAGTCAGCTCCTGGCCTTGGTTTGGCTGAAGTCATTGAACTTCTCCATCACCTCTTTCTGCAGATGTAGTTGATCTGATTCCTGTGGACTCCATCTGAAGAAGGCCACATGTAAAGCAGCTGTTTGTGTTATTGGAAAAAGCTATTTGCAATGAATAAGTCACTGGTATTTCAAAATCCTATTATGCAATCTCCAGCATTATTTCTATCACTAAGGTCATATTTTCCAACTACCAGTGATTCTTCTTTGTTTCCAACTTTTGCATTCCAATCACAGTGATAATCAACACATCTTGATTTTATGTTTGATCAATTCCAGACTTAAGAAGTTGGTAAAAATCTTCAATTTCCTCATCTTTGGCTCTGGTAGTTAGTGCATAAATTTGAATAATAGTAGTATTAACTGGTATTCCTTGTAGGTGTATGGATATTATCCTATCACTGACAGCATTGTGCTTCAGAATAGATCTTAAGATACTCTTTGTGACAATGCCACGCCATTGCTCTTCAATTTGTCATTCCCGGCACAGTGGATCATATGGTTGTCTGATTCAAAATAGCCAAAACCAGTCCATTTCAGCTCATGGATACCCAGGATATTGATCTTTATGCATTCCAGTTCATTTTTGACAACTTCTAATTTCCTTAGATTCATATTTTGTACGTTCCATGTTGCAATTATTAATGGATGTTTGCAGCTGTTTCTTCTCATTCTGAGTCATGCCACATCAGCAAATGGAAGTCCTGAAAGATTTACTCCATCCACATCTTAAGGTCAGCTCTACTTTGAGGATGCAACTCTTCCCCAGTTATATTTTGAGTGCCTTCTGACCTGAGGGGCTCATCTTCTGACACAATATCAGACAATGTTTCAGGGCTATTCATAAATTTTCCTATAATATATCAGACAGTGTTTCACTGTTATTCATAAGATTTTCAATGGCCAATTCTTTGAGAAGTGGGTGGTCCCTTCCTTCTTCCAAGTCTGTCTTAGCTGAAAGCTCCACTGAAATATGTCCACCATGGGTGAACCTGCTGGTATCTGAAATACCAGTAGCATAGCCTCCAGCATCACAGCAACATGCAAGCCACCACAGTATGACAAATTGACAGACAAGTGGTGGCTAACCAAAAGGTTGGTAGTTAAAACCCACCAGTCACTCTGCAGGAGAAAGATAGGGCAGTCTTCTCCTGTAAAGATTTGTAGCCTTGGAAACACTATGGGGCATGTTCTGGTTACCTAGTGCCACTCTGAAAAGAATACACCACAAACGGGATGGGCTTAACAAACAGGAGTTTATTCTCACAATTTGGAGGCTTTAAATCTGAGTTCAAAGTACCAGGCTCTAGGAGCTGAGTGAAATCCCCTCAGCCTTGAGGTTCAGCTCTGCGTCCTGCTCCTGGCCAACTGGAGCTAGAGGATTTTCTTCACTCAGATGGCTGCTGGCTGCTGAGACTGAGAAACCCAAGGTTGAGAAGTAAAAAGGCACAGTTCTGACGTTACCAAATCACACAGCAGGCCATTAATTTAAGTCCATTTTAAGACCCCAGGTTGGCAAAGCATGGCAGGCTGCTGAACAACAACATGGCTACCTGTAGGGTCTAAGAGTGCCATAAGCTGGAGACCATTCCCAAAGCTGTTTCTTATATAAGGGAATTAGACACATACCCTAAGGCAGCTACTCAGCTGGCCCCAGTAGATTCCACCATGGAGTTGATTACCAGTCTCATCATGGGGAATACTACATCCAGCTGCCCAGCCACTCAACCAGGCCCAGCCAAGTTGACACATAAGCATAACCATCACAGGGCAATTCTATTCTACTCTGTAGGGTCATTATGAGTATGAGTAAAACTACATAAGCAACTAAAATACACAGAAAAATATGGCATATAATTTGGGAAGATGTAAATAAAGTTATCATACTCAAAGTCGAGTAAAGTTATACTATTCCAGTACTAAATACTCTATAGTATTATCTGGGAGGAGGGTAAAAGCACCAATTAATGTTAAAATTTGAAATGTCAAGAATGCATGTTTTATTTGATATGGTAAACACCCAGAGCTTAATGAAAGAGTATATACCTTTCAAACTACTAGAGAAAAACAAGTGAAATAATAATCAACAAAAAAGGCAAACAAGAAGAGAAGAGAGAACAAGAACAGGTGAGAAATTAAAAACATAGTAAAATGGTAAATTAAATCTCAATATATGAGTTATCATACTAACTGTAAATGTTCCAGTAAATTATCTGATAAGACTGAAGAAAAAAACAACCTGTATGTTGCTCACAATTAACACATGAGAAATATAAGAATAAAAAATGTTGAAAGTAAAAGGATGAAAATGATGTAATTTGTAAACAGAAAGTAAGACTTTGAGAGGAAAAAATTTACTAATGATAGCTAGAGTCATAAAAGGTTTACTTCATTCAGATATAACAATTCTTTTTAAGAATAATTTCTTTTTGTTGTTGAAAATATACAAAGTAAAACATGTATCAGTTCAATAATTTCTACATATAAAATTCAGTGACGTTGGTTATGTTCTCCAGGCTGTGCAATAATTCTCACTCTTCTTTTCCAAATTTTGTCTCCTCCATTAACATAAACTGACTACACTTTAAACTTTCTATTTAACCTTTGAAGTTGCTGTTGTCAATCTGATCCCATATAAATACTGTAGCTCTTTAAAAGAGCACAAAGCTCAAGGAAGACATTCTTTACTAATTAAATTACTGTTGGCAAACCCTATTTTTTGTGGGTTTCTACATATGTAGAAATAGTATAAAACATCTTTGTGAAAGATAAACAACACAATGCAAAGGCAACCACTGCCGTCATGTCGGATCCGACTCATAGTGACACCTTCTCGGGTTTCTGAGGTGGTATCACTATGGAAGTAGATTGCCCAACCTTCCTTCCAGGGAGTGGCTGGTGGGTTTGAATAGCCAGTCTTCTGGTTAGCAGGCAAATTCCTTAGGCACTATGCCACCAGAACTCCCAAAAGATAAACACCACATTCAAAATAAAGTAACTAATGGGGACATAGGGAAGGAAATGGGTTTAGAAAGGGAATCATAAATAATTTAACCATATTATTACTTTCAAAAAATTTTCTTTATAAAAAATATGAAATAATTACAGGAAAATGATAACTAAAAATGAATGATGAATGAAAGTCATTGTGGATATGTACTAGTCTACTATTTTATTGCAATTTAGGTGAATGTGTGCAAAGCAAATTCATTTTCCATTCACAGTTCATACACATTTCATTTTGTGACATTGATTATAATCCCCACAATGTACAGCTTTCTTTCCACTTCCTCCTTGTGGTTACCTTTTCCCTGTTTCTTTCTTTCCTCTGCATTCCTGCCCTGTGAGCTATCTCCCTGTGTAAATAACAATTCTTATTTGCATGTGCCTAATAACATCATCAAAATATAAGACCAAAAAAATTTAATAACAAAGAAAAAGAAACGCAAAAACGTAACCACTGCCGTGGAGTCGTATCCTAGTCATAGCAACCCCTCCGTGGGTTTTCGAGGCAACATCACTATGGAAGTAGATTGCCCTACCTTCTTTCTGAGGAGTGGCTGGTGGGTTTGAACCACCAGCCTTCTGGTTAGCAGTCATATGCCTTAGGCACTACACTACCAAAGCTCCCAACAAAAGAAAATAACCATATTTAAATCACAGTGGAAGATTTTAACACATCTCTCCTGTTAATTAACAAAATGAGCAGGAAAAAAAATCAATAAGATCACAGAAGATTTAAAAATACAATGAACAAATCTGACTTGCTGTCTTTAAATTAGAGAATAGTGGATCAACAGCCTTTGTTTCAAGCACACATGAAACATTCACATACTAGGTCGAAAAGTAAGTATTACCAAACTTCAAGGAACTGGGAATACAAAGAGTATATATTCTGACCAAAAAGCAATGAAATAATACATGTATTTTAAAGTAAATAGATGATCCTCATATGTTTAGAAATTGAACAAAAATATATTTCTAACAACTCATAAGTCAAAGAATATATCACAATGGAAATTAGAAAATATTTCGATAATAAATAAAACTGTATGGCTATAGTTAAAGCAAACCAGAAGGTTGGTGGCTCAAATTCACCAGCCACTCCCAGAGGGAAGACTGGGCAATCTACTTCCATAAAGATTTAGGAGCTCTGGTGGTGTAGTGCCTAAGGCATTTGATTGCTAACCAGAAGGCTGGCTGTTTAAACCCACTAGATACTCCTCAGAAGGAAGATTGGGCGATCTACTTCCGTAGCAATACCACCTCGGAAACCCAAGGAGCAGTTACTATCAGTCAGATCCAACTCAACAGCAGTGAGTATAGTTAAAGCAAGGAGCACTGGTGGCATAGTGGTTAAAGCATTTGGATGCTAATCAAAAGGCTGGCAGTTCAAACATACCAGCTGCTCAGTAGGAGAAAGATGGGGCAATCAGCTTCCACGAATACTGACAGCCTTGCAAATCTAACAAAGGAAAGGAAAGAGAAGATGCAAATAACATGAATAATAAATGAGCAGGGTAATATTACAACAGAACCAACTGAAATAAAAAATAATAATCACAGAATATTATGAAGAACTGTACACAAACAGATTCCAGAACTTAGAAGAGATAGACAAGTTTTTAGAAACACAAGACCTGCCTAAACTATCCCAGTTGGACATAGAATAATTGAACAGACTCATAA
>NW_006921599.1:2836221-2838271 GCF_000298275.1 Orycteropus afer afer
ATTCAGGAAAGAGATGACACCTATACTACTCAAACTATTCCAGAACATAGAAAAAGATGGAATAGTCCCAAATTCATTCTATGAAGCAAGCATAACACTGATACCAAAAACAGGGAAAGACATCACTAAAAAGGAAAACTACAGACCTATATCCCTCATGAATACAGACACAAATATCTTCAATAAAATGCTAACCAACAGAATCCAACAACATATCAAAAAAGTAGTACATCATGACCAAGTAGTATTCATACCAGGTATGCAAGGATAGTTCAACATCAGAAAAACAATCAATGTAATCCACCACATAAACAAAACAAAAGAACCATGTGATCACA
The DNA here is from genome assembly GCF_000298275.1 of Orycteropus afer afer. Classification (NCBI taxonomy): domain Eukaryota; kingdom Metazoa; phylum Chordata; class Mammalia; order Tubulidentata; family Orycteropodidae; genus Orycteropus; species Orycteropus afer. The sequence goes on from NW_006921599.1 coordinate 2,836,560, forward strand.
TCAATTGATGCAGAAAAGGTATTCAACAAAATCCAACACCAATTCCTGTTCAAAACTCTCAGCAAAATAGGGATAGAAGGGAAAATCCTCAACATAATAAAGGATGTATGCAAAACCAATGGCCAATATTACTGTTAATGGAGAAAGACTCAAGCATTTCCCTTGTGAACAGAAACCAGACAAGGATGCCCTCTATCACAACTTCCACTCAACATTGTACTGGAAGTCCTAGTCAGGGAAATAAGACAAGAAAGAGAAATAAAAAGCATCCACATTGGCAAAGAAGAAGTAAAGCTAGCCCTATTTCCAGATGACATGATCCTATACATAGAAAACCTAAGAGACACTGCAAAAAAAATTACTAAAACTAATAGGTTCAGCAAAGTGGCATAATACAGGTTAACGTACAAAAATCAGTTGGATTCCTCTATACCAACAAAGAGGCCTCTGAAAAGGAAATAAGGAAAACAATACCATTCATAATAACTAATAAAAAGGTAAAATACTTAGGAATAAATCTTACCAGGGACATGAAAGGCTTATACAAAGAAAACTATGAAACACTACTGCAAGAAACTACAAGGGATCTACATAAATGGAAGAACTTGCCTTGTTCATGGATAGGAAGACTGAATATTGTGAAAAATGTCAATATTACCCAAAGCAATCTATACATTCAATGCAATCCCAATCCAGACCCATCAGCATTCTTTAAGGATATGGAAAAGCCAATCACTAATTTTATACAGAAAGGAAAGAGGCCTCGGATAAGCAAAACACTGCTGAAAAAGAAAAATAAAGTAGAAGGTCTCACACTTCTGGACTTCAAACCTACTATACAGCCACAGTAGTCAAAACAGCATAGTATTGGATAATGATAGAGAGATAGACCAATGGAACAGAATTGAAAACCCAGAAATAGACCCATCTGTCTATTTCAAAGGTGATCTTTGACAAAGGCCCAAAACCCATTAAATGGAGGTGAGATTGCCTCTTTAACAAATGGTGCTGGCAAAATTGGATGTCCACTTGCAGGAAAATGAAAAAGACCCATATCTCACCCCAAACACAAAAACAAACTCAAGTTGGATCAAAGACTTAAAGGTAAAACCCAAAACTATAAAGCTCATGAAAAATAAAATAGGGGCAAATCTACGGGCCCTAATTTATGGCACAAATAGACTATCAAGAACAATCCAAAATGTACAGGCAGTGGAAGAGAAACTAGATGACTAAGACCTTTTAAAAATTAAATTCTTAGGTACATCTAAAGACATCTCCAAAAGGGTGAAAAGAGAACCTATAGACTGGGAAAAAAGTATTTGGCTATGACATATCTGAAAAGGGACACATCTCCAAAATTTATAGAAACTTTAGCACCTCAATACCAAAAAGATAAACAATCCAATTCAAAAATGGGCAAAGGGAATGAACAGACACTCTACTAAAGAGGATATACAGGCAGCCAACAAACACATGAGGAAATGCTCACAATCATTAGCCATTAAAACTAAAAAAAAAAACTGCCATCGAGTTGGACCCGACTCATAGCAACCCCTCCTTGGGTTTCTGAGGCGGTATCACTAAAGAAGTAGATAGCCCAACCTTCCTTCTGAGGAGTTTGAATCGCCAATCTTCTGGATAGCAGGCAGATGCCTTTGGCACTATGCTAAAGGAGTTCCTTAATTAGCCATAAAAAAAAAAAAAAAAAA
>NW_006921599.1:2838371-2844973 GCF_000298275.1 Orycteropus afer afer
AAAGTAGATTGCTCAAACTTCCTTCCAAGGAGTGGCTGGTGGGTTTGAACCACCAGCCTTCTGGTTAGCAGTCAAATGCCTTAGGCACTATGCCACCAAAGCTCCCCATTAGCCACTAGAGAGATGCAAATCAAAACAACAATGAGATACCATCTCATCCCAGCCATAATAGCAAAATTCAACAAGACAGAAAGTAACAAATGCTGGTGAGCTGCAAAGAGATTGGAATTCTCATACTCTGTTGGTGGGAATGCAAAATGGTACAACCATTGTGGAAAATGGTATGGAGTTTCCTTAAAAAATTGAAAATAGAAATACCATTTGATCCAGCAATTCCTTTACTAGGAATATATCCTAAAGAGTTGAGAGACAGGACATGAACAGACATGCACACTCATGTTCATTGCAGCACAATTCACTAAAGCAAAGAAATGGAAACAACCTAAATGCCTATCAACAGATGATTGGATAACCAGACTATGATACACTCACACAATGGGATACTATGCAACATTAAAGAATAATGAGGAATTCACGAATCATCTCACAACATGGATGTTAGAGGACATTATGCTGAGTGAAACAAGTTAATCACAAAACCAAAAAACCAAACTCACTGCTGTCCAGTCAGATCCAACTCATAGCAACCCCTCCTTGGGTTTCCGAGGCAGTGTCACTATGGAAGTAGATTGCCCAACCTTCCTTCCAAGCAGTGGCTGGTGGGTTTGAACTGCTAGCCTTCTGGTTAGCAGTTAAATGCCTTAGGCACTATGCCACCAGAATGCCCAAGCACAGAAGGACAAATATTGTATGAGCCCACTGTTGTAAAAAAGTCAAAGAAAGTTTATTCAGAGAAGGAAATTCACTTTGTCGGCTACCAGGGACAGGTGGGAAGTGGAGGGAAAATCTCGGACTATTTGGGAATCACATGTTGATTTGGGTGAGGGGAGGAACATACGGAAAGAGTCTGTGACCAGCATGGTGACGCTGGGGAAAGTAAAGACACCTAAATGCACACAAAAGATATAGACAACAGAGGCAAACACTACTACAGGCACAACACTGCAGTATCACTAGCACCAAATACCAGGCTATGGATTAAAGCATAGGCAGGCGAGAAGAGCAGGTGGGAGTAGGCCAACAAGAATACACCCTAGACCAAGGATAGATTTGGCTGAAGATAATCTTACATATGCACTTGTGCTATAAAATTAGCAACATACATTACAGAAGCAACAGAAGACAGGGTGGGAGTAACTTTGCATAGACAACCAAGCATCTTGTGAGAGAGAATCACTGGGTCTGAGGGGTCAGGACCACAGTCTCGGGGGACAGCATGCTCAATTGGCACACACAGTTTATAAAAATTTTGTTCTACAACCTAATTTTTTGAGTAGCGACTGGGGTCTTAAAAGATTTTGAGTAGCCAACTAAGATGCAACTGTTGGTCTCCGCTCGGATGGAGCAAAGAAGAGTAAAGAAAATCAAGGTCATCTGGAAATAATTAGTCCAAAGATGAGATGGACCTCAGCTTCTATGACATGAGACCAGAAGAACTAGATGGTGCCCAGCTACCAATACCAACTGCTCAGAAAGGGATCAAACCTAGAGATACTGGATAGAGTGGGAGGACAAAGGTGGAACAAAATTCAAAAACACAAAAATGACGAGACTTGCTGGTAAATGGAGACTGGTGGAACCCTCGAGACTATGGCCCTGGGTTACCTTTTGAGCCTGGAAATGGACTCACTTATGTAACTGGCTCTCAGCCCCAAAATAGAAAGACCCACAAACAGAACACCTTCCCCAGGTCGATGCACCCACCTACTCTAGGGCTATGCAGCCCTTGGATCAAGCAGGCATGGGACACCAGAGGAATAGCATTCACATAGATGGAAGGCTGGAAGGACAGGAATGCATGGATGAGAGGGGCACAGGGAGGGAGTGGTCATGGGTAGGAGAGGGGAGGAGAGTTTCTTAGTGTCGGGGACAGTAATTGGGGCCAAGAGACCAGATGTGCATGAACTGTTGCAAGTAAAACAAGTTTGCTGTGTAAATTTGCACCCAAAGCACAATAAAAATAAATAAAATAAAATAAAAGACTGACAGCTTTGGAAACCCTAGAAGGCAATTAATTCTAGTCTATTCTACAAGGTTGCTATGAGTCAGAATTGACTCAATGGCAGTGGGTGGTAGTTAAAGCAGTGCCAAATAAAATATTTATCACATTAAATGAAGATATTAGAAAAGATGAATGGCTGAAAGTTAATGAGCTAAGTAAGCATCATCTCAAGAAGTTAGAATATGAACATCAAATTAAACCTAAAGAAAGTAGAACAGGGATTACAAAGCAGAAATTAATGAAACAGAAAAGAAACATACAATGAAGACTATCAGCAGAGCCAAAGGTTAGTTCTTTGTTATTCAGATATCTCAGACATTATAAGCGTCTTCATGGATGGAGTAGAAAATATCTCTATTTCTCCGTTTTGTTTTTCCTCACTCTCTTTTTCTCTCTAGACTCCCATTGCATCATGGTTATAAATGATTCAATTAATATTATTTAAATAAGTGACTTTAGTCTGTGAACCAAAGAATAAACTGTTAAGCAGAAGCAAACTTCAAATGGGGTGAAAATTTGTGCATGTATCTGTGTATGTGTGCGTGTGTGAGAGAGATAGAGACTATATCATTGCATCAGGATAATGAATGGGAGTTAGCCTGTTTTCCTGAAATTATTGACAAAGCCCCAGAATTGAGGTCAAAGAGGTGTTAAGTTCCACATAACTGGGGTCAGACATCCTCATCAGGGATTAACTAAAAGAGAGTAAAACCAGACTCACTATAATCAACCATGATTCTCTAATCCAGGGGTCAGCAAAGCTTTTTGGTAAGGGCTCAAATACAAAATATTTTAGGTTTTGTGTATCATACAATTTCTATTGTATCTACTTAACTCTGCTGTTGTAGTGCAAAAGCAGTCACATAGAGTATGTGAGTGTAACTGTGCTCCAATAAAACTTTATTTACAAAACTAGGGAGTGGAGTTAATTGGCTTAATAACATATTTAGTACTTGTATTCTACAGCCTGTGAGTTTGGTTTTCTGGTTTGGTTCTACAGCCTAGCTTGTTATGTAGTGTCTGGGGTCTCAAAAACTTGCAAGCAGCCATCCAAGGCACAAGAATTGGTCTCTACTCACTTAGACCAACAGAGGAAGAATGATGGTCAGAAATTGGAAGAGGATATGGAATGTGTGGCTAATTGCCTCCATGAACAATTGCCCTTTGCCATGAGACCAGAAAAACTGGATTTTTCTACCATTACTCAACATTTTGACAGAGATTCCATGCAAGAATCTTGATCAAAAAGGGAAAAATGTAGAACAGAGTTTCAAATTCTCATGGAATCTAGTCTTTCTGGAGCCATGGAGGCTGCACGAACCCCTGAAATTACGGCCCTGAGATTATCTTTAGAACCAAAATATCTCCTGAAGTCTTCTTAAAACCAAATGATACTTTAACTTAACTAGTAAAGAATGTCTACCTTAAGCTTTGTGCTCTTTTAAGATCCATCTTATGAGATCAAACAGACAACAGAGACTTGAAAGATAGGAACCTTAAGGGGCAAAGAGTTTATGTTAATGGAGGAGGAACAATTTGGAAAAGGAGGGTGAGAATGGTTGCACAACTCGGATGTCCCTGAACTGTACATGTTGCACTGGTGTGTGCTTTGCTGTGTATACGGTGTGCAGGCCTGATTTATACCATTGGCTACAGTTTGTCAACCCTGCTTTTATCATTTCCCTCTCCCTAATATAAGTCTAAGACTGAAGAGCAAGGGAGTGCATCATTATAGTTGTGAATTTTCAGCCCAATGGGAATGCTACAGATGACCCCACTCTCCACACCAAAGCCAAGTGAGGGGGCCAAGAGAATCACTTGAAAAATGAGAGGGTGTGCACAAAGGGAAGAAAGGCATGTCCTACTCAGGTTAGGCCTTTACCCAGGGAGTGAACTAGGAGCTATGTACTTTGGCTATGTTGGCAGGGGAAAGAAGTGCAGCGAGCTGGCAGGGCAGAGAAAGGTGGCAAAACAAAGAGGAGCAGCAACTGGTGGGTGTGACAGAGACTTGTGAGAGTTCCCAGTCTCCCGGGGACACAATAGAAGGGAAAGTAAACTTGATTAGTTCTGCCCTAATTTTGGTAGCATAGTGGCTAAGGCACTTGACTGCTAACCAGAAGGCTGGCGGTTCAAACCCACCAGCCACTCCTCGGAAGGAAGGTTGGGCAATCCTACTTCCGTAGTGATACTGCCTTGGAAACCCAAGGAGGGGTCGCTATGAGTCAGGGCTGACTTGACGGCACATAACAACAACAACAACAACAATTTTATCCAAGAGAGCTTGCAGCCTGGTCAGAAGATGACTCAGTCAGTTGCTAAGGGAAGCTGGAAGCATTTAAGTCAGAGCCAGACCTCTGAAGTCACAGAACTCAGGCAGTAGGGAGGTTGCTAGGCTCTCCCAAGGGCCCCAAGGGAGTGTGGTTGGTGACCTGCCATCCAGTAGTCTCTACAGGCAATTATGTAAGAGAAGTAGCCAGAACCAAAAAGGCCTTGCTAGTAACCAGACAAGTAAGAGACATTCACTTGTGTCTTCCCATGAGAGAAAGGCCAGGAATGTCCCAGAGACAACCATGTTGTTGTTGTTGTTATATGCCGTCAAGTCGGACCCGACTCATAGTGACCCCTCCTTGGGTTTCCAAGGCAGTATACTACAGAAGTAGATTGCCCCATCTTCCTTCTGAGGAGTGGCTGATGGGGTTGAACCACCAGCCTTCTGGTTAGCAGTTAAGTGCCTTAGGCACTATGCTACCAGAGAAACAACCATGTATCTCTCCAACTCATCTTCATCATATACTGTAATGTGAGGGTGGGAGTGGTGAAGTTAAAGAATAGACCTTGTCTTCCCACATTTTAGCTTTCTTCCCTTCAGGAATCTGGAAGGGGGGGCAAACAAACAAACAAAAAAATTCACTGCTATCAAGTAGGATCCAACTCATAGTGACCCCTCCTTGGGTTCTGTGGCGGTATCTCTACAGAAGTAGATTGCCCAATCTTCCTTCCAAGAAGTGGCTGGTGGGTTTGAACCTCCAGCCTTCTAGTTAGCAGTCAAATGCCTTAGGCCCTCCGCCACCAGAGTGGCAGAGGAGTGGAAAGGTTTAAGTTAAAATGAGATTGGAGATTAAAAGGAAATGTATTTTACTAACTGAAGGTGATTTGGGAGTTATGGAATATGCTACTAGGTGCTAATACGGAATCTACTCTGCGGAAGAAAATGATAATTTATAATAGCCCATTTGAAGGCTGTGACTGCTTTGGGGAAATGCTTCAATACTCCCGGGACTGAGAGTGTTCAAAAACCAAATAGCCAACTATAGTACACCTCACCAATCCAGAGTCTACTTAGTTAGCCCTAGAGAAGAAGACAGTACATATGTTGACAAGTGCATTATCCACAACATTTGGACTAAATCATTGCCCTTACTATGTGGCAGAAAACACAGAGTCAACAAATTGGACACACACACATGGACACTTGTTTAAATAAAGAAATTAGCCAAATGGTAAGGGGAAGGTGATTAGATTTAAAAAGAAAAAAATAGTTTGAATAAAGTTCTGACATGTGTAGCTGTATGACTTCTCATCCCATAGTAAAAAAAAAAAAAAAAAAACTCATTGCTGTCAAGTTGATTCCACCAAAAAAAAAACTCACTGCCACCAAGTCATAGCAACCCCCTTTTCGGTTTCCAGGGTGGTAAATCTTTACAGAAATAGATTGCCCAGTCTTCTTTCCATGTGGTGCACCATGATCATGTAGTGGTTAGTACTCTGCTTTGTGGCTGGAGCAATCTTGGTTTGAATCCGAGTCACGGCATGTAGTTGCTTCTCATAGCAGGTAATATTAAAGATGCCTCTGGAATCAGAACAACTACTTGGCTTTCAATTTGTCATCCTGGGTGGCTTGCATGCTGCTATGATGCTGGAATCTATGCCACAGGTATTTCAAATACTAGCAGGGTCACCCATGGTGGACAAGTTTGAGCATAGCTTCCAGACTAACAAAGACTAGGAAGAAAGTCCTGGTGATCTACTTCTGAAAATCAGCCAATGAAAATCCTATGGATCACCACAGAATACTGTCCAGTATAGTCATGAAAAATGAGTCCCCTAGGTTGGAAGGAAGTCATCCAACTACACAATAGCCACAACTATAGACTCAAGAATACCAGCTATCGTGAAGGATGGGAAATATTTCATTCTGTTGCTGGGGATTCCAGGAATTGGAGCCGAATCAATGGCAACTAACAACAATGCATGGAATCAGAAAGACTCTGGTTTGACTTCTGTCTTTGTCATTTAGTAGTTGTGTGACCTGGACATAGAATTTATTATTCTCTCATAGCTATTTGTCTCTTCATTATAAAATGGGAGATAACACCTCATAGACATAACACCTTCTAGTTTGTGAGAATTCCGAATTCATTCAACTATATCTATATCTATATCTATATCTATATCTATATCTATATATGTATATATATAT
>NW_006921599.1:2845073-2850459 GCF_000298275.1 Orycteropus afer afer
ATTTGCATATATATATATATATATAAAGCAAACTCAATGCATTTGTTGTTGTTGTTATTGTTGTCACTGTCATCCTCAATATCATAGAAGTGTCAAGAGGCAGAAAGAGGAAATAAAAGTGGTTGCAAATGAAAAGGATAAATAGAGTGTATTAGAGAGAACAACTTCTAATAATATCAAATAATATTCCTATGTGATTCCAGAAGGTCATAAAGAAGCAGTTTGATTACTTTTAGTACAGATTACTAAAGAAGGCAGAAAAATATACTACTTTTTAGGAAAAGTATTAATAATTAAAAATTATTTGTGAAGAAATATGTTTCAATTACCTAGAACATTCACCAGACTAATATATCCCTCAATGATTCTGGATTTTTGAGGACACATGAGCCTACCTGTGAACACAACAGCTTGAAAGTTTATGAATAATAAAAATTATTACTATGTATGAGTGGTATATCATAATATTAAAACTTAGTCCCCCAAAATCCATTACAGCTTACATGGAGATAGTGTCTCCTCCAAAATCCATAGCAACTTACAAGGATATTCTGTTATTTAAAGTTGTCAGGGCCCCTTCAAATTAAATAAATGAGGGGAATGAGTCACTCCACTCAATTATTCATTCAGAAGATTCTACTGAGTGCCCAAATGTACCAGGCACTATGCTGAGCACTTTAGATAAAAACCCATTTATATATATATATATGTGTGTGTGTGTATATATATATATATATATATAAAGTTGAATGAATTCGGAATTCTCACAAACTAGAAGGTGTTATGTCTATGGGCCCTGTCTAATGGAGCACTGTAACTTCCTTTGAGAGGGCAAAATTCTGGAAGGATTCTTCCACTTAAAGGGTTGAAAGTGTGAAGATAGATGGGAAATTGCTATAATATACCCAGATGGTCATACTCAGGAAGTTAGCCAAAAAGATGGGGAGGATACAGAGAGATATGTAACTAGACATAATTATGACAGATTAGCTGATTCAACAATTGAAAAAGGCAATAGGAATTAACCCTCTCTCACACCTCCCCAGTTAAGACAAAAAGGAACGGTGTGTAACATTGAGTGGCCTTCCTTGGTAAGTTGGAATATGAGGATGTGTTGACCAAAAAAAAAAAAAAAAGATCCAAATATACTCAGAGCAAGAAATCTGAAGTATTATAAAATGATGCTCAATAAAGGAATGGCCTGGAATCAAAATGTAGGAGAAAAACAGCCAGATTGGATCTAGATAGAAGAGTGAGTGCAACTGACAGAGTGGTGAAAATCTAAATACTTCTAGAGAAGTGAAATGTTTGGGGAACTGACTTTTTTTAAACCTTAAAGAAAAATCCTTTGTACTCCCACTACAAGGAGTCAAAAACAAAAGTGAAGTTTTGGAGCTATTATCTTTGTATCATTACTGTTCAAATTATAATCATGTTCACAGTATTATACAACATTCAAGAACATCAACCAAACATCGGTCACATGGAGGATAGAGGTGAAAACCAAGCTCTTTCCTTATCACAAGCCTGCAATGCAGCCCTGGAGAAGAAGACAGTGCGTATTGTTGACAAATGCATTATCCACAACATTTGGACTAGATCGTTGCCCTTCCTATGTGGTGGAAAACCACTATATCACAATTCCTCTGTCTGTGGAAGAAGCTGCATTCCCTTTGGCATATGTAATGACCATTGGTCATAATTTTGACACATTTGAATGACTCTTTTGAGCTATTTATATGCCTCAAAATGTCTACTGTATTCATTTAGATAAGAAGGCTACGTACAAATTTAAACTTAATGTGGGACAATTATTGGAGTGCTTCCCCAATGCTTTTATAGCCTCAAAGTCTGAGTATATCACTTATGAGGGAATATCCAGACTCCAAGCTGAACTGATCTGCATGAGAGAACTTCTAGCTTCACATGTACACTGGAGATATGTCATTAACATATGTGGTTACAATTTCCCCCTAAAAACCAACAAGGAGATAGTTCAGTATTTGAAAACATTAAATGGGAAAAACATTACCCCCCACTTAGCATCCATTCAGAAATCTGCTGAAAGGATCAAATATGTCCATGAAGAACAGAGAATCAGAACAGACTCTTTAGTCCTACCGAAACGTAAAAAGAAGAACCCACCTCCAAATCAGCTTAAAATCCACTTTGGGTCAGCTTATGTTGCTCTAACAAGGCAATTTGTTCATTTTGCTCTTTTTAATAAAATAGCAATTGAGTTATTCCAGTGGTCCCAAGATACTTACAGTCCAGGTGAACATTTCTGGATTACTCTTAACAGTATTCCAGATGAGTATGGTTTCCTTTCTTATTTCTATTTTGATTGTTACTTTTTAGTTTTTAATTGGGACAATATATAATTATGGTTTTGAAATATGATTAAAAGGTTTATTATAATGAACTGTGGCCCTGGGCCATGTTTCTCCTCACAGGTAGTCCCAATTACCAAAGGCAAATATCATATTTTTAGCTGTTCCACCTATTATTTATTTCTATATAAATAATATACATATACTGTCATTTCTTAATATACCACATTTGAACATCAAATATCTGTATTCTGTTACAGTGGTTGAGAATTAGGTTTTCATCCTCTACCCACAAACTTTGCTTCACCCATTTTTTTAATATCATGATTTCAACATCAACAGTCAAAATTTACATTAATGACTGAGCTATATATTGTTCACAGCTGATGAGTACTATAATTACAATTCCTTTGTTCTAACTTTTTGCTCTTCATGAGGTTGATGATTGCTTTTGGGTTTTCTAAGTTACTTATTTTTATATGTACCTATCAGTAATTTTTTCAAAATGCTTGAACTAATCCATCAAAGAGCTATAATTATTTTTCAAGTGTTTGACTCCTTACCAGCTCCCTTTTCCTTTCCAATATAGATGTTTTCCCACTAAGACCTGTTATAAAGCTCTTTTTATGGGAATTCTTTTTCTCCCTCCTATGATGAATTCTATGTTCTATAGACTCTATATTTTTATCTTTTAAATATACATCTTTAAAAACTTAAGAATGAAATAATGTAATTTCATACATTTGCTTCAAAATAATCTGTGAGTGGGTGAGCAAGTGAATCATGATTTGTTGACACTGGTTGATAGGTATGTGAGGGTTAATTATTGCCCTATTATTTTTATGTATGTGAAACTTCCTATAGTAAAATGATTTTTAAACTTTAATCTCAGGTATTTCACTTTCTTTGCAGTATTTTACCTTTAGTTAAGTTTTTCTGTTTATTTTACTTATGAAGTCTGTTCTTTTTTTTTATATTACTTTGAACTCAGACATGTCACTAATTCTCTTATATATTTGAACAGTTTTTGAGATGATTTTCTTGGATTTCCTATGTATGCAGTCCTGTAATCCTGCAAATAAATAATAAATGGACCTAATTTCCAATTATAATGTTGATTTATCTTACCTAATTTCTTAGCAACTACCTGATCATGGTTATTTATATCTTGCTCCTGGCGATTAACAAGAAATGTTCTAGGTATTCCTTTGGTTACTGAATACTTCTTTGTTAGTGAAGGGGGGGCAGGAGGTATCCTTTAGCATCCTTCTCTATTTTTCCATTTACATGTTTATCTTTTCTGGAGTTGTTTTTGATAAATTATATTTTCCTAGGAAATTATCAATTCCATCAAGATTTTCAAATTCATTTCCTGAAAGTTGAACAAATGTCTCTTACAAGTCTTTGAGATTCTCTATTATCCATGGTTAATTCCTAATTATCAATTTTTATTTTGTACATCTATGCTTTTCTTTTCTTTTTTCTGATTTGGGTGAAAATTTACAGAGCAGATTCACTTTCCATACAGCAATTCACATACACTTTGTCTCATGACATTGACCACAATTTAACACTATGTAACAGCTCCCCTTCCACTTCCTCCCCATAGTTACCTCTTTCCTGTGTCCATCCCTCCATGTACTCCTGCCCCCTGTGCTGTCTCCCTGTGCATAAACAGCCCTTCTTTCTCCCATGATTGTTCTCTCCAAGGAGTGTATCTACCTCAGCTAAATGTTCAACCCATATGCCTGTCTTTTGTTTGGCTGGAAGCCACAAAAAGTATGGGTTCAATTTAAAATGAAGGACAGCTAGGGGCCATAGTCTCAGTGGTTCCACCAGGCTCTATCAGACCAGCAAACCTGGCCCACCTTTTTTTTTTTTTTCTCCCCCAAATGATTTTGAGTTTTGGTCCACATTATTCTCCCTCTCTATCCAGGATCTTCTACATAGATCCCCCTCTGAGTGGTTGACAGTGGTAGCCAGGCACCATCTAGTTCTTCTGGTCTCACAGTCGTATAGGCTGAGGATTGCATGGTGTACCAGTCGCTAGGACTAATTCTTTCCATGAATACGTAGTTTTCCTCATTCTTCTTTGCTCTGGATGAGGAGAGACCCATTGCATCTAGATAGCTGGTTGCAAGCTTTTAAGATCCCAGTTGCTACTTGCCAAAGTAGGATGTGGAACAATGTTTTTGTATAATATGTTATGCCAATTGACCTTCATGTCCCCTGCAACTATGGTCCTGAGCCCAGAGGTCCAACTACTCATTCCTTCTGGGTAGCTGGCTGTGACCAAGAAGTGACTACAACCTTGCCCCTTGTCAGCTCTACTATACCCCTGGGAATTCAGCTCATACAAATACACTTATAGGACCATTGTCTGCCAACCCTCTACATGGTCTTGGGTACACTCACCACTTCATAGACATACCTAATAGTTCAGCCTGTCCACCCATCTATCTACCCGTATACCCATGTTTGCCTTCACTGAAAACACAGTACTGTATGTGCAAAAGCATTCATCTTTGTTGTCTATAACTCCCATGTACCTCTCTATGCCTTCCTCTTCCTCAATGCCACCATGTTGGTCACTCACATTTGGTACACTGCCCTTCTCTCCACCCAAATCCCATCAATACTTATCTCTATCTATCTACCAGTGTTCCCTACCGTCCTCTCCCACCCCTGGTAACCAACAAGGAAAACTTCCTTCCACATCTAAACCTTTCCTTGAGTTTTACAATAATGGACTAATACAATATTTGTCCTTCTGTGATTGACTTATTTCACTCAGCATAATGTCATCCAAGTTCATCCATGTTATGCAGTGTTTTGCAGACTTTACATTATTCTTTAGCATTGCATAGTATTCCATTGTGTGTATGTACCATAGTTGGTTATCCATTCCTCAGTTGATGGACACCTAGGTTGTTTCCATTTTTTGGCTACTGTAAATAGTGCTGCGATGAACATTGGTGTGCATATATTTGTTCTTGTCATGGCTCTCACTTCTTTAGGATATATACTTAGTAATGGAATGGCTGGGTCAAATGGTA
>NW_006921599.1:2853455-2854726 GCF_000298275.1 Orycteropus afer afer
TTCACTTTTTTTTCTTCTCTTACCCAGTCTTTCTTAAGGAAGGTGTTGTTCAGTTTCCATGTGTTTACTCTTTTTCTATTGATCTTCCTATTGTTGATTTCTAATTTGATAGCATTATGATCTGAGAAGATGCTTTGCAGTATTTCAGTGTTTTTAAATTTATAAAGGCTTGTTTTACAGCCTAACATATGGTCTATCATGGAAAATGTTCCATGTGCACTGGAGAAGAATGTATGTTGTGCTGTTGTTGGGTGATGTGCTCTGTAGATGTCTATAAGGTCAAGTTGGTGGATTGTATTGTTTAGCTCTTCTGCATCTTTGTTGAGTTTATTTCCAGTTGTTCTATCTTTCAAAGAAAATGGTGTATTAAAATCTCCCACTATCACTGTGGAGTCATCTATTTGCCTTTTCAACTCTTTTAAAGTCAGATTTATGTATTTGGGGGCTCTTTCACTGGGTCCATAGATATTTATTATGGTTATATCTTCATGTTCAATTGATCCTTTAATTATTATATAATGTCTTTCCTTGTCTCGTATGGTGGTTTTTGTTTTAAAGTCAATTTGATCAGAAATTAATATTGCCACTCCTTCTCTTTTATGGTTGTCATTTGCTTGATATATCTTTTTCCAACCTTTGATTTTTAGTCTATTCTTGTCTTTGTCTCTAAGGTGTGTCTCTTATAGATAGTATTTTATGGGTTTTGTTTTTTTATCCAATCTGCCACTTTCCACCTCTTGGGTGGTGCATTTAATTCATTAACACTCAGTTTAATTATTGACAAGTATGAATTGGTTGCTGTCATTTTGTATGTGTTTTTTCATGGTGTTCCTGGTTTCTTTGTTCCATATTATTTTCTGTGCTCACCTCATTATGTTTATGCATCATGCTATCATTTGCTTTTTTGCTGTTGTTTTAGTATTTGCTGAATATTTGTGCTTGTCCTGTTTTTTGTTGTGATGTGAAGGTTTATCATTTTTCTTTGAGGCTACCCTGTGATTTAGAATTTTCTTCCCTATACTAGAACAGTCCATTCTATCTTTCAACTCTCTTGACTACCTCACCATTTAGAAGTTCTGTAACTATACAGTATTTTCCCTCTTTTTGTTTGTAGTTGTCCTCACTTACCAATTGATGTCTCTGGTTCCCTGTTTATAATCTTGTAGGCTTATTTTACTTGGGATATGTCCATAGCTATTGTTTCTGGGCTATGTCATCTTGTGTATTAATGGTTGGTTGTTATTTGCTATTTTTGGTTCTCTGTTCAAAGG
>NW_006921599.1:2855876-2872395 GCF_000298275.1 Orycteropus afer afer
TGGTGGCTCTCACACAGTAAGTGAAGCTACAGGAGGTGTGGGTGTAGTTGTGTTGTGTGGGGACTGTTGCTGTCTTCCACTCAGTTAGACAAAAATAACAATTGAAGAACCATAAAAAAAAGTAAAAGCACATGGACTAAAAACACACTATGTAATCACACAGGAATAGTAACCAAAAAAAGAAAAAAGGGAAAAAGAAGAGGAAAAAAAAATAAACCCTGCAATATCTGGGGAGAGGGCAATAAAAAAAAAGGTAAAGAAGGAGAATATTGAAGGGAAAAATGCAAAAAGAAAAACAAGGAATGGAGTTAACTATGAGAAAGAAAAAAAAATGCAACCAGGATCAAGAAAAAGAAAAAAAGCTGAAAACTAGAACCTGGGAGGGGAAGAATAAAGCATAATAGTGAAAAAGACAAAAGTAATAATATTAGTAGTAGTTATAAAACACAAAAACAAACTAACTAAAAATCAGAAAAAGAAAAAAATTGGGGCAGGGCACCCAGGCTCTCTCTGAGCACACAGACTGGGATGCAATTCCTGCCAGCCCCAAAGGTGGGTGGGAGTGAGGGATGGCTACACCTCCGTTCATCAAGAGGGTGTGGGGTATAAGAGTAACAAGGGGAATGTCATACCTTTCCAGTCATCCAGGTCCAGAATGTCCTTGGAGTTCCCAGCAAGTGAAACCTGTTCTTACGTCCCTGGAATCTGTGAGAATGCTGTCGCTCTAAATATCCAAAATGGTCAGGCTGCTTGTAAACATTCAAAATGGTTGCACCCTCTGGACAGACAAAAGTCCACAGCTCAGCCCACCTTCCTCTTCGCTGCTTCCCCTTTTATTCACCAACCACCAGAGCAGTCCTCTGTCCAGTCCCTGGGTAGCAGGGCCATTTTTTAGGTTATTTCTTTGGTCCTACTGCCACTCGACAATATCTAAGCTGTCTGTGCCATCAGGATTGCTGCCAGATGGCAGCTTCTGTACGTCCCCTTTTTTGGTGTTTTCATGCACATTCTTCTGCTAGTTGGAGTTTAGTCCACTTCTATAGCATTCCCTTCAAGGCTCAGGGGTCCAGGATTATCTTCTGTATCTGTGTTAATTGGTTCCCCTTTTCTTTGTTGAAGAGGGTCTGTGCAGTCTTTCTGCCTATTCTTCCATCTTACTGGAACTCTTTATTTTCTTTTTTAATTAGCTCATCTAGCAATTTCTTTTATTGTTTGTCCTATTCCAAAAAATCAGTTCCTGGATTTTACTGGTTTGGTCATTTTTCTCCTTTCTAATTCATTAATTTCAAGTTATTATTATTAATTCATTTATTTTGCATTTTTGAAGTTTGCTTTGGTGTTCTTTTCCTAACTTCTTGAGTTATTGCTTATCTGATTTATTTTTAATCTTTCTTATTTATTAATATAACTATATAATACAATAATTCTAGTTATTGCTTTAGGTATATCCCATAGTTTCTGATAAGTCAGTCTTCCATCATTATTTTCTAGGTATTACCCAATTTAAATGTTTATTTCCTCTTTAACTGAAATGTTTTGGAAAAAAAAAAAAAAGAAAAAGCATTTTACAGTTCCGGGTGCATTTTAAAATTTCCATAATTTGTATGGTTTTAATATTGGTATTTAATTTTACTATTTTACTCCATTAGTCATAGAACATTACCTGTATTATGTCCACTTTGAGGAAGTTGTTGAAGTTTTCTTTGTGGCTTCATATATGACCAGTTTTGGCAAATGTTTTATAGACACTTGAAAAAATGTGTAGTCTTGGTTTTCAAGGTATCAATTTCTATATATATTTATATACACTAAATATATGTTATTGAGATATTACATCTTCTTTTGAGGTCTACTTTATTTATTAATGATTAACAAAGAAGAATTTAATAAAAAAGAATTATTAACTAGTAAGAGGATTGGAGTGTCTAGGTAGCACAAACGGTTAAGTGCAATAGACTACTAACTGAAAAGCTGACTATTCAAATCTACCCAGAGGTACCTCAGAAGAAAGATGTGGCAATCTGCTCCAAAACACCACACCATTGAACGTCTTATGGAGTGCAGTTCTAATCTGCACCTATGGGGTTGCCATGAGTCAGAATTAACTTCGTGCAGCTGGTTGGGTTTAACAGGGGATTAACTAAATAGAACTCTAAAGAATACAGTGATAGTAAACACAGGGTGTAGCCACTCCCTCTAAGGCTGGTCATAGGAATTTCCCAGAAGGTATTAGGCATGGTTTGAGAGAGAGAAGGCAATGTAACAGGATAGAGCCTTCTGCTCATGCAAGATAGTTGCACCTTCACTACTTGCCTGAGCTCAGTTTCATAAATCTTTTCCACATGATGATAGCTTGCTGCTGTGTATGTGTCCAACCTTAAAGACTAACTGCATTAGACAACACCCAGCTCATAATGGGAAGCTCAGGCCACTTAGTCACTGATGTCCCATGGATAGGCATTTAGTCTCTACCAAGACCCAGTACCAAGCCAGCAGCTGTTTCCTGAAAGGAGAATAATTATCTGCAAGGCAAAGATTTAGTTTAAAATCATAGAATTCTGTGCTATGATTCTCCTACTACTAATTTCCAGAGGATTCACACAGCATTCCTATCTGTCACGGATACTTTGGATATCATTGTATGTAATAGATCATAAGGCCAAAGTGATAAAGCAGTTTGCATTGCTAGTTGGACTTGCTGCAGAGCCTATTCTTATTATTCTGGTCCTAATTGGAAACTGGCAGTTTTATGGTCAACTCTGTAGATGTGTCCGTGTAGCACACAGATATGATATATATTGCTTCCCAAATCTTTGTGGTAGACAGTGTGAAGTTCTGTGACTTAGTCTTTCATTGTGGAGGGAAGGTGTTTCTTGAAATATTCTAGACCACTGAACCTTAGAATGTATATATATATATATTATATATACATATATAGTAGTCACAAAATTATACAGAATTTATTTCTAAGATATTATGTGGAATTCAAGGTAAACAATGCTTGATGAATTATTTAGCCAATGTGTCTCATAAATACTTTTTTCCCCTTTTTTCTAAACAGCTTTATTGAAGTATAATGACATACAGTAATATCATATTTAGAGTGTTGTTGTGGATTGATAAGTTTTGGCATACGTATATAACTGGGATACAATCACCACTATCAAGGTAATGAATGTATCTGTCTCAGTTACCTAGTGCTGCCATAACAGAAATACCATAAGTGGGTGGCTTTTAAGAACAGAAATTGATTTTCTCATATTTCATGAGATTAAAAGTTCAAATGTAAGACAAAGCTCTAGATGGAGTTTGTTTTCTCTATTTCAGCTTCTAGTAGCTGCCAGCAATCCTTGGCATTCCTGGATTCATCTCTGTGCATGTGTCTGTTTTCAAATGACCTTTGTCCCCTGTATGTATCTTTGTTTGGGTCCATTTTGCTCTTTTTATACCTCAGAAGTGATTAGGTTTAGGACCTACCTCCCTTGGATATGACCTAATTAACATGACAAAGAAAACCCTATTTCCAACGGTATCACATCCACAGGTATAGAGGGCAGTACTTCAATACATGTTTTGGGTGTACACAATTCAATCTATAGCACTATCAATTATCCCCAAAAGTTTCTTTGTGCCACTTTGTAATTTCTCTGTCCATCATCCCCTGTGCCTTGGTAATCATGGGTCTACTTTCTGTCACTACAGAAAAATTTGCATCTTCTAAAATTACACATAAATGAAATCATAAAGTATATACGCTTTTTCTAACTTCTTTTACTCAATTTTTTTTTTAAATTTTGAGATTCATCCATGTTGCTGCATGCATCAATAGCTCATTCCTTTACATTGAAAAATAGTATTCCATTATATGGGTATAAAACAATCTATTCACCCTTTCATTTGTTGATAGATATTTGAGTTGTTTCCAGTTTAGGGCTATTACAAATAAAGCTGCTATAAACATTTGTTAAGTCTCCATTTGGACATTTTTCTTGGGTAAATACCTAGGATTAGAATGGCTGGATCATATGATAGGTTTATGTTTAACTTTTCCAGAAACTGCCAAGCTATTTTCCAAAGTTGTTTTAGTAGTTCTATCATTTTACATCCCCACCTGCAGTATATGAGAGTTTTGGTTGCTCCACACCCTCGCCAACACTTTGTATACAACTGTTCTCTTTAATTCTAGATATTTCAATAGGTACACAGTGTATAGTATCTCACTATAGTTTTAATTTGCATTTTAGGTAGAGTTCTTTTAATTTAGGACTTCATAAAAGTAACAAGAGTTGAGAATGATTTGGC
The DNA here is from genome assembly GCF_000298275.1 of Orycteropus afer afer. Lineage (NCBI taxonomy): Eukaryota > Metazoa > Chordata > Mammalia > Tubulidentata > Orycteropodidae > Orycteropus > Orycteropus afer. The sequence goes on from NW_006921599.1 coordinate 2,860,179, forward strand.
CTATAAAATTGCCCTAAGACTAAATAGTTAAAAAATAGTTACATATATTAAATAGCACAAATAATAAGCATCTGATATTTACTTTCACTCTCTTCTTTCAAAATATATGTCTATATCAGAAGCTCAGTGAGGCCAAAGAGTAATAAATCTACCTGGTCAAGTTTCTGAAATTTTATGTTTATCTCTCACTCTCTAGTTCATGTAAGTCTCATGTAAGTCTTACATAAAGTATTTGCTATTTCCTATAAATCTGATCCAACTAGTATAATATCAATATAATGGACCAGAGTGATACACTGCAGAATATCAAGATTATCAATATTTCTGCAGACTATATTTTAGCAGGAAAAAAAAAAAAACCTGCCATCAAGTTGATTCCAACTCACAGCAACCCCCTTTGGGTTCCCAAGGCAGTAAATCTTTTAGGAAGTAGATTGCCCCATCTTCCTTCCATGGAGTGGCTGGTGGGTTTGAACTGCTAGCCTTCTGGTTAGCAGTTAAATAGCATAAGCACTGTACCACCAGAGTGCCTTTATTTTAGCAGAGAACAGTAGAATTGACATAACTCTGAGGTATGACCATGAATGTGTACTGTTTGTCCTTTCAGGTAAATACAAACTGCTTCTGGTGATCCTTACAAATTGGTATAAAGAAAAGGACATTAACCAGGTCAGCAGTTGATTGATCAGGGACCATACTGATTTGCTCCAGTAGAATTACTAGTTATACCATCAACAGCAATTGCAACTAGAGTTACCACTTAAATAAATGTGTGATAATCCATATCCTTTTGTAAAATTCACCTGACTCCTACACAAGCTATAAGGGAGTTAATGGAGGTATGATAGGCATCCCCACTTCTAAACCTTTCAAAAGATGCACTTCCTCCAGTGATGCAGTATTGCTTCTGATGTGTCATCTTGGTATGAAAGGGAAATTCCAGAGGCTCCCATTTACTTTTCCTACCAAAGATACTGCTTGAGTGCTGTGATAGTTGAGGTTGGTGTCAACTTGGCTGGACCACGATTCTGAGTGGTGAGGTGGTTATTGCCATAATGAGATTGGACATATATGCTTTGAGCAGCCACTGAAAGGAAGTTTGACTGGGGTTGTCTCCTGCTTCCAATATACACACACACACACACACACACACACACACACACACACACATATATATATATATATATACATACATACATACATCCTGGGAAAATGAAAGACCCTTCTGTGGATCTGGATCCTATTGTGCTGCCTATAACTGTCTGTGAGTGAGCAATCTATCATTCTGCCTGGTGATCTTGCATTCATCATCCACTGAAGTCAACAGCTGGTATACTGCCTGCCAACCTCGAGCTCATCAGCTCCTGCAGATGCATGAGTTTGGAAAAGCCTCCAGTTTGACATTTGATCCAGGAACTTGGGACTTGCCAGCTTCAAGCATAAGCTTTTTTCCTAAATTTCTCTCTCTCTCTCTCTCTCTCTCTCTCTATATATATATATATATACACATACATACACACACACACACACACACATAAGCTTTATTGGTTTTGCTTCTTTAGAGAACCCAGTCTAACACAGATGCCTGAAAAACTCACTGAAGGTTGAGTACCAGTAGGTGTCCTGCATACCACTGGTAGTTTCACAACACTGGATTCAGAACTAGAAATCTCACTGGAACAATTGTTTTCCTGCAGTGCCCCCAGAGTGGTCTCTGCTGACAGTGTTTAATACTAAACCAAAACTCACTGCTGTGGAGTTGGAGCTGACTCACAGAGACCCCTCCTTGGGTTTCCAAGGTGGTATCACTACAGAAGTAGATTGCCCAACCTTCCTTCTGAGGAGTAGTTGGTGGTTTTGAACTGTCAGGCTTCTGGTTAGCAGTCAAATATCTTAGGTACTACACCACTGGAGCTCCCATGTTTAATACTACACAGCTTGAAAAAGAGAAATGTCTATAGAGTCCATCTCCAGTATCACAAAGCAGGGCAATGAACTGTTAACATGCTGTTGCGAAATAATAAATTGATAACTATCACAATTTTTAACATTTCTGGATTGATTTTCACATATCAAAGAGTTGGGTTTTATTTTATGATCCAATTTAGTCACTTTCCTAAAAAATAGGTGAGACTTTCTTATTTCCACTTATTTGTATGATAGACATATTTGGTCATAGTTCTATCCCATTATCCTCCATATTATATTTACTGTTTTTATAGCTTCTAAAATTCTTTCAATATGTGGTCTATTTGCCTTTTTCTGTTTTTCTTGTATTGATAATTTGAAAGGTTTGTATTTTTTTAATTGTGATTAACTTCACAATAATTGTATTTCACTCCAATAATCTTTTGCTTCTTTGACAGTAATAACTCTCTGCTTTGAACAATGATGAAATTATCATATATTTCCTCTTCCCTTTTCTCCTTTTTCTTTTCTGAAACCCAATTCCCAGCTGATTTTATCTTACTTAGTGTTTACCTCTAAATTTCAAACATACTTATTATCTTCATTACTGTTTTATCAGCTATAAATAAATCATTCTTTTGATCTTCAGTTACAAAAGGTATAAAATTATCATACTTTGATTTCCTTCTATCTTCTCTTTTTCTTCTCCTTCACTTTTCAGGTATTCCTATATTATCAAGGTTTAAAACTGTTAAGAGTTGTGACAGTTTTTGTGGGTGCCAGAGGAAGACACAGACTTCTGGGTCAGAGACAAAGGGAAGTTTATTACTCACAGCCTCACAGCAATAGCAGTATCTGGAGTATCATCATTTTATTGTTCCAGTTCTCCAAGCCCCAGTTCCTACAGGGCAATACAATAAGGGCCAGGTGACACCTACACACACAGCAGATTGTGTTACATGAGAAGAATCCTGAGCTTAGGAACTCAAATATTTTATCATAGGCTCTAAGCAAATCTATTCTTTGCCCTACAGGGAGACAATATCTTTATTATGTTGTTGTTGTTATGTACAATGGAGTCAGACCTGACTCATAGCGACCCCTCTTGGGTTTCTGAGGCAGTATCACTACGAAAGTAGATTGCCCAACCTTCCTTCCGAGGAGTGGCTGGTGGGTTTGAACCACCAGCCTTCTAGTTAGCAGTCAAGTGCCTTAGCCACTACGCTATCTTTATTATAGTGGACAATAATTAAATTTGACTCTTGCTTCATAGGTTGATACTGTATCTTCCAAGGTTGTTAACTATACAAACATCCTCAAACGTAGGTCAGAACACCATATATAAGTTTAGCAGACAATATTTCTACATACATATTTATATGTGCTATAAGAATGTTCATATATATAATACAGTTAATAGGGGGAAAATTATGATAACTTCTTAGCCACAGCCAAACACCCTGAGGGAGTGAGCTGTTGGGCCCGTGGACTTGGGACCATGGTTATGGGAGACTATGGTAGTTAACTTCGTGTGTCAAGTTGGCTGGGCCTGGTTGAGTGGCTGGGCAGCTGGATGTAGTATTCCCCATGATAAGACTGGTAATCAACTCCATGGTGGAATCTACTGTGAGCAGCTGTTAGCCTTAGGGCTGTGGTCAGCTTCCTGTATATGAGGAGAAGCCTTAGAAATGGTCTCTAGCTTATGGTACACTTGAACCCTGCGTGTAGCTGTGTTGTCGTTCAGCAGCCTACCATGCTCTGCCAACCTTGGGACTTTCAATGGACTTGAATTAATGGCCTGCCATGTGCTTTGGTAACATTGGAACTGTGTCTTTTTACTTGTCAACCTTGGGCTTGTCAGCCTCAGCAGCCAGCAGCTTTCTGAGTGAAGAAAAGCCTCTAGCTTCAGTGGGCTAGGAGCAAGAGGCAAAGCTAAAGCTCAAGGCTGAGGGACTTTCACCCAGCCCCTGGAACACAGCACTTTGCACTTGGACTTAAAGCCTCCAAACTGTAAGAGAATAAACTCCTGTTTTTTCAAGTACCCTTTTGTGGTAGATTCCTGTCAGAGCAGCAGTAGGTAACCAAAACAGGGACATCAAGCTCAATTGCCATAACATACTACACAAAAACATTGTTCTACATCCTACTTTGGTGAGTAGCGAGTGGGGTCTTGAAAGCTTGCAAGTGGCCATTTAAGATGCAACAACTGTCTCTCCTCATTCAGAGCAAAGAAATGCAGGAAACCAAAGATGCATGGAAACAGTTAGTCCAAGGGACTAGTAGACCCTGCAAACCTCAGCCTCCATGACCCTGAGACCAGAACTAGATGGTGCCCAGCTACCACTGTCAACCACTCAGAAAGTGATCTGTGTAGGAGATTCTAGATAGAGTGGGGAAAAAATGTGGAACAAAACTCAAAATCACAAAAAAGAACAGGCTTACTGGTCTGATACAGACTGATGAAACCCCTGAGACTATGGCCTCTAGTCACCCTTTGGACTGGAATTGAACTCACTCCCATGGCTTCCAGCCAAACAAAAGACAGTGAACATACACCAGGTAGGTACACTCCTTATAACAATCCATCATAGGCGATAAGAAGAACAATATTTGCACAGGGAGATAGCTCAGAGGGCAGGAATGCATAGGAAAGAAGGACACAGGGAAAAAAGGTAACCACAGAAAAGAAGTGGGAAGAGAGCTGTTACATTGTGGGCATTATAGAAAATGTCACAAAACAGAATGTGTATGAACTGTTGTATGGAAGACGAAATTGCTCTGTAAATTTTCACTCAAATCACAGTTACAAAAAAAAAAAAAAAAAAGTCAGAACAAAAACTGTCATATCTGTGCTCAAAAGACATGTAAATATACGAAAGAACTGCCTCCCGACCATAACATTTATATTGGGCCATAATTACCACATTTCTTTTAGTTTTATTCTTTCCACCAGTCCTTTTGTTCTAGCTTTTTCATTCACCTCTTGATTTGCTCGTTTGTCTTCTACTGGTTTACTCAAGAAAGGCTCATGAGAAATACTATTCCTCAAGTTTACAAATGCTCCAAACATGTTTTCTTTAAACACTAGCTTTATACCTGAACAGCAGTTTGGGTTTGAAACTGTTTGGAGTATTACTTCCCTGTTTTCTAGTATTGAATGTTACTGTAGAGGAGTCTGAGCACATCTTCATTTTTCTCCCCTGTCAAAAGTGAGATGTTTTAATAATAAATTACATGATAATAAAGAATAAATTAAGTTTGATGTCAAATACCTAAGGGTTAACAGTTATGTGTCAACTTTTCCTAGAGTATAGTGTGTCCTTTTAAGTTTGTATATTATTCTGGTATTTCTACCATAATTTTAAATATTTGTTCTGTCCCATTATTTTAGTTTCTCCTTTGAGGACATCAATTATAAGTATGTTAAATTTCCTTTACCTGTCTCTTTTGCTATCATTTTTATGTCAAATCGTTTTAACTATTTATTTGCACTTTCTCAATTTTTCATATTCCCCTGATTTACTCTTCTCTCACAACAGCAATTTATTTTCTTTCTCATGATTCTTTCCATTTATCTTTATTTCTCGTGGTTTTTCTTTCTTTCTTCTACTACTTCTTTTTGGAGCTCTATCAGCTCATATTTCATCTCCTGCTAATTTCTCATTTATCTTCCCTGAAATCCTACTGTTCTGCTTTGTGCTCTTGTTTTACAGAAGTAATTCTTTTGTTATTATTATTCTTTAATTCCTGGAGAAATATTTGGTCATAATTTTCATCTGCTGCGTTGCAAAATTTTCTTCTGTGTTCTCTTTATAGGAAGATCCTTTTCTTATTCCTTTTCTGTTTTGTTTTGTTTACCCTTGTAATCTTTATGTACAGCACTAGCTACTTTCTCTTTAATTACACAGCTCTGAACAAGGTGAATTTTTTCTTGAGCCCTCTCTTTATAGGAGGTCCTTGTGGGGTTGGGCTTAAGGCCATGTTCAGGCTAGCAGGACTTTTCCTTATGACTCATGGTTGTCTTTGAAGATTTTTAGCCTTTTACTTGTTTAAGCAAATGGATAAAGGCAGTTGTAGGTTTGTTCAAAGTCAAAAAGTTCAACTTCTTACTCTAGTCTGCACCACTCTGCTTCCCACAATGTAGTGTGTCTGTGTAGTTAGTTATTCTGTTTAGTCCTGCTTTCTGGGTTTCTCAGAATCAAATGAAATGCTCCCACCAGCAGTATTCCTCCTTCTTGCTGTTGTAATAAAGGGATTTGGCATTTGCACTTTGGATTATGCCCCCCTCACAATTTTTTGAAATGCATATTTTCCGGCTGTCTTTAAAATCACAGCTCCAGGTGAAATTTCTCTGCTTTCCTCACCGTGCTAATGTAGTAATTCTTCTGCTCATTCTTTTTGTTGCTTTTGGAATGCTTGTAAAAGTGATTGAAAGTCACTCTTTTATTTTCTCTATTGATTTTATCTGTAACTCCTATTAGGTGACTATTTGATTTCCTAGATTATTTTCATAATATTTCTATTTGCTTGTTCATCTTCCTGAAAGAGCTCCTTCCCTTTGTTTTCCAACTCTACTGAACTTGTTCTTCTAGTTGTAATATGTAAGAATATGTCTTGCTCTTTAACTGTTGTTTGTTTTGAGATATAAATAAAATTCTACTTTTGTTGTGTTCTTTGAGCTATCTGAAAGATTTATTTTTAAATTTTGGTACCCTTCCTGCATAACTATTTCCTCTGAGTTCTTTATTTTCTTTGGCTGTTTTTGATTCTGTCTTCCATCTTGAAAGCTTTCCTGAAGTGTCTGGCCATCTTTAGCTATCCATTTATATTTAAGAATGAGATACTAAAAAAGTAATTGGGAGCTCTGTATGTAATAGCTAAGACCTTTTGACTGAACAAAAAGTGAACGGAGCTATGGTTAGCTTCTACTTGTCTTTTTGCCCCCCTTCCTTTACCTCCCATCCCTGGTATGGTAGTTAAGGTTATGTGTCAGCTTGGCTGGGCCTGGTTTTGAGTGGCTGGGCAGTTGGATCAGTTATTCCCCATGAGGAGATTGGTAATTGTGGTAGTTCAATTTGTGTGTCAACTTGGCGGCTCCTAGTTGAGTGGCTGGGCAGCTACATGTAGTTATTCCCCATGGTGAGACTGGTAATTAACTCCATGGTGGGAGTTAATTGCTCCATTGGAGTAGCTGAGTAGCTGCTTTGGGTATGTGGTCTGCTTCCCATATATAAGAAACAATTTTGGGAATGGTCTCTAGCTTATGGCTTGCTTGAACCCTGCATGTAGCCGTGTCATTGTTCACCAGCCTGCCATGCTCTGCCAACCTTGGGACTTTCAATGGACTTGAATTAATGGCCTGCCGTGTGGTTTGGTAACATCAGGACTGTGCTTTTGACTTGTTAACCTTGGGCTTGTCAGTCTTGGCAGCCAGCAGCTGCCTGAGTAAAGAAAACCCTCTAGGCTCCAGTGAGCCAGAAGCAGAAGGCAGAGCTGAAGCCCAAGGTTGAGGGGCTTTCACCCAGCCTCTAGAGCTTGGCACTTTGAACTCAGACTTAAAGCATCCAAATTGTAATAGAATAAACTCCTGTTTCTTCAAGCCATCCCACTGGTGGTATATTCTTGTCAGAGCAGCACTAGGTAACCAGAATAGTAATCAACTCCATGGTGGAATCTACTGGAGCAGCTGGTAGTGGTCTGCTTCCAGCATATAAGCAGCAGCTTTGAGAAAGGTCTCTGCAGCTTTTGGGCATGCTTGGACCCTGCATGCACCTGAGTCTTCATTCAGTAGCCTGCCATGTTTTCTGCTAATCTTAGGATTGTTCCTGGACTTGAGCCTGCTGTGTTGTGTGATAATCTTGGGACTGTGCCATTTTATTTGTCTACCTTAGGTTTGTTAGCCTCAGCAGCCAGCAGCTGCCTGAGAAGAGACACCTCTATCCTCAATAGGCTGGGAGCAAAAGGCAGAGCTTAAGTTAAGTGTGAAGGGCTTTCATTCTGCCACTACAGCTTCACACATTGAAGCCAGACTTCTAGTCTCCTAAACTGTAAGGGAGTAAATCCCTGTTTGTTCAAAGCCACCCATTTGTGGTACTTCTGTTAGAGTGGCACTAGAGAACCAAAACACCTGGTAACCAACAAAGTTAGTTTCTTTCCATATATAAACCTTTCCTCGAGTTTTTACAATAGCAGACTAATACACTACTTGTCCTTCTGTGTTTGCCTTCTTTCACTCAGCATAATGTCCTCCAAGTTCATCCACATTATGAGGCATTTTATGGATTCTACATTATTCTTTAGTGTTGCATAATATTCCATCATGTGTATATATCATAGTTTAGTTATCAATTCCTCTGTTGGATGGGCACTTAGGTTGTTAACAACTCTTTGCTATTGTAAATAGTGCTGTGATGAACATGGGTATGCATATATCTACCTGTGTCTGAGCTCTCACTTCTTTAGGATATATACCTAGTAATGGGATTGCTGGATAAAATGGTATTTCTATTTCCAACTTTTTAAGAAATCATCATGCCATTTTCCACAGTGGTGGTATCATTTTACAGTTTTATCAGCAATGTATGGGGATCCCAATCTCTATATATCCTTGCCAGCATTTGTTATTTTCTGTCTTATTGAACTTTGCTACTACTGCTGGGGTGAGCTGGTATATCATTTTTGTTTTGATTTGCATCTCTCTAATGGTTAAGGATCATGAAAATTTCTTCACGTGTTTGTTGGCCATCTGATTAGCTTCTTTGGTGAAGTGTCTATTCATGTCTTCCAGCTATTTTTTAATTGGATCGTTTGTCTTTTTGATGCTAATTTATTTGAGTTTTCTTCTCTAAATTCTAGAGATAAGTTCCATGTCAGATATGTCATTGCTGAATATTTTTTCCCAGTCTATAGGTTCTCTATTTACTCTTTTGGAGATGTCTTTTGATGCACATAAGAATTTAATAATTAGAATGTCCTAGTCATCTAGTTGGGAACTCTGGTAGCATAGTGCTTAAGGCACTTGACTGCTAACCAGAAGACTGGCGGTTCAAACCCACCAGCCACTCCTTGGAAGGAAGGTTGGGCAATCTACTTCTGTAGTGATACCATCTTGGAAACCCAAGGAGGGGTCGCTATGAGTTGGGTCCGACTCGACTGCACATAACAACAGTCATCTAGTTAACTTCTGCTACTTGTGCATTTTTACTTATGTTTTGTAGTCTATTAATGCCATATATTGAAGTCTCTAAATTTGCCCCTATTTTATCTTTGATGAACTTTATACTGCTAGGTTTCACATTTAAAACTTTGATCCATCTGGAGTTAGTTATAGTGTATGGTGTGAGGCATGGATCTTGTTTCGGTTTTCTGCAAATGACTATCCAGTTTGCCAGCATCATTTGTTAAAGAGACTCTCTCTTCCCCATTTTATGGATTTTGGCCCTTTGTCAAAGATCAGCTGACCATAAGTTGATGGATCTATTTCTGGGTTCTCAGTTTTGTTCCACTGGTCTATGTGTCTGTCACTGTACCAATACTAGGCTGTTTTGATCCTGTGGCTGTACAATATGTTTTGAGATCTGGGAGAGTGAGACCTCCTACTTTGTTCTTCTTCACTAGTGCTTTGCTTACCCAAGACATATTTCCTTTCCATATAAAATTAGGAATTGTTTTTTGGGTTTTTTGAATTTTTATTGTGATTTGGGTAAAAGTTTACAGAGCAAATTCACTTTCCATACAGCAGCTCACATACACTTTATGTCATGATATTGATTAATTTTTCACAATGCAAACCCTCTCCTCCTTCCTCCCCATAGTTACCTCTTCCCTGTGTCCTTCCTTCCCGTGTACTCCTGCCCCCTGAGCTGTCTCCCTGTGCATACACAGCCCTGCTAGTCTCCCATGAGTGATCTCTCCAAGGAGTGTATCTACCTAATGTAAATGTTCAGCTCATATGCGTGTCCTTTGTTCGGATGGAAGCCACAGGAGTGGGTTCAATTCCAGACCTGAAGGGCAGCTAGGGGCCATAGTCTTAGTGGTTCCATCAGGCTCTATTGGACCAGCAAACCTGGTCCCATTTTTTTAAAAAAATGAGTTTGACTTTTGTTCCACATTGTTCTCCCATTCTATCTAGGATCTCTTACATAGATCCCCCTCCAAGTGGTTGACAGTGGCAGCCAGGCACTATTTAGTTCTTCTGGTCTCACAGTTGTATAGGCTGAGTATCAATGGTATAGCAGTGGCTTGGACTAATTATTTCCATTGGTCTTTGGTTTTCTTCATTCTTCTTTGCCCTGGATGAGGAGAGACCATCATTGCATCTAGATGTCCACCTGCAAGCTTTTAATATCCTAGTCACTATTTGCTGAAGAGGAGCTCTGGTAGTGTAGTGCCTAAAGCACTTGACAGCTAACCAGAAGGCTGGTGGTTCAAACCCACCAGCCACTCCTCAAAAGGGAGATGGGGTGATTTACTTCCATAGTGATACTGCCTTGGAAACCCAAGGAGGGGTCGCTGAGTCAGGTCCGACTTGACGGCACATAACAACAACATTTGCTGAATTAAGAAGTGGAACAATGTTTTTGTATAGTATGTTATGCCAATTGAGTTTGATGTCCTCTGTGACTATGGTCCTGAGCCCACAGGTCCAATTACTCACTTCCTCTGGGTAGCTGGCTGTGGCCAAGAAGTGACTATAACCTTGTCCCTTGTCAGCTGTACTATATACCTGGAAATTCTTACAGAACATACCAATACACTGTCCTAAATACATTGAAATATTGTCTGCCAACCCTATGCATGGTCTTGGGCACACTCCCCCCTGCACAGACATACCTAATAGTTCAGCCTGTCCACCCATCTATCCACCCATATATCAATGTTTGCCTTCACTGACAAGGCAGTAGTGTATGTGCAAAAGGGTTCATCTTTGCTGTCTGTACCTCCCATGTACCTCTCTATGTCTTCCTCTTCCTTAATGTCACCATGTTGATCACTCACATTTGGTACACTGCCCTTCTCTTCATTCAAATCATTACTTTTCTCTACCTGTCTAACAGTGTTCCCTCCCCCGCCCAACCCTGGTAACCAACAAAGAAAATTTTCTTCTATATATAAACCTTTCCCAGACTCCACAATAACGGACTAATACAGTATTTGTCCTTCTGTGAGTGACTTATTTCACTCAGCATAATGTCCCCCAAGTTCATACATGTTATGCAGTGTTTTGCAGATTCTACATTATTCTTTAGAGTTGCAGAGTATTCCATTGTGTGTATGTACCAGAGTTTGGTTATCCATTCGTCTGTTGATGGGCACCTAAGTTGTTTCCATCTTTTGGCTATTGTAACTAGTGCTGTGATGAGCATGGGTGGGTGTATATCTATTCTTGTCCTGGCTCTCACTTCTTTAGGATATATACCTAGTAATGGAATGGCTGGGTCAAATTATATTTCTAACTCCAGCGTTTTAAGGAATCGCCATATTTGCTTTCCACAATGGTTGTATCATTTTACAGTCCCACCAGCAGTGTATAAGACTCCCAATCTCTCTATCTCCTCACCAACATTTGTTATTTTCTGTCTTCTTGAACTTGCTCCTCGTGCTGGGGCAAGATGGTATCTCATTGTTGTTCTGATTTGCATCTCTTTAATGGCTAATGATCGTAAACATTGTTGGTTGTGTGACCTTCCTCTTTGGTGAAGTGTCTATTCATGTCTCCCTGCCCATTTTTAAATTGGATTGTCTTTTTGTTATTGAGGTGTTGGAGTTTTCTATAAATTCTAGAAATAATTTATTTGTCACATATGTCATTGCCAAATATTTTTTCCCAATCTGTAGGTTTTCTTTTGACTCTTTTGTAGAAGTCTTTGGAAGAACATAAAAATTTAATTTTTAGAAGGTCCCATTCATCTAGTTTATGGCCTGTAATTTCCAATTGCCTCCAGGCCGTGATATTTCCAATCGCCTCGTATGCATGTGAAAGCTGGACAATGGATAAGGAAGACCGAAGATGAGTGGATGCTTTTAAGTTGTGGTGCTGGTGAAGAATGCTAAAAGTACCATGGACTCCTAAAAGAACTAACAGATCTGTCCTGGAGGAAGTTCAGCCAAGATGCTCCTTGGAAGCAAGAATGGCCAGATTTTGTCTCACCTACTTTGGTCATGTTGTCAGAGGGGACCATTCCCTGGAGAAGGATGTCATGCTTGGTAAGGTGGAGGGTCAACGAAAGAGGGGAAGGCCTTCGATGAGATGGATTGACACAGTAGCTGTGACAATAAGCTCAAGTATAGCAAGGATCATGGAGCTGGT
>NW_006921599.1:2873317-2876407 GCF_000298275.1 Orycteropus afer afer
TAATTCCAGTAGATTTTTTGACTGAGTCTCTTGGATTTTCTAGGTATAGGATCATATCATCAGCAAATAAAGATAGTTTGACTTCTTTCCCAATTTGGATGCTTTGATTTCCCTTTCTTGCCTTATTGCTCTGACTAGGACTTCCAGTACAATGTTGAATAGAAGTGGTGATAGAGGACATCCTTGTCTGGTTTCTGTTCACAAGGGGAATGGTGTCAGTCTCTCTCCATTGAGAATAATGTTGGCTGTTGGTTTTGCATACATGCCCTTTATTCTTTATTGAAGAATATCCCTTCTGTTTCTATTTTGCTGAGAATTTTGATCAGGAATGGGTGTTGGATTTTATCAAATGCCTTTTCTGGCATTGATTGACATGATCATGTGGTTCTTTTCCTTTATTTATGAGATGGGTAACTTTGTTTTTCTAACGTTGAACCATCCTTGCATGAACCCCACTTGGTCATAATGAATGATTTTCTTGATATGTTGTTGGAATCTATTGGCTAGGATTTTGTTGAAGATTTTTGCAACTATATTCATGAGAGTTATTGGTCTGTAGTTTTGAGTGATGTCTTTGCCTAGTTTTGGTATTAAAGTTATGCTTGCTTCATAAGATGAGTTTGGGGGATTCCATTCTTTTCCATGTTTTAGAATAGTTTGAGTAGGATTGGTGTCAGTTCTTCTCTGAATGTTCAGTAGAATTCTCTGGTGAAACCGTCTGGCCCAGGACTTTTTTTGTCGTTGATAATTTTTTTATGACCTGCTCAATTTCTTCTTTTGTTATGGGTCAGTTCAACTCTTCCACCTCAGTCTGTGTTAGTTTAGGTAAGAAGTGTGTTTTTAGAAATCTGTCCATTTCTTCCAGATTTTCAAATATGTTGGAGTACAGTTCTTCATAGTATCCTGATATTATCCTTTTTATTTCAGTTGATTCTGTTGTGATGTCACCCATTTCATTTCTCATTTGTGTTATCTGTATTCTCTCCTTTTCCTTTGTGAAATTTGCCAGTGGTTTGTCAGTGTTATTAATCTTTTCAAAAAACCAACTTCTAGTCTTGTTGATGTCTTCTATTGTCTTTCTACTTTTTGTTTCATTGATTTCTGCTCGAATCTTTATTATTTTCTTTCTTCTGGTGACTACAGGTTTTTCTTGCTGTTCTTTTGCTAGTTGTTGGAGATGTTTGTTCAAAGTGTTGATTTTGGCTTTTTCTTCTTTTTTAATGTGTGCAATTATTGCTATAAATTGCCTCTGATCACTGCTCTTGCTGTACCTCAAAGATTTTGGTTTGTTGTATTTTCATTCTCATTTGATTCAAGGAATTTTAAATTTCATTTTTTATTTCTTCTATTTCCCAGTTGTTTTTGAGGAGGGTGTTGTTCAGTTTCTGTGTTTGCTCTATTGTCACTGATCTTCCTGTTGTTGATTTCTAATTTGATAGCATTGTGATCTGAGAAGATGCTTTGCAGTAATTCAATGTTTTCAAATTTATTAAGGCTTGCTTTATGGCCTAACATATGGTCTATCCTGGAGAATGTTCCATGTGGAGTGGAAAAGAATGTATATTGTGCTGTTGTTGTTGGGTGAAGTGCTCTGTAAATGTCTGTAAGGTCAAGTTGGTGGACTGTATTATTTAGCTCTTCTGCATTTTTTTTTTTTTTTTAGTTTCTTTCTAGTTGTTCTATCTTTCATTGAAATTGGTATATTAAAGTCTTCAACTATGACTCTGGAGTCATCTATTTCCCTTTTCAACTCTTTTGAAGTCTGATTTATGTATTTTGGAGCTCTTTCATTGAGTCCATAGATATTTATTATGGTTATATCTTCTTGCTCAATTGATCCCTTAATCATTATATAATGTCCTTCCTTGTTTCATATGGTAGTTTTTGTCTTAAAGTCACTTTTATCAAAAATAAATATTGCCACTCCTGCTCTTTTTTGGTTGCCATTTGCTTGATATATTTTTTTCCAACCTTTGATTTTTAGTCTATTTTTGTCTCTGTCCCTAAGGTATGTCTCTTGTAGACAGAATATTGATGAGTTATGTTTTCTCAACCAGTCTGCAACTCTCTGTCTCTTGAGTGATACATTTAATCCATTGACATTCAGTGTAATTATTGACAAGTATGAATTGGGTGCTGTCATTTTGTTGTTTTTTTTTTCATGATGTTCCTGGTTTCTTTGCTCCATATAATTTTCTGGAGTGAGCTCATTATATTTATGAACTGTGTTATCATTTCCTTTGTTGCTACTGTTTTAGTATTTGCTAAATTTTGTGCTTGTCCTCTTTTATATTGTGATGTGAAGATTTATCATTTTTCTTTGAAGTTACCCTGTGATTTATGATTTTCTCCCAAAGGTTAGAACAGTCCATTCTCTCTTGACTTCCTCACCACTTAGGAGTTCTATTACTACACTATTTTTTTCCCTCTTTTTGGTTGTGTTCTCATTTGCCAATTGACGTCTTGGGCCCCCTGTTTACAGTCCTGTAAGCTTATTTTACTTTGGATATGTCCATAGCTGTATTGGTTTCTAGATTATGTCATCTTGTGTATTAATGGTTGGTTGTTGTTTGCTATTATTGGTTCTCTGTTCAAAGGATTCCTTTTAGTATCTCTTGTAAGGTTGTTCTAGTTTAACAAATTCCCTTAATTTCTGGTTATCTGGAAATCTCCTAATTTCACCATCGAATTTAAGGGACAATTTTGCTGGGTATATAATTCTTGGTTGAAATTTTTTCTCTTTCTGGGTTTTATATATACCATCCCATTGCCTTCTTGCTTGCATGGTTTCTGCTAAGAAATCAGAGTTTATTCTTACTAGGTGTCTTTTCTAAGTCACTTTTCTTTTTTCCCATGCTTTCAGGATTCTTTCTTTGTCTTTGGTTTTGATGAGTTTGATGCTGATATTCTTGGTGGTTTTCTTTTGGGGTCTATCCTATTTGGGGTTCATTTGACTTACTGAATTGAAATATTCTCATCTTTCATCATATCAGGGAAGTTCTCTTCCAACAAATCTTGGACAATCTTCTCAGTGATTTTCTCTTTCTCTTCCTGTTCTGGAATTCTGATTACATGTAGGTTATTCCTTTG
>NW_006921599.1:2877366-2888030 GCF_000298275.1 Orycteropus afer afer
TAGAACCTGGGAAGGGAAGGAAAAATAGTAATAAAAAAGAGGGGGGGGAAATGGTAATAATAATTTTAAAACAGAAAAACAAATTGAAAGAAAAAAAGGGGAAAAAAAATCAGGGCAGGGCAAGGCAGGGCACCAGGCTTCGTAAGAGCACACAGACTTGGATGGAATTCCTGCTGGCCCAGAAGGTGGGTGGGAGTGAGGGATGGCTGCACCTCCATTCATCAAGAGGATGTGGAATCTAAGAGTAACAGGGGGAATATAGCACCTTTCCAGTCATTTGTGTCCAGAATGTCCTTGCGGTCTCCAGCAAGTGGAGCTTATTCTTAGATCCCTGGAATCTGAGGAAACACTGTCACTTTACATATCCAAAATGGTTGAACCACTTGTAAACATTCAAAATGGCTGCACCCTCCAGACAGGCAAAAGTCCACAGCTCATCTCATCTCCCTCTTTGCTGCTTCCTCTTTTAATCACCAGCCACCAGTGCAGTCTCTGTGCAGCCCCTGGCTAGTGGGGCTGTTTTTGTGTTAATTCTTAGGTCCTAACATCCTTGGCAACATCCAAGCTGTCCATGCCGTCAGGATCTCTGGCAGACCGCAGCTCCGTGTATCTCCTTTTTCAGTGTTTTCATGCAGGTTCTTCTACTAATTGGAGTTTAGTCTACTTCTATATCCTTCCTTTCAAAGCTCAGGGCTGAGGATTATCTTCTGTATCTGTGTTAATTGGTTCCCCTTTTCTTTGTTGAAGAGGGTCTGTGTAGTTTGCCTATTCTGCCATCTTACTGGAACTCTAATAAATGGTTTTTCCATATCCTTAAAGAATGTTGATGGAATCTGGGTTGAAATTGCATTGAATGTATAGATTGCTTTGGGTAGTATTAACATTTTCACAATGTTCAATCTTCCTATGCAAGAGCATAGTATGTTCTTCCATTTATGTAGATCTCTTGTTGTTGTTGTTGTTGTTATGTGCCATCGAGTCGGCCCTGACTCATAGCGACCCTTCCTTGGGTTTCCAAGGCAGTATCACTATGGAAGTAGGATTGCCCAACCTTCCTTCTGAGGAGTGGCTGGTGGGTAGTTTCTTGAATTAGAATTTTGTAGTTTTCTTTTATTGGTCTTTTGTGTCCCTGGTAAGATTATTCCCAAGTATTTTATATTTATGGTAGCTACTGTAAATGGTATTGATTTCCTTATTTCCTTTTCAGAGATTTCTTTGCTACTGTTTAGGAATCCAACTGATTTTTGTATGTTGATCTTGTATCTTGCCACAATGCTAAATCTCTCATTTAGTTCCAGTAGTTTTCTTGCTGAATCTCTAGGGTTTTCTAGGTATAGAATCATATTACCAGCAAATCAGGATAGTTTTACTTCTCCCTTACCAATTTGAGTGCCTTTTATTTCCCTTTCTTCTCTTATTGACTTGGCTAGGATTTCCAATATTATGTTGAATAGAAGTGATTGTAGAAGGTTCCCACTAGCAAGGGGAATGCTTTCAGTCTCTCTCCATTGAGAATAATGTTGACTACTGGCTTTGCATATATGCCCTTTATTATGGTGATGAATTTCCCTTTTATTCCTATTTTGCTGAGAGTTTTGATCAGGAATGGGTGTTGGATTTTATCAAATGCTTTTTCTGGCATCAATTGATATGATCATGTGAATATTTTCCTTTCTTTTATTTATATGATGGATTATGTTGATTGTTTTTCTAATGTTGAACCATCTTTACATAGCTGGTATGAACCCCACTTGGTCATGATATATAATTTTTTGATATGTTATTGGAGTTTATTGGCTATGATTGGCTATGATTTTGTTGAAGATTACTTGTCCATCTTTTAATCTTTTGTGATGTTTGGTTTATTCATAAGGATCTTCTCATCTCCTGCTGAGTGAAGAGATGAGATAGCCTTTAAATACACAGACTTCCCTTTTCTGTTTACTGAAGGTTTCATTCCCCCTTCACTGTGTGTAAGTGATCTTGTGTCTGCAAGATCAGAGACTCTGTAGCTCAATACTTCTAGAGAGAAACAAACCTGTTATCTTCTGGAAGAGTAGGCTTGGAAATGGAGAGATAGTCTTCTGACAATATTGGGTGAGGAAAAAATATGAGGTTTTGAATCATGCCTATTTTAAATTTTCAAACATCCCTTGGTCTACCCTCTATTTTCTGAGTTTCTACTCCTCTGATTCTCGACTCTTTTTGGAACCCACATGTGATTTGTATTGCATTTTATCTTGCTCTCTCTTTTCAGGCACTTGTTGTTGTTGTTATGTGCCGTCGAGTCAAACCTGACTCATAGCGACCCCTCCTTGGGTTTCCGAGGCAGTATCACTACGGAAGTAGGATTGCCCAACCTTCCTTCCGAGGAGTGGCTGGTGGGTTTGAACCGCCAGCCGTCTGGTTAGCAGGCAAGTGTCTTAGCCACTATGCTACCAGAGCTCCCTTTCAGGCACTTAGGCAAATTTTATGTTATATATATTTCACCACAATAAAACTTAAAAATAACTAGCTAAATAAATAAGAGCCTTAGCCTTTGTGCTCCCTCAGACATAGCACTCCTTCTCCTTGTATCCCAGCCAAAGTTCCTGAAAGAGTTATCAGCAATTGCCATCTCCACATCTCACACCACTCCCTCCTCAACCTATCTCATCTAGATTCTGCCAACTTCACCCTTTCTTTTAAACTTTTTTCCTAAGGACATTAATGAGCTCCCTGTTGATAGAATGGTTACCCTTCATTCAAGTGCTACCACACTCTCTGGTTGTCCTAACTCTCTGGTAACTTGTTTTTAGTTTATTTTTTCAGATCACTTACTGTTTTTGTTGTTGTTGTTATGTGCCATTGAGTCATCTCCAACTCATAGCAACCGTATGTACAACAGAATGATACATTGCCCAGTCCTGTGCCAGCCTCACAATCCCTACTATACCTGAGCCCATAGCTGCAGCCACCATGTCAATTCATCTTGTTCAGGGCCTTCCCCTCTTTCATTGACCATCCACTTTACCAAGCATGACATCCTTTCCCAGAGAATGGTCCCTTCTGACAACATTACCAAAGTAGGTGAGATGAAATCTAGCCATCCTCATTTCCAAGGAGCATTCCGGCTACACTTCCTCCAGGACAGTTTGTTTGTTCTTTTAGCAGTCCACGGTACTTTCATCATTCTTCACCAACACCACAACTCAAAAGCATCAACTCTTCTTCAATCTTTCTTATTCATTGTCCAGCTTTCATGTGCATATGAGGCGACTGAAAATACCGTGGCTTGAGTTAGGCACATCTTAGTATTCAAAGAGATTATCTTTGCTCTTCAGCATTTGAAAGAGGTCTTTTCCAACACATCTGCCCAATGCAATATGTCTTTTGATGTCTTGACTGCTGCTTCCATTGGCGTTGATTGTAGAATCAAGTAATATGAAGTCTTTGACAACTTCAATCTTTTCTCCATCTATTGTGATGCTGCTTATTGGTCCAGTTGTGAGGATTTTTGTTTTCTCTGTATTGAGGTATTCAGATCACTATCTCCACATAAACTATTGATGTTTAAATTTATTAGAAGGTGGCATGAGGTCCTCATCTTTTCTAATTCTATAATCTTTAACTAAGATGAGGATCAGCAATAGTTTCTGTAAAGAACCAGAAAGTAAATATTTTAGGCTTTGCAGACCATATGGTCTCTGGGTCTCTGTCACAACTAATAAATTCTGCCACTGAAGCTTGAAAGCAGCCAGACAAGTGGTTGTGCTCCAATAAAACTTTATTTATGGACATGAAATTTAAATTTCTAATAACTTTCATATATTAAGAAATATTCTTCTCTTATTTATTTTTCCAACTATTTAAATATGTGAAAAGGATTCTTTCCTAGTTCATGTGCTTTATAAAAACAGGCAGTGGGCCTAGTTTGTGCCCTGCTGTAGAGGATCTCCTCCACCCTTATAGATTTAATTATCTTCTATACACAATTAATCCAAAATGTAAATCTGCAGCCCAAACTGATTTATGAAATTCCAAAACTATATATCCAACTGGTTACGCAACATCTCCTCTTGAATATCACAATGGTAACTTAAAATGAACATGTCCCAAGATTACTTCGACTCCTCAATCACCAAAAAAATCCAATCAAGCACTTAGGTCTTGCTAAGTCTATATCCCACCTATTTTTTGACACCATCTACTTCTTTCCATTCAATCTGCAATCATTCTAATCAAAGCCACTGCCATCATTTGCTCTATTAGAACAGCTTCCTAAATGGTCTCTTAATATATTTTCTTGTCTCCCTGTGGTCCATTGTTTGTATTACAGCCAGTGTAATATTGAAAACACTAATCTGATAAATATACTTTTCTCCATAATATACTTTCACCACTTTGCAGAGAAGTCTTCAACTGTAGGTTGCCACATGATCTGCCTGACCCTGTCCCTCTCTCCTCAAACTTGAACTTCTGCTCCCCTTTTTTTTCTTCATCCATATAGGACTTCTCGATCTATACATTTTAGGACTTCTTTAAGACATCCTACCCTACCCTAACACCATAAATTTCCCCATATTTTATATTAAAAATCTTGCTGTTTTTATTTTTCATATTTAACTCTTTAATATATCTGGAAATTATTTTGGGGGTTTAAGTAATGAATCTAACATTACCTTTATCTACTTGGATTATTAATGTTTCCAGTATCACGTATTAAATAGTTCTAATTTCTACTGTCACTTCTTCCCCATACTAAGCTCTTTGTATACATGTGTCAGTTTCTAAAGTCTTATTTTCCATTGATCTATTTTCCTAATACCAATATCACAATTTCATTATTATGCTCAAATTTTTCTTGGCTATTTTTAGTCCATACATTCCAAATTAGAACTAGGACCAGCTTGTAAAGTTCTATTAAAAATCCCACTGTGACTTTTATTAGAACTGTACTGAATTTATAAATTAATTTAGGAACATTACTATTCTTAAATATTAAGTCTTTTGATCCATGAACATGGCATAACCTTTCATTGTTATTTTAAATCTTTACTTTTATAAATTTATAAATTCACATGTAAATATCTTGTATATCTTTTACTAGATTAATTCTTAGTAACTTACACTTTTAGTTTTTTTTTGTAAATGTTCTTTGCTGCTATATATGAACACTCTTTACTTGTATATAATGATCTTATATCCAGTAACCTACTGACTTCACTTATTGGTTCTCGTAATTTACCTGTAGATTCTTAGCTCTTTTCTATCTAGACAATCACACTGTTTGAATAATGACAAATTAATTTATTTTCCAATTTTTATATCTTTATTTATGTCTTGTTGAGTTGACTACAATTTCCTTTAAAATGCTTAATAAAAGAGTAATAGTAGACATCTTTATTACTGATTTTCTAAAATATGCTTCTGAGATTTCATATTTAAGAAAAAGGTGTAGAACAAAAGAGAGGACTGACATGTGAGGTTTCTCATAGTTTAGTTTTTCAATCAGTTATTCTGACATTTGCCCTAGGGTCCCATTTTCCTCGTTCTGAGCCTTCCTTCTGAGCCTTATGCACTCCCAGGATCTTCCTACTCTAACTGAACCGCTGTCTGCCATAAACTTTGAATTTTGATGTATACTCTTAATCCTGCCCCATCTGTTTTTATACCCCTAAGGGTCTCCTGAGTTTACTCTTTATTGTTTTTCAGTGCTACTAATGACTAACTCTATTTAAAATATGTATTAAAAAAAAAAAACCTCATTACAGTCAAGTTGGATCCGACTCATAGCAACCCTTCCTTGAGTTTCCAAGGCAGTATTTCTACAGAAGTAGATTGCCCAGTCTTCCTTCTGAGGAGTGGCTGGTGTGTTTGAACCACCAGCCTTCTGATTAGCAGTCACATGCCTTAGGCACTGCACCACCAGAGCTCTTAAAATATGGATAGCTTTTCTAAAATAGATAGGCAGATACATACACAGATATGGGCAGACCGATAGATTATCTTTTCTGTCATATGTAGAAATTATGGGCAAGAGGAATGTATACACCATGTTTCTCCAAACTTTGTCTCTACATTTTAGGGCAATTTTCTTCAAAATTACCATGTGCTTCAAAACAATATCATCAACAATTACTTAGACTTAACTGTGAGTTTAACTTATTTCTATTTACCATTTATTCATTGCATTCATATTTTAGATTTGCTTTCTTAGATTCATATTTTATTAAATTGGAGTAATTCTTTAACAAATTTTCTGAAAAAGGTACAAACTATTTGAGTCCTTGCATTGTTTCCACTCTTGATTAGTTGGGTAGACAATTCTGAATTTACAATAATTTCCCAAGGAACTTTGCTTTGACCACTTTTAGCATCAAGTGTTGCTAGTAAGAAATCTGTTTTGATGAGATCCTTTTCCTTTATAGGTAACCTATTCTCTCTTTTTATACAGAATGTTTTAAAATCTTCTGTCTTCAAAAATATGAAATTTCGTCAAGAAGTGTCTGCCGTTTATATTTTTTAAAAAAACAAGTTTGCTTGGCACCCAGCCAACATTTTCAATCCGCATACCCCATTTTTTCTTTTGCTCTTGAAAATTATTTTCTATTATTTCTTTGATAGGTTCTCAAAAAGAGGTCACTCAAAGAGAGGTCTTGGGGTCTTGCTGCCTGGGAAAAGAACTCAACAAGCTATGGTTGCAAGAAATACAGTAGTTTACATTTTAAAAAATAAATATTAAATCTCTAATATACTGAATTTCAATATCTCATTAAGGAAAATATTAATGAAAATGGACCAAGAAAAGAATGGTTCTGGTTTTGTTTTTAAAGAAAAAAAGCACACACAAAAACAGCAGACTGAGCAAAGGAAACAAACATGTAAATCTGTAGGTCCCATACAACCTAGATTGTTCAGTAAACCTCTACAAGTTCCAGTGCTGTATTTCATTTATCTCTCTTCTCATTGACTCTACAGGTGTTCCTGGATCTATAGCACCAGGAATTGCAGATACAAGTCTTAGAGCTAGCTGTGAAGTGGATCTTCCCGGAAAATATCCATGAAGGATGCCATGGTAGCAATTTTTCATTTTCTTCCACTGGAACTACATTTTCACAACTGGAATAAAGAGAGGGAATGAAATGGCATTTAGCTTGATAATATATGGCTAGAAGGACTCTGTAAATGATTGTGTCTTGATCATAAAAATAAGTGTGTCAAGCAACTAACACCTTGTTACCATCTATAGGGGAGAAGTCTATTCCATTGTTTGTAGGTGTCGGGGTCACCAATAAAAGCATGACTTATACACAGGCATTGGATGAATTGTTGTTATTATTATCAGGTTCTATCAAGTTGGTTCTGCCTCATCATGATCCTATGTACAACAGAATGAAACACTGCTTTGTCCTGCACCATCATTACAATCTTTGCTATGTATGAACCCATTGTTGCAGCCACTGTGTCAATCAATCTCGTTAAAGTCTTCTTCTTTTTTGCTGACCTTCCATTTCACAAAACACAATGTTCTTATCCAGGGACTGGCCCCTCCTGATAACACGTCCAAAGTACATGAGACTTTGAAAAGAAATCTTACCATCCTCACTCTCAGGAGTATTCTGGCTGTACTTCTTCCAAAACTGTTTGTTCATCCCTCTGGCAGTCCATAAACCAAACCAAACCAAATAAAACAAAACCAAACAAACAAAAACACTGCCATTGAGTCAATTGTGACTCATAACAACCCTACAGGACAGAGCAGAACTGCCCCATAAGGTTCCCAAGGCTATAAATTTTTATGGAAACAGATTACCTCATCTTTCTTCTGCTGAGCAGCTGATGTGTTTGAACCACTGACTTTTTGATTAGTAGCTGAATGCTTTAACTGGTGCACCTCCAGAGCTCCTTGATTGTCTGTGGTATATTCAATATTCTTTGCCAACACCGTAACTCAAAGGAATCAATTCTTCTTCGGTCTTCCTTATTCATTGCCCAGCTTTCACATGCATATGAGACTATTAAAAATACCTTGCTTGGATAAGGCTTACCTGAGTCCTCAAAGTGACATTTTGCTTTTTAACACTTTAGCAGATCTGTCCAATGCAATACGTTATTTGATTTCTTGACTGCTGCTTCCATGGGCAATCCAAGTAAAATGAAATCCTTGACAACTTCAATATTTTCTCCATTTATCATAATGTTGTTTATTAGTCCAGTTGTGAGGATTTTTGTTTTATGCTGAAGTGCAAGCCATACTAGAGGCTGTCTTTCACCTTCATCAGTAAGTGCTTCATGTCATCTTCACTTTCAGCAAGCAAGGTTGTGTTATCTGCATATTGCAGGTTGTAAATGAATCTTCCTCCATATGGTCCAGCTTCTCTATTTGCTCAGCATACTGATTGAATAAATATGGTGAAAGGATACAACCCTAATGCACATTTTTGCTGATTTTAAACCATGTAGTATCCCCTTCAGTTTGGTCTATGCACAGGTACTGCATGAGCACAATTACGTGTTTTGGAATTCCCATTCTTTGCAATATTATCCATAATTTATTGTGATCCACACAGTTGAATGTCTTTGCACAGTCAATAAAACACAACTGAATACCTTTGCAGTCAATAAAACATCTTTCTGGTATTCTCTGCTTTCAGATAGGATCCATCTGACATCACCAGTAACAGCCCTCATTCCATGTCTTCTTCTGAATCCAGCTTGAATTTCTGGAAGTTCCCTGTTCATGTACTGCTGCAACTGTTTTTTAAATTTTCTTCAGCAAAATTTTACTTGCATGCAATATTAATTATATTGTTCGATAATTCCCACATTCTATTGGATCACCTTATGTGGCATGGGTACAAATATGGATCTCTTCCAGGCAGTTGGCCAAGTAGCTGTCTTCCAAATTTCTTGGCATAGATGAGTGAGTGCTTCTAGCATCAATCCATTTATTGAACATCTTTATTCATAATCTGTCAAATCCTGGACCCTTGTTTTTTGCCAGTCTCTTCAGTGCAGCTTAGACTTCTTCTTTCAATACTGTTGGCTCGTGATCATATGCTGCCTCCTGAAATGGGTGAACATTGACCGATTCTTTTCAGTACAGTGACTCTGGGTATGCCTTTATTTATTTATTTATTTATTTTCCCCCTATGCTGCCTGCATTGTTCAATATTTTGCCCACAGACGCCCTTCAATATTTCAACTTGTAGCTTGACTTTATTCTTTAGTTCTTTCAGCTTGAGAAGTGCTGAGCATGTTCTTCCTTTCTGATTTTCTAACTCCAAGTCTTTGCACATTTCATTATAATACTTTTCTTTGCCTTCTTGAACTGCCCTTTGAAATCTTCTGTTTAGTTCTTTTACTTCATCATTTCTTCCATTTACTTTAGCTACTCTGAATTCAAGAGCAAGTTTCAGAATCTTTTCTGACATATATTTTGTTCTTTTTTTCCTTTCTTTTTAATGACCTTTTGTTTTTTTCATGTATGATATCCTTAATGTCCTCCCACAACTTGTCTTTGGTCTTTGGTCATTAGTGTTCAATGCATCAAATCTATTCTTGAGATGGTCTCTAAATTCAGGTGGGATATAATCAAAGTTGTACTTTTTGGCTCTCATGGACTTGTTTTCATTTTCTTCAATTTCAACTTGAACTTGCATATGAGCAATTAATGGATATAAAAATGCTTTATTCACATAGAGAACATACATACCAAAGTCAATTTCAATTGTGGACATTTGTCACTCCCTGCAGTAGCCTGTGCAGGGAGTTGGGCACACACCCCTTTTGTGCTGCTGGAGGAGAACCCCATTCATTCTCCACCAGGAACAGATAAAGAAGTGTGGTTGGTCAGGTGTCATATAACTGTTTAATTAACCAGCTCCTGGGAATGTTGACATGTGTTCTGAGCAAGAAGGCAGGGATGTGCTAACAGCCCACCAGCTGCTGTGGGATATGTTTTGGATGAAGATAACCCAGTAAAAGGCAGTCAGCCCACACTGCCATCCAATCCAAGAAGCCAGCCTGACACATCTATTCCTAAGCACAAAGTTCGTCAGTGAGTCACAGAGAAAGGTGGCAGGCTATGCTCAGACTGCCTCCTTCCACAAAGTGATCAAGAATTAATAGTTCTGAATACATTCCAGCATATTTGCAGCAAGTATTTCATCTTAAATAATTTTAGAACTCTGAGAAGCATTGGAAGTCATCTAGTGCTCCTCATTTGATAGATATGGAAACTGAGGCCCTAGGTTAAATAATAAGCCCA
Source organism: Orycteropus afer afer (assembly GCF_000298275.1). Lineage (NCBI taxonomy): Eukaryota > Metazoa > Chordata > Mammalia > Tubulidentata > Orycteropodidae > Orycteropus > Orycteropus afer. Next base: position 2,887,619 of record NW_006921599.1, read on the forward strand.
AATTAGCTAACAAGAACCAGAACCAGGAATGGAATATGGCCAGCCTGACTTTGAGTCTATGATTTTGTTACCATAACCTGCCTCTTCCTTAAATTTCAGTTTTCTATATGGAACCAGGAAAGCCCTTGAAGTCCTAAGAAAATGATATAAATGCTGAAATTTAACTAGTCTTCCCTCTCACACACATACCTGTTTGATGTGGTATAATTTACAAAATTCTTTGGCATACATTATCTTCTTCTCAACTCATGTATTGTCCCTCATCCATCCATCCATCCATCTATCTATCTATCTATCTATTTATTGATTGATTGATTGATTGTGATTTGGGTGAAGATTTACAGAGCAAATTCACTTTCCATACAGCAGTTCACATATACTTTGTCTCATGTCATTGACCACAGTTTACCAC
>NW_006921599.1:2888360-2898710 GCF_000298275.1 Orycteropus afer afer
CAGGATCTCCTACATCCCTTCCAAGTGGATGACAGTGGTAGCCGGGCACCATCTAGTTCTTCTGGTCTCATAGTTGTAGTCCCTCATCCATTCTTGTTGTGCCCTTTGAATTTGCCATTTTGTTATCTTTATCCATTAAATTCTTCCTTTACAGTGTTGTCAAACGTTCTTTTAAAACTACAAATCTAGCCATGCCGTGCCACTGCTTACAACTCTTCCCTACTTTTTAGGTAAAGGGCTCTTTGGACAAACAAAGCATCAGTGTCCCTCTCCAGACATATGCCTACCAGCCCTGAACCATGCCCCACTGCCATCGTGTGGCCAGAGCCTGAGGTTTCAGTTTCCCCCATAGGGTTGGAGAGCAACTAACAGTAACAGAGATGGAAAAAGGAACTGAGGAGGGGAAGGCATTCTGAGATCAGGCTTCTCAAGAGACTACCAAACTATTCTCTAGGATACTTTAGGTTTCTATCAAGGTGAAAAGTTTGGGGGGAGGAAGTGAGAATTTTGTGGCTTTTAGCTCTAGCTTAGATAAAGGAGGTGCTCAATGAGAAGGGGTCTATAAGAAGAAAAGCAGGTCCCTTAGGAAAGATGAGTTCCACTTTGGCAGTACTAACTATGGATTCATTAGGAGAAAAGAAACGTCACTTTGCTTCCTAAACTTCCAACTGTATACAAAGTGTAACAATAGTGTATCTTCCATATAAGACTATGAAGTCACTAATGACTTTAAGGAAATCCTCTCCTAATGGTGAGTGGCATGCACCGAATGATCCACACCTGCAAATATTAGCTATATCAATATGGTTAGGTGAAACCAAGGTACAATTTGAGACAATGAAAATAAAATTGACTACCCCATCTATATCTTGAACTCAACATAACTTCCAGAGTACTCTGTATGTCTCTATGGCACATTTATTTTGTATTTTAGTAATTTGAGCAGTTCTCTCTTCATTAGACTAAGCACCATACCAGGACTGTCTAGAGACCCAATTCGTCTTGAAAATCTAGTGGCGTAGTGCCCAATGCATTTGACTGCTAACCAGAAGGCTGGCGGTTCAAACCCACCAGCAGCTCCTCGGAAGGAAGGTTGGGCAATCTACTTCCGTAGTGATACTGCCTCAGAAACCCAAGGAGGGGTCGCTATGAGTTGGATCTGACTTGATGGCAGTGAGTTTGGTTTGGTATACTAGTAATATTGGCTTATTGAATGACATAGTGCTATCATTTTCTATAACTTCTCAGTTTGAATCTTGAACTCTCCCATGAAATTCTACTTCAGACTCACCCTTGCTGACTTTGAAAAGCAGTGCAATAGATAGCTTCATTTGCAATAATGACTTCTCATTGAAAAATTAACAAAAGTATATTTTATACAATTAGCATTCATCTTAGAGACTGAGAATGCAAAATGCCTTTTTTTCTCAGAAATGTAAGATGGTTTTGTTTTGGCTGTTGTTTTACTTTGTTTCTCTCAATGTTTTGTTTGTTTGCAGGCCACTATTGGCAAGATATGAGTGTCTATGGGCCTGGTGACTTAAAGTGGCTCTATAATTCTTCAAGCATGTTTGCTAGCAAATTTGACTTGGGGAGATACCCACTTACCCTGGAATGCCTAGAACTGAGGATTCGAGAGAGAACCCTAAATCAGAGTGAAGTTGCAGTGGTACCAGACTGGAATTTTCTTCCACATTACAGCTATATTCAAGAAGATGGCACAAAAACAACAATAAAAAGCCAATAGTCTCATTTTGGACAATGTGGTCTAGTTTCTTCATCCATCCTATCTGTGACACATGGAGATCTGTAGCTAGCCTTGGAAGTAGCAGTGACAATATCTCTAGGTCACTGTGCAAGTAGAATCAAGTTCAACTAATTGCACTTGCACCTTAATGACAGTGGTTATTTCTTAGCACTTAACTTTTTCTAATCTAACCCATTCTAATCAAAGTCATAGATAATTACATAGTGACATAATGTATGTTGTGAAATGTCCTACTGCAGGATTATCCCCTCTGAGATTAAATCAGTGGTTTCTCCCCTCTTCCCTAGTGAGAGAGAAGTTCAGCTACTACATGCATAGGTAAGGTATGAACTTAGCTTAAAGCAAAGCAAAGCCTTCCTGTGGTGCAAAGACCTGCTAAATGACTGAACGTTCAGTTATGCAAGTGTAGAGTCAAGAGCCTTGTTATCTGGGAGAAAAGTTTAAAGAAATGCTTTAAATTTTGAGAGGTTCTGACAATCAGTATCACTTATTAATGGAATAACTGGTCACCAAGAAGGAAGAGACAGTGAAACTGGTTTCTGAGCGGGCAAAGATCTGGCCCTCTTGTAGCCAGTTTGCCCCTTGGGAAGTGACCTTGTGAGCACTTACACTGCTGGCTAAGAGGTGTAAGACTTGGGGCTCAGGCCTGTTTGTACAAGATGTCCTGTTAACAGAATGCAATCCTTAGACACTTTGTCCTAAAAACTTGCATTCTGCTCTAGCACCTGTGAGGGCAGCCACAGCAAGGCAGTGGGTCTCCACCAACCCACCTGGCACCAGACCTTCACTAGTATAGGCAAAACCTCACACCCGGTAGCCAGAGTTAAATGCTCAAAACTTATTCTCCATAAACTAAATGTGGTGTATATAGACCACAGAATATTACTCAGCCAAAAAAAAAAAAAAAATGAAGTTCTGACACATGCCACAACATGGATGAACCTTAATTAACGTTATGCTGACTGAAATAAGTCAATCACACACAAATGAACAAAAATTGTGTGATCTCACTTACATGAAATATCTAAAGTAGGCAAAGGTATAGAAATCAAAATGTTATTAGTGGTTACCAGGGGTGAGAGGAAGAGGGGAAGGGTAGCCACTGTTTAGGAAGCAGAGTTTCTGTTTATGGGGATGGGAAACTTGCCAAAAATTATTGGTGAGGATTGGACAACATGATTAATGTAATTGATATCACTGAATTGTACATGTGAAAAACTGAATTGGCAGATGTTGTGTTACATGTATTTTTACAACAATAAAAATAAATGGGAATAAAAACCTTTATTCTCTCATAATAGCAGTAAATTTATCATAAAGTTATTGCACATCTCCTCTCCCAGGTCCAAATCCCTCTTTGTTGAGGGTATAAAATTCCCCCCAGGAGGATTCCAAACTCAATCAGCACAACAAAATACATAAAAGCGTTGTTCCACATCCTACATTGGTGAGTAGCAACTGGGGTCTTAAAAGCTTTCAAGCGGCCATCGAAGATGCAGCTAATGGTCTCCCAGCATGGAAGTGAAGAAGAATGAAAAAAAAAAGGGGGGGGAGGGGCATTTAGAAGCAACCAGCCCTAGGACACGATGGACCTCAAGACCAGAAGAACTAGATGGTACCCAGTTACCAACGCCAACCACTCAGGAAAGGATTAAATCTGGAGATCCTGGATAGAGTGGGAGGGAAAACATGGAACAAAATTCCAAAAACTCAATAATGACCAGAATCACTGGTCAGATGAAATCTCGTGAGACTCCCAATACTATGGCCCTGGAATACATTCTGAGCCTGGAATAAAACTCACCCCCGGGGCGGGCTCTCTGCCCAATAGTTAACAAGATGTACACACAGACCACTCAACTCAGAATGACACACCCACATACTCTATGGCAATACATCCCTTAGAGCAATAGACCATGGGACACCAGACGACCAACATTCAAACTGAGGAAATGCAGGACCAATAGGAATGCATAAATATGAAGGGCATAGGGGGAGGGTCACAGGGTAGGGAGGGAAGGAGACTGGGTTAGGGTTGGACATGGGGAATGAAACTAAATGTATGCATTATGTTGAATGCAAAACAAGCTTTCAAAATAAAAAATAAAAATTTTCCCCAGGAACTGGCCATTGTTTGACAGAATATGACATTTTATCAGCATAGGAAAGACTGGGAACAATCTATTATGCATATTTAGTACCAAAGGTAGGTCATCACATAAGGCTAGGACACACTTAAGGTGGAATGCAAAAGAAAGGTCTGTGCTGCAGAAATAAATGTGGGTTTCTTGCAAAGACTTCACGGAATAGAAGGGAATTGGAATGGATGATCTAACCCTGAGAAAAATGTAGAGATATAAGAGAATGGGGGCTGGGCTACATTAACTTGAGGAGTGAAAATAGAGGAAATAGCATGGCTTCTTAACCTGCCCACAGGAGATGGCCAAATTAAGGATTTGATTTAATTAGGGCATTTTTGGATCCAGTGACAGAAACTGACAAAGGGAATTGTATTGGAAGCTTCGTGATTAATGAAAATGAAAGTGTAGAAAACAAAACACCAGAAAACACCACCAAGACTCTCTCCTTACAGCATTAATATCTAACCAGAAGCCTAGTGGTTCAAACCCAGCAACCACTCCTCAGAAGGAAGACTGAGCAATCTGTTTCTGTAGTGACACCTCCTCGGAAACCCAAGGAGGGGTTGCTATAAGTTGGATCCGACTCAACAGCAGTGAGTTTGGTTGGGTTTTTTTTTTTTTTTTTTTTTTTTTTTTGGTTTCTCTCTGTAAATCAGCTTTATCTCATAGCAGAAAGACTAACAGCTCCTTGGACTCATCTCTCCCAGCTTCCCACTAGAGAAGGATTTGGTTTCTCTTCAATTGCATGCAAGTCAAAAAATTCTAGGGAAAAACTGCTCAGTTCAGCTTCGGTCATATGATTGATGACCTCTACCAATCAATTGAGGCAGGTACTATGATTGACTCAGGTTGGGTTGGAGCCCACTCCTAAACTAGTATCAGCTGTGACCAGAGAAGGGTCAGGTAAGGAGTTGAAAGGTGCACTTCCTAGAAAAAGGTCAGAAGAGACCTAGGCAAGCAAACTAACTCCCCACTATACAACAGACTCCTGGAGCAGACAGCAAAGGAAGTAGTCACACCAAACACACCCTCTCTCTAACTGCCCTTCCATGGTTTTAAGACAGAGAATGTCTCAATACCTGGGATTTCCATTACCCTGTGGAGTCTATGCTGAGACCTCAATTGTAATTTATTCAGGGAAAGCTTTTGTTGTTTGAAAGCTAGACAATATAATTAGGTCTCAGATCATCATACAACAATCAAAGTGTACACAACCCCATGAGCCCATAGCCATTGAGTCTATTCCAACTCATAGGACAGAATAGAACATCCCCAAAGGGTTTCCAAAGCTATTATATTTATGGAAACTATCCCACAGAGTGGTTCATAGGTTTGAACTGCTGACTATTCACTTAGTAGTTGAGCACCACCAGCAAGCCCTTAGTATATGCAGCAGAAGCCCAAAACCAAACCAGTTGCTATCGATTATGACTAACAATAACCCCGAGTGTCAGAGTAGAACTGTGCTCCACAGGGTATTCAATGGCTGTGATCTTTTGAAAGCAGATTAGGCCTTTCTTCTGAGACAACTCTGGGTTCACCACTACCTGGTCCCTGCCCTGAGTGAGCACCTCTCTGCTCACACTAGACTTTTGGTCTCCCATCACTGCAAACCCAGAAAATTCTGAAAGAACAATTGTTCTCCAACAATGGATTTCAGGCTATTCTTGCTTTCTCTGTCCCCACAAATAGCATTTGCCACCTTCCAAGTTACCTTGATCCCACTATGTAAAGGAGAAAGCAGAGACAACCTTCATGCATAAACAGGATGTTATTCATTTCAGAGGACTAATAGTGATAAGCAGGATGCTACCAGAGGCCATGTGAGTTATCCCAGTAACTGAGTAGGAGTCTTCTAAACATATGAATTTATGCTAATGCTTCCACTGAGTACATGTCATATCTTACTCTAAAATTAGACCTTCTTAATCAAGTTTGCTTTCCCTCACCAAGTTCTGCATGTGGTGCTATATGTTGCCCACCAAATCAAATTTAAATGACAGTGCTATCCAAAACTTAGAAAAGATTTCCCTGCTAACTCTGGCTGTTCATTCACAAGTCAGGTGACATGATATTTCATTCCTTACAAGCCCCAGTGCTGCAATGTTTAAAATGTTTGTCTGATAACTGAAAGGTCAGTGGTTTGAACCTACCAAGGAGAAAGATGTGGCAGTCTGCTTCTGTAAAGATTTACAGCCTCGGAAACCCTATGGGACAGTTCTATAGTGTGGCTATGAGCCGGAATTGACTCAAAAGCAATGGGTTTGAGCCTGGGTTTTATTCCCTACAGCTCTGTACCTCTATATACGACATTTATTGAATAATTGATCATAAAACTGATCAATTTTTGTACCTCTAAGAAAGCCAAAACCATGTCAATTAACTATGACAAATCTTTATTTCCATTTTATTTTTTATTTAAAACTTTTAAAAGGAGTTCTAGATCAGAGGTTGCTAAATTACAGTTCATAGGCTAATCTGGCCTGTTGCCTATTTTTTTTTTTTTTAAAAAGGTCATTGGTGTCAAGTCAATTCTGGCTCACAGTAACCTTATAGAACAGAGCAGAGCTGATCCATAGGGTTTCCAAGGCTGTAAATCTTTATGGAGGCAGACTGCCACATCTTTCTCCTGGGGAGAGACTAGTGGTTCGAACTGCAGACCTTTTGCTTAGCAGCTGAGTGTTTTAACCACTTCATCACCAGGGCTCCTTTTGCCTCTTGTCCGTAGCTGCTTTTGCACTCCAAGGTCAGAGTTGAGGACTTGCAACAGAGACTCACTCTATGGTCAGCAAAGGCAAAAATATTTACTCTCTGGCCAACCCTCGTTCTCAACTTACATAGACATATTTTTCAAATCATATTTTCCTTTCTATTTACACATGAGATTGTTACACATGAAATAAATTGGTGCTTCTGTACAAAAAAATAAGAAAACATGGAATTGTGCTCATTTCTCTAACAACAAATATTTGCATCACTAAATTCAAATTTCTGCCCTACTGATTTGCTTCTGTCCCCTTTTCATTTTACTGCCAAATAAATCACTGTGTAAACTTTTTGAAGGTAAGTAACATAGGATAAGCCACACGGGTTGGGCTCATCTAGGATGCATTATACTCATGGGATTGTAGTTATCTGACAGTTCCATTTTGGCCTCACTAACATGTCTGACTTTTGGAGCTAGTTATCTCCTGGGTCATGTAGCTCTCCTACACATAGCCTCTCATCCTTTAGGCTTGACTAAGCTTCTTCACATGATAGTGGCATTACTGCAAAACATCAAGCCTCAGTGGGCTGGCACTACTTTCAGGTTGTTCCCCTGAAGGTCACAAGATGGCCGCAACAGTGCATCACATCCAAACATAACACCCAGAGAAAGAGGCAGCAGCTATCTCTTCTTTGTTTCTCCTTTTAAAGTGAGGAAAACTTCTCCTCACATCTCATTAGCCAGAATTTTATCATATGTCTATACCCAAACCAGGGTATATACATTTACCAGAGGGACAGGACCACTGCAAATGGCTTAGATCACTCAAGAGCATTCCCCAGACCTGGAAATGCTGCTGGTCCCAAAAACATGTGGCTAGGAAGGTGGATATCTGAACAAATCAGGGCTCTGTATGAAAGTGGAAATATGGACACCTTGCATTTTGATGAGGAATGTGAAAAAAACAAAATCACACCCTCTTTCCAATAGAGAATTAAACTGAACCAGTTGAGAATTTTCCTGTGCCAGAGATTCTCAAAATATGGACCAGCAGTGTAAGCATCACCTAGGAACTTTTTAGAAATGAAAATTCCCCCACAACAAAGAATTGTTCAACCCAACATGTTAACAGAGCCAAAATTGAGAAACGCTATGCAATGCTCTAAGGCAGAGGAAGAATGTTACAGGAGCCACTTCCCACCTAGCTCTACAGAGTAGAGCCAGGTCTTCCAACCTAGTTGGCACAAGGATTAGCATCTCTTAGGTATCCTCACTTGGGGGCACTTTTGGTTCAGCGGTAGAATTCTCACCCTCCATGTTGGAGACCCAGGTTTAATTCCCAGAAAATGTACCTCATGCTCAGTCACTTGTCTGGAGTTTTGTAAGTTGCTATGATGCTGAATAGGCTTCAGCAGAGCTTCCAGACTAAGACATATGTGGTAGTTGAGTTGTGTATCAACTTGGCTGGGTCTGGTTTTGACTGTCTGGGAAAATGGATGTAGTTATTCCCCATGATGAGACTGGTCATCACCTTCATGGTGGTATCTGCACTGAGCAGCTGAATAACCACCTTACGGATGTGGTTTGATTCCAGTACATAAGGACAACTGTTGAAAAAGGTCTCTGAGCTTTTTGGCATGCTTGGACCCTGCAAAATGCCAGATATTCATCTAGCCTGCCATGTTGTCTGCCCATTTTAGCATTGTTCCTGGACTTGAACCAATGCCCTGCTGTGTTGTTCAGTAATTTGGGGACTGTGCCATTTTACCCATCGACCTTGGGTTTGTCAGACTCAGCAGCCAACAGCTGCCTGAGCTAAGAGACGCCTCAAGCTTCAGTGGGCTGGGAGCAAGAGGCAGAGCTAAAGTCCAAGATCGAGGGCTTTCACCCAGCCCCTAAGACTGGCACTCTGAACTCGGACTTCTAGCCCCTAAAACTGTAAGAGAATAAACTCCTGTTTGTTAAAGCCACCCAGTTGTGGCATATCTGTTGGAGCAGCAGTGAGGTAACCAAAACAACATACTAAGAAGAAAGGCTCATGATCTACTTCCAAAAAATCAGCCAATGAAAACCCTATGATCACTACGGAACATTGTTTGATCCCCAGCTGATCACAGGGATGGCACAAGACCAAGCAGCTTTTTGTCCCATTGCTCATGAGCTTGCCATGAATTGGGAGCTGACACAATGGAAGCTAACAACAATAACAAGGATTTTCACAATAGAATAGAGTTCAAATTCCTTTTGCCGTCGGTGTCTAACCTTCCTACTAAGCACCAAATCTTTGGGCCTTAAGGTCAGTCAGCTCCTAGGGTTTCATCAGGTATCTTTCCATGGAAACGCAATAAAAAAGAGCACAATGTTTATCTTCAGGACTGAAACTGACATATTTTATAAGGGGAACAATTAATAAGTGCACTGACATTTCACAACCAGCTTTTATGGGGGACTAATTCCTCCAAGAAATTTGGAAGACAGTTATGTAGCCAACTGACTAGAAGAGATCCATATTTGTGCCATTGTAAAGAAAGGTGATCCAAAAGAATGCGGAAATTATCGAACAATATCATTAATGTCACACACAAGTAAATTTTTTTCTGAAGATATAACAGTTTTAACAGTAAATTGACAGGCAACTGCCAGAAATCCAAGCCAGATTCAGAAGAAGGAGTGGAACAAGGGATATCACTGCTAATGTCACATAGATCTTGGCTGAATGCAGAGAATACCAGAAAAATGTTTACCTGTGTTTTATTTTGTACAACACAACTAATTATGGATAACACTGAGAAGAATAGGAATTCCAGAACACATAATTGTGCTCCTGAGGAACCTGTGCATAGATCAATAGACAGTTGTTTGAATAGAGTAAGGGAACACTGCACTTACAGTCAGGAAAGGTGTGCAGCAGGGTTGTATGCTTTCACCATACTTATTCAAACTGTGTGCTGAGCAAATAATCTGAGAAACTGGACTATATAAAGAAGAATGGGGCATCAATGTTGGAGGAAGATTCATTAACAATCTGCAACATGCAGATGACACAACCTCGCTCATAGTGAAGATGACTTGAAACACTTACTGATGAAGATCAAAGACTACAGCCTTTAGTATGGATTACGACTCAATATAAAGAAAACAAAAATCCTCACAACTGGACCAATAAGCAACATCACAATAAATGGAGAAAAGATTGAAGATGTTAGGGATTTCATTTTACTTGGATCCACCATCAATACCATGGAATTAGCAGTCAGCAAATCAGACAACAGATTACAAAGGGAAAATCTGCTACAAAAGACCTCTTTCAAGTGTTAAAAAGCAAAGATATCACTTTGAAGACTAACATGCCCCTGACCCAAGCCATGGTATTTTCAGTACCCATGGGAAAGCTGTGCAATTAGCAAGACTGAAGAATTGATGCCTTTGAATTGTGGTGTTGGTGAATAATACTGAAAACACCATGAACTGCCAGAAGAATGAACAAATCTGTCTTGGAAGAAGTACAGCATAATGTTCCTTAAAAGGGGAAATAACCAGACTTCATCTCACCTATTGCTAAAACAGCAAGGAGGCCACATGTTCTGACCTCCTCTAATCCCACAAGAGGAAGACAGAATCACCATCAATAGCCCAAGGCCTATTCCTGCCAGGCCAGACATGCTGCCTCCCTCCAGCCCTTTCTCCAACCGTTCCTCCCAAAGCACCCACCACCTCTCTCCTGGGTTCGAGAA
>NW_006921599.1:2898895-2901201 GCF_000298275.1 Orycteropus afer afer
GTGTCTCAGGAGTGCATGTCTCTTTCAGCAGCACATCTTCCTTAACCAGCAGTCAGAGAGAGTTCTGCCTCTAGGAGGCCTCCTTTTGAGCTTGGCAGAGTTGTCAAACCAACCAATCATAACAACAGAATTCTAAGCACCTGAGAGTAAGCCTCCCATAACATTGCATTGTGCCACGCCCAACAGAAATAAGCCAGGTGGATAACATTTACAATCAGGAGCTCCTCAGTTGCTCATTCTACCACTGAGTTTACAATGACTTATGGGTAGAAAAGCCATACTAATTTACTACACTGCACCTATTTTTGTCATGTTCCCAGAAGGGACCAGTCCCTGCTTGGTAAAGTATGTTGTTGTTGTTGTTAGGTGCCACTGAGTCGTCTCTGACTCATAGCGACCCTATGCACAGCAGAACGAAATACCACCCGGTCCTGCGCCAGCTCATGATAAAGTATAGGGCCAGTGAAAAATTGGAAGACCCTCCAGGAGATGGACTGACACTGTGTCTGCAACGATGGGCTCAAGCATAGCAAAGATTCTGAAGATGACACAGGACCAGGCAGTGTTTGTTCTATTGTACACAGTGTTGCCATGAGTCAGAGCTGACTTGATAGCACCTAACAACAACAATAATTCCTCTATTACAGAAGGTCAACAGGCTGTTTTGATCAATAGATTGTTTCTATTCTTAGGGATCCTCTGTTCAAGTGAGACAAGTGCATCCCTGGCTATCTTCAGCAGCCAGCTACATCTAGCTCTCTAACAGAAGGCTGAGGGTCAGGACATAGGGAAGTAAGATCAAATAGCCAGTTTCAATCTACATTTCCTATACAGAGATGTAAGCAAGACACTTTGCATTGCCTAGGAACAGAATTTCTTCCTGTTATGGACTAAATTGTTTCAAAAATATATATATATGTGTGTTGTAAATCTTAACCCTTGTACATGTGAATGCAATCCCATCTGAAAATAGGGTTTTGTTATGTTGATGAAGCTCATCTACTTTGGTCGTGTTGTCAGTAGTCAGGACCAGTGCAGAAAACCAAATCCAAATCCACTGCCAGCCAGTAAATTCTGACTCATAGTGACTCTGCAGAACAGAGTAGAACTGCCCTATAGGGTTTCCAAGGCTGTAAATCTTCGCAGCAGACTGCCTCATCTTTCTCCCACAGAGTAGCTGGTGGGTTAGAACCACAGATCTTTTGGTTAGCAGTTGAATGCCTTAGGCATTGTACCTCCAGAGGTCTTTATCAGTGTAGTGTATATCTTAATCACTTTAAGATTGGAAAGGAACAGTTTAGGCACAGATGCAAACAAGGGCAAACTGGAGGTGATTGATGCCTTGTGGAGATCAACAAAGAGTACAGGAACAGAAGCTGAAGAGAGACAAGGACCTTCCCCTAGAGGCTTCCCCTGAGTTTGGTCTTCTAGCCTCCTAACTGTGAGAAAATAAATTTGTTTGTTAAAGCCACCTCCTTGTGATATTTCTGTTATAGCAGCACTAAGAAACTAAGACATCTGCCATTAAAGTTCAATGTTAGAGGGAAATAGCAAATCATAGTAGCTAATGCCACAATCAGTTCAGGTCAGGCCTATCTCCTATTAAACCTAGGATCAAATATCTTATATGTAGCATCTACCATTATGTGAGCTCTCTGGCCCTTATTTAATACACCACACTTCCAGGGATGGATGTTTATTTACATTACACTGGTCATGTTTGTTTATTTACTTTATATTCATATCCAGTACATTTGTAGGGAATACTTTTTTTTTCCCTGCAAAACCAAAAATAGAACAGGATAGAATTAATAGGATATTGAGTAGCTGAATAAACACCTTGCTTCACTTTGAGGTCTTCTCTGGGATTTCAGAGAGGACTGTATCCAGAGGTTGCCAGTGACAATTCATGAGAGAATCATAGAGTTCTTCACTTTTCACCATAAACTCCTTGTTTAATGTCTCAATAGTGAAGTGAAGATTTGGATCTGCAAAGTTAATAAAGCATATGGGAAAAAAAAGTAGAGTTTCACAGGGCACATATTGGAAATGGCTTAAAATTAGAGATTATTTTAACATTAGCAGGAAGTATTACAGACATTAAATGTTAAATTTTTTAAATTTTGTGTTTCCCTTCAATTAGACTTGAAATTTGAAATTTAACTTTAACAGTAGTACTGAGGGAGTTCCGGCAAGATGGCGGACTAGGCACAAGGACTGCACAGACGTTCTTCAACAAAGAAAAGGGAAACCAATTAACACAGACACAGAAGATAATCTTGGACCCCTGAGCCTTGAAGGGAAGG
>NW_006921599.1:2911191-2923679 GCF_000298275.1 Orycteropus afer afer
AAAAAAAAAGTAGTTCTGAGAAGGCATTTGGCTGCTAACCAGAAAGTTGGCAGTTCAAGTAGTAGTACTGGTAGATTCAACAGACGTAACGTCTAGATAGTGGAGGAGGTGGAAATAAAGGGACTGAGTCAAGAGATGTTTTGGAGATAAAATGGACAGAACTTGGAGATTTGATTTGGGGAGAAAGAGAAAGGAAAGGTCAAGGAGGAGCCCTGCGTTTCTGGCATAAGCACCTAGGTGGTTAGGGTTTCCACACTGAACCAGGACCAGGCGTTTATGACAAAACTTTGAAAAAATAAACATACTGCTCTGACTGCTTAGTTAACAATTTGATATAAATGGATAAATTATACATAGCAAGTAATTCAGAAACAGAGGAGTACCTGGTCTTCCTTCTCTGAAACCTGGAACCCAGTAAAAAGGAGGTGGCATTAATGCTAACATGAAGGCACTATTCAATCAAGATTTTCACTCCAAGATTGCCATGTTTCCAGAGGTTTCCAAGTTTGTCAAGGTCATTGACTTTTTAAATGTAATTCATTTTTTCTTTTCTCTTCTACCAAAGGTCAGTGAAGAAGCCCTTTCTGTTTCCTGTATAATTTTTGCAAGCCTTAGTTCCCACAGAGTAGCTGGTGGGTTAGTTCATACCAGTTCCATCATTTACTTCCCAATAGTCACATAAACCAGTTGTTCTTCAGTTGACCCTAACTCAGGGTGACCCCATTTATGTCCAAGAACCACTGTACTCCTTAGGGTATTCAGTGGTTGATTTTTTTTTTTAAAGTAGATTGCCAAGCCTTTCTTCCAAGGCACCTTCTGAAGTGCATTTGAACCTCTAACCTTTCGATTAGCAGTCAAGGACATTAACCATTTCAATCACCCAGGTTCATGCTATTCATTTGTACTTTTATATGCCCATCTATGTTTATTATTTTAGAACTAAGATCATCAAAAAGTCCCTGGACATCATGTAAGTTTCATGAACTACTTCTCACTTTTCTTCTTTGGAGGCATTTGTGACTGTGTTTTCTGATTCTTGTGTTTTACTGTGTCCCTCCTCTTTTGAGTGTTTTTCCTTTCAGAGCTTCTAGTCATAAAATTGGATGCTACTACTTTTGTCCTGAACTGTCCAAACTTTTCTTTCCTAAAGTCATGCTCCAGTGTCCTTCACTGTTATGGGCAGTTGTTGTCAAAGAGCCCCTGACACAGATCACTCCTGGTAGGGGAGCAGCGTCAGGACCACATGCTCATGAGCACCAACCTGTGGCCTCAGAATGGTTGGTCACATTCTGGTCAGCTATGTAGTTCAGACTATGATCGAGGCCTTCCAACGATGTTGGCCATGAGCTGTAATAGACGCCCATAAAACATAAACTAATTGCATTTTCCATAAATATATAATTTAGATTTAGCCCTTAGACCTTTGTCACAAATACAGTAGCCATTTGAAATGTGGCTGGTCTGAACTGTGATGGAACATAAGTAGAAAATTCACACTGGATTTTAAAGACTTGTAAGAAAGAATGCAAATATCTCATTTTTTTAAATATTGATTACAAGTTGAAATATTTAACCTAATATTTTGACTATATTAGGTTAAATAAAATATATTATTATAATTAATTCCTTTTTTTTTTTAATTTGGCTACTAGGAAATTTTAAATGAACTACATAGATCGATTTGGGACTTGCATTATATTTCTACTGGACTCTATTGCTCCAGATTTATGATTAGCTAACATAGAAATGGTTATTATGTGTTAAACTAAAACCAAACCACACAGCCATCAAGTCAATTCTGACTCATAGTAACACCCATTGGGTTTCTAAGGCTGTAAATCTTTACAAAAGTAGATTCCCTCATCTTCATCTTCCTCCCACAGACAAGCTGGTGGGTTTGAACTGCCGACCTTCTAGTTAGCTGCCAAATGTCCAAATGCCTTACCCACTATGCTACCACTGTTAAAACACTTAGGAGTACTTTAGATATATCATCCTCATGCTTCCTATGAAGTAGGTACTATCATCTCCATTTACAGATGGGAAAATTGACACATTGGAAGATGAAGCAATTTATCTGGACCACAAAGCTCATAAGTGGGATCTGAACCCTGTTAGTCTGTGCCCAGAAGCACTTTCTTATTGTAAGTTTTCCTGCATTATTTTTATAGACTGACTGCATAACTGTTGGAGGCAGGAACGCTGCACTTAAAATTCAACCAGAATGAAATCCCCAAGAGCTGTAATACCCGTTGCCATAGAGTCAGAATTGATTCATGGCTATTCCTTATGTGTCAGAGTAGAATTGTGCTCCATAGGATTTTCAATAGCTGATTTTTCAGAAGTAGATTGCCAGGGCTTTTTTCCAAGGTGTCACTGTTGTTGTTGTTGTTATGTGCCGTCGAGTTGGCCCCGACTCATAGCGACTCTTCCTTGGGTTTCCGAGGAAGTATCACTACGGAAGTAGGATTGCCCAACCTTCCTTCCGAGGAGTGGCTGGTGGGTTTGAACCGCCAGTCTTCTGGTTAGCAGTCAAGTGCTTTAGCCACTATGCTACCAGAGCTCCTAAGGTGTCACTAGGTGGACTTGAACCTCCAATCTTTCTGTTAGCAGCTGAACGTGTTAACTATTTGCATCACTCAGGGACTTTGAGAGCTGGAACAAGTTATCTTTATTTATATTTATGTCCAAGTACTAAAACTAGAACTGCCTAATAGCATTTAAGGGAAATGTTACTATGTATTAGTTACTGTGGCTGCAAAGACAATACTGCTCCCTTCTTCAATAAAGTCACAAAGAAAGCAGGTGGATCTGTCTGGGGTGGGGGTGGGGGAAAGAGAGAGACAAATAGTGTGATGAGAACCAGGCATAGTGTTCTCTACCTTCCTCTTCCATTTCTCTTCCTCATAACTTAAACATTAAAAAATAAATAAATAAAGGAAATCAAAACTTTTTTTCCCTTCCTTAAATAAGGCACATTCAGAAAGAGGCAGACAAAGTTTGTCCTCTTCAAAGTGGATCAAGAACCACAGGCAGAGAGTCATTGGCCTGACACTGCAGGTGGGACTGTCAGGTCCCCCAGCAGCTGATGACTCTGTGGGAAACTGAAAGCCAAGACCATTACAATCGTCCTTTCCCTCTTTCAAAACAAAATCAAAGCATCATTAATCCCAAAGTCTAGACTTAAAGAGGAAACAGACCTTAAAAACAATATATTGGCTTATTATTGTCAGAGAATGTCCCCATTTCCCAGTTCTCCAGAATGATCAAGAGCAGCAGTTTAGCTGAAGCTCTTCTCATAGAAGCTGTTTCCAAAAATAGGACAAATTGCTGAAGAGATTAACTGAGGCCATCTATACTGGAATTTTCCAGTTGGATCCCTCAGTTTCCAGAAAGTAGAGTGAATGAGCAGCCTGGAAATGGGGTTACATTCTATTTTCAACCACTGTAGCACAAGATTTATGTTACCTTCTAGTGGATTTTCATCTTGTTTTTCAACCACAGCTGTGGTTCCCTAAAACAAAAAACAGTGCCATCAGAAAAATGATTTTTCTAGGAAAAAGTTTAATACCACCATATGGTTGCTTATTAAAATCTAGTTCTCAGAAATAAAATCTAAGACACTAAAACCAAAACCAAACTCACTACCGTCGAGATAGATCTGACTCATAGCAACTCCTCCCTGGGTTTCCGAGGCAGTATCACTATAGAAGTAGATTGCCCAATCTTCCTTCCAAGGAATGGCTTGTGGATTTGAACCACCAGCCTTCTGGTTAGCAGTCAAATGCCTTAGGCACTATGCCACCAGAGCTCCCATCTAAGACACTAAGTTTCTTTTAAGTTAAATTCATTATGAATTTTGATTAGCAAAATCTTTAAATTAAAGAATACTGTAATTGGGAAATGGGTGAATGGAGTCAACAAAAGAAAAATCACAAAGGAGAAGCAAGCCCAAAAAGGCCTCTGGTATCCTAGAGGCTTCTAGAAACTAACTGGCATCCTAGGGAGCTGGGCTAGGAACCAGACACTAGGGACCCTGATATCCAGAGTCCATCACCTTTCTACTAGGTGCCCCACCCTCCACCTGGAGTGCTGCCCTTCCTTCCAGGTGACAATCTACTTGAGCACATTCTTCTCATGGCCTTCTAATCACAGTCTAGCAACATGTCTCAGCCAAAGACCAGGACAATACATGCTTAAGGAAATACAGAGGCTACAGAAAAGCAAACCTATTGATCATGTTCTTACGTAACAACAGAAATAAATGCCAGAAGCACTCCTAGAATAAATCTAGGTTTGTTAACCCAGACCCTGTTGGCTCAACTAGGAAAACATAAGTTTTCATGACTCTTCTCCAGCCACACCTGTTGAGAACCTATAGGACAAACAGGTGTCTCAAGGACCCACCCCACCCAGGAAGGATTGCTTAGGTCCTAGCACCAATAACCTTAATCAACCCACCTTTGCTAATAAGAGTAAGATTCTACTGAAAACCAGAATCTGTGCTCTCTCCTTTTCAATCTATTTAGAATTATGTCCCCTCCTCCTTCACTTTGAAATATATCCTGGTTTGGAAAATAAGGTATATGGTTACTGTAAATTTAATCACACCAACTGATTTTTTCTATTTAGAAATGGCTAGGACAACCAGAATCTGTGCTTGAATGAAGCTTTTCCTATAGTACAACATCCAGGTAACTTCACATTTCCTCCTTTTCAGTGCCTGCTGTGGTAAATGTGAATTCTAAATTACCAGTGAGAACAGAAACTGTGTGGAAATAGCGCATTTTCTCTGGAAGCAACACTCAACAAACTCAACTCACTGCCATAGAGTCGATTCCAACTCATAGCAATCCCCGTTGGGTTTCTGAGGCAGTAAATCTTTATGGAAGTAGATTGCCCCATCTTCCTTCTGTGGAGTGGCTGGTGGGTTTGAACCACCAACTTTCTGGTTAGCAGTCAAGTGCCTTAGGCACTACTCCACCAGAGCTCCTTCTGGAAGCAATGCAAAGGAGTTAAAAACTCATGTAGCAAGCAGAATAACCACTTGTCCCCATGTCAAGAACCTCCTGAAGAGAAATAGCAGATACTCCTCAAGATTTAGATGGAATTGAGCCAAACCAAAACACTAATGCTTTGTGCAGCCCACCTGGGATGTATGCTGCTGCTGCTGTTATGTCCCTTTGAGGTGGACCCAACTCATCGCGACCCCTCCTTGGGTTTCTGAGGCAGTATCACTACAGAAGTAGATTGCCCAACCTTCCTTCTGAGGAGTGACTGGTGGGTTTGAACCGCCAGTCTTCTGGTTAGCAGTCAAGTGCCTTAGGCACTACGCTACCAGAGCTAATTTTCCTCAAATCTATAAATGGTGTTCCAGTGCTAGTGGTAGTTTGAAAAAGTTATGCTGATGGACCTTCAAAACTTGAGAATCATTTTGAAGGTAATCATTTTCTCTAACCATGAGCAAGTCACAGCAAAGAACACTGAATGTACCATAAACTATTAGAAGAATGAATAAATCGTCCTGGAAGAAGTATAGCCAGAATGCTCCTTAGAAGCAAGAATGGCTAGACTTCATCTCACCTACTTTTGTCATGCTGTCAGAAGGGACCAGTCCCTGGAGATGGATATCATGCTTGGTAAAGTAGAGGGTCATTGAAAAAGGGGAAGAACTTTAATGAGATGGAGTGACACAGTGGCTGCAACGATGGGCTCAAACATGGCAACAACTGTGAGGATAGTGCAAGACCAGGCAGTGTTTTATTCTGTTATACAGAGGGTCACTATGAGTAGAAACCAACTCAGTGGAACCTAACAACAGCAAGCAGGTCACAATGCCAAAATGTCAGAGAGGAGGCACTCAGGGGGCTTAATCCATTAACTTAGGGAGGGAAAGGCCAGGGACAGGGGCACACCATCGTGGAGGAAAGGGGTGGAGGACAGAGCTATGGCATCCCTTTAAAAGGGAAGCTAAAATGAGGAAGTGTGACGAAAGAGGGCCCACGACCAAGCCTCCCTACCTTTAAATCTGCTGATAAGCTTCCTAATTGGAAGCACACACCTGGGTGGAATACAGATGGCACAAATGTGGTAACTACAGTCACAAAACACATTTATAATTCTGGGGTGAAAAACTGCAGGCTATGGTGATAATTTGACAAGAGAGGGGAGACAGATCTCAGGATGTGCCAAAACAAAAATGAGAAGAAGAAAGGGGAGAAGGGGTGCCAAGGAGAGGAAAAGAGTGCCAACGCTGAATTTTTACATAAGGGAAGATAAATCAGGAGACAATGTACTTTCATTTCTGAAGTTGATAACTCAAACCTATAGTTTAAAGATGAAAAGGTAGCCACTAGAAGACAGACAGACCATTTCTTAATTAAAAGCAAATTGAGAAGGGTAAAGGAAAAAAACAAAACCTCAGACAGTACAGCAAAAGATAAAAAAAAAAAAAAGTGATGCAAAAGTCACTCAAGTTTATCTGTTAAAAGCATAAAATCCACTCAATCCTGCAAAACACTAATGCTTTGTGCGGCCCTGCAATAACAGTAATAACAACAACCTACAAGTAGATACACAGACACACAAGTTGAACAGGAGTGGGAAGGCAAATAGGGCTAACTATATGTGTGTGTGTGTGCGTATTCGACAGAGTATTTCTACATAATATTTTCATATGTTGGAAATATATTCACGAATGTAACAGAGCACACAGGCAACAAAGTTATGGAAACTTCTTGTTGTTGTTGTTGTTGTTATGTGCCGTTGAGTCAAACCCGACTCATAGCAACCCCTCCTTGGGTTTCCGAGGCAGTATCACCACGGAAGTAGGATTGCCCAACCTTCCTTCTTAGCCATAACCAAACACCCTGAGGGAATGAGTGCCTGGGCCTAGGGGCTCAGGACCATAGTCTTGGAAGGCACCAAGGTCACCTGTATAACATAGTCCACTAAGACAGTATTCTCCATCATACTCTGGTGAATAGCAACTGAGGTCTTAAATGCTTGTAAGCAGCCATCTAAGGTGAAATTACTGGTGTTTCCCCGTCTGGACCAAAGAACAGTGAAGAAATTCAAAGACCCAAGGAAACAACTGGTCCAAGAGACTAATGGACCATGTAAACCACAGCCTCCACGACTCTGAAACTATAACTAAATGGTGCCTTGCTACTATTGATTACTACTCTGAAAGGGATCACAAAAGGAGGTCCTACATAGAGTGGGAGAAAAATGTGGAACAAATTAAAAAAAAAAAAAAAAAAAAGACCAGGCTTACTGGTCTGACAGAGATTGATAGAGCCCCCCAGCCCATGACCCTTAGTCACCCTTCAGATCTAGAACTAAACTCATCCCTGTGGCTCAACTTTCAGCCATATGATAGATAGGCCTATACAGTGAACAATAACACCAGGGAGGGATGCACACTCCTTAGAATTATCACACATATGAGATAAAAAGGGCAGCATTTGCCCAGGGATAAAGTTCAGAGGCAGGTAAGGATAGGAAAGAAGGACAGATGGAAATGGGAAACACAGGGAGGAAGTGGGAAGAATGCTGTTACATCATATGAATTGTTTAATGTAAAACCAATTTGCTCTGTAAATTTTCACCCAAATCACAATAAAAAGTTTGCAAAAAGAAAAGAGTAAAATCCAAATTTAATTTTAAAAGAAAAGAAATTCAATTAGATATTTTATAAAAGAAGCACACCTAAAAGAGACTTGAAAAATTGAAAATAAAAGGTTGGGACAAAAATAACCAGCAACTGCAAGTTTTAACAAACAAAAGTCTAGACATTAAATTTAAGTGTTAAGGCAAAGACCTACAAAAAGGGTATCACTGTGGATACACAGGAAACATACTGAGAAAAAAAATTACTACACTTTGACAGCAGCGTGCTAACTTCTCTAATAAATATTTTAGGGGTCCCTCAGTAGCACTAGACTACTAACCAAAAGATTGACAGTTCTAACCTACCCAGAGGAACCTTGGGAAAAAAACCTGACAATCTGCTTCACAAAGGTCATAATCTTGAAACCCAGTGGAACAATTCTACTCTCCACATAAGGAATTGCCATAAGTTAAAACTGTCTCAAAAGCAACTAACAACAACAACATAAATATCTTACACAGGGGAGAAAATGAGGCACAACCCAATAGAAGAAAAAGAAAGACAGGACGTCAACAAGGTCACAGAACACAGGTAGCCAATAAACATTTAGAAAGATACTTGCCCTCAGTAATACACAAATGCCTTTCTCACTCTGGAGACTGGCTGATTGTACACCAAAAACACCAAGAAGCAAACATGCCCCCACAACGGTGATCAAAAGTGTAAACTCATTCAGGGTTTTTGGTGAGTAAATTAGCAATAGCTGTTTAAAATTGTAAATGTTATATCCTTTAATCCAGCACTTCCACTTTCAAAATTTTATTAGCAAAAAATTATATACATATAATTTTTTGGTTTTCAGAAAAATGCCTGAAAATAGGTAAAAGAAAGTTAAAGAAACCACTGCAGTTGATGAGTTGATAAAACAGGAGCTAAATCACAACACTGTAAACATGCTAAACAAGGATTTAAAGAAAGCTCTCCACACAACGTATAAAGGAGAAGAAAACAAGGAGCAAACCAGTAAGTAATGTATAGTCCAACTCCCCAAACAGAAACAAAGCCCAGTTGTATGGGATTAGTAGGAGTATAGGGAGAAAATCCAGAGGACAAAATTCACTTTAATAGTGTTTTCCCATAGCTACCAGAGGTATTTTAGGGTGGAAAAAGGATTTCCCTTTCTCCATTTCATCTTTATGTGGCTTTAAAAAATACAACAACAACAACAACATAAATATCTTACACAGTCAAGAAAAGGGGGTACAACCCAACAGAAGAGTAGTAATCAAAATATTTTAAATCTTCTTAAAATGCATTAATATTTGCTGCTATAGTAAAACAAAACAAAAAACTACTTCCTGTCCTAATTTCAGTATTTAAGAGGAAAATCTACTGAAGGATAACAATATTTTGTTTGTGAAAGACAATGAGAGTTTATAATTCTTGGCAGGTTACGATTTCTCAGGTCATCAGCCTTACTTACTCTCTCATATTAACGCTACCAGCTGCCATCAAGCCCACTCAGACACATGGAGACACCTTGTGTCTGAGTAGACCTGTGCTTCACGGGGTTTCAATGGCTAATCTTTTGGAAGTAGATCACCAGGCCTTTCTTCCAAGTGTGTTAGCCGTTTGCACCATCTAGGGACTTCCGGTATTAACATCAAACCAAACCCATTCCATTGTGTCAATTCCAACTCAGAGAGACCTTATAGGGCAGAGTAGAACTGCCCCATAGGGTAATATTTAGGGGAGTAAATCGCCACAACTTTCTCCCGTGGAGAGGCTGATGGGTCCCAACCACCGCATTTTAAGTTAGAAGCGCAGCACTTAACCACTGCACTGCCAGGTCTCCCTATATTAACATAAAACCCAAAAACAAACTCACTGCGGTGGAGTCGATCCCGACTCATAGCGACCCCTCCTTGGGTTTTGGGGGCAGTATAGCTCTGGTGGCACAGTGCCTAAGGCACTTGACTGCTAACCAGAAGGCTGGCAGTTCAAACCCACCAGCCACTCCTCGGAAGGAAGGTTGGGCAATCTAATTCCGTAGTGATACTGCCTCGGAAAGCCAAGGAGGGGTCGCTACGAGTCGGTCCGACTCGACAGCACATAACAACAACAACAACAAAATCTCTATGGAAGTAGATAGCCACCAGATCTCCTATGATATTAACATCACTCACTCACTCACTGCCATGGAGTCGATTCTGACTCATAGCGACCCCTCCTTGGGTTTCCGAGGCAGTATCACTACGGAAGTAGATTGCCCAATCTTCCTTCCGAGCAGTGGCTGGTGAGTTTGAACAGCCAGCCTTCTGGTTAGCAGTCAAGTGCCTTAGGCACTGTGCTTCCAGAGCTCCCGCCAGCCTTCTTAGGGAGTGTTAATAACATAGGGTGTGGAATACAACATGGATGTGGACAGTTGAAGGAGCTCTGGTGGCATAGTGCCTAAGGCACTTGACTACTAACCAGAAGGCTGGCAGTTCAAACCCACCAACCACTCATCGGAAGGAGGATTGGGCAATCTGCTTCCGCAGAGAGACTGCCTCCGAAACACACGGAGGGGTCATCGTGGGTCGGAAAAGACTCCACGGCAGTGAGGTTTTTTGGTTTTGGTGGGAATTTGAAAGCGACAGCTTACATGAGTGAAGAAATGAAAATAGTATTTACATATCGGGCACACAAATAGCACAGGATTCATTTCAGTCAGGCATACCTCAGACATAATAACTGAAGTTCCAGCTGGGTGTTCTGGGTTCTCATGCGCAGAAAGAAGAGTGTCTGCGTTTCCACCCACTGCGCAGCCATAGCTGTAGCCAGAAAGACGATAACCACCCTGTTGTTGCCCATACCAGCAGCCACAGTGGTAACTCTGGTGTGACTGGAACTCCTGCTTCACCCTAACATTAAAGAGGCAAGAGTGATGAGAAGTCACCAAACTAGGCAATCATTCACAAACCCTGGGACTTCTATGCAGTAGGTTTCAGGTAAGGACGATTTCAGCCTTAACTGTTTAAAGAGAACTATTTTCAAACAGATATTTGGTAAGCTGCGAAAAATATACAAGAAATAGAACAGTGGGGGCTTTCGTTTTCATTCAGAGCAAGAAATAAACCCTCACCTTTGCCAGTACCAGTAATAAAGATTTTGCTGAGCTGTGTCAAATCCAGCAAAACTCTTCTGTCCAGCCATTTATCCAGAAAGTTCACAAAATTAGACCGGGAATCCACAATTCTAACCCCTGCAAGAAAAATTGCAGCTGCTCTGCTAAGAACTCTCAACCCTAATTAATGCCTCCCACAATTACCTCAAAGATGGAAGGTAATTAACTTTATTGGAAATTCCTGCTAGGTAAGGAATTGTTTGACTTTCATGCAATGGGTTAAACCACGGGTGGGAGCCAGGCACATCAGTAACACCTGGGGAAACTTCTGCGAACTCTTCTATTTGCTTCAGGCCGCACTCACCCACACCAGCCACGCCCTGCAGAGGAGGGCGGGGCGGAATTCCGCCACAGCACCTGCTACAAGAAAGTCACTTTGGAAAAAATGACCGTGGGAAAATATATGTTGTTGTTGTTGTGTGCCGTCGAGTCAGCCCTGACTCATAGCGACCCCTCCTTGGGTTTCCGAGGCAGTATCACTACGGAAGTAGGATTGCCCAACCTTCCTTCTGAGGAGTGCTGGTGGGTTTGAACTGCCAGCCTTCTGGTTAGCAGTCAAGTGCCTTAGCCACTATGCTACCAGAGCTCCCATAGAACATAACAAAAATTTTGCCCTTTTAAAACCCTTTTTAACTGTACATTTTTAGTGACATTAATTACATTCA
Organism: Orycteropus afer afer; assembly: GCF_000298275.1. Classification (NCBI taxonomy): domain Eukaryota; kingdom Metazoa; phylum Chordata; class Mammalia; order Tubulidentata; family Orycteropodidae; genus Orycteropus; species Orycteropus afer. Next base: position 2,922,635 of record NW_006921599.1, read on the forward strand.
CAATGTTTTGCTACCATCACCGCTATTTTCAAGCGATCAGCCCAAACAGAAACGGAATGCCCCTTAGGCAACAATTCTCATTCCCCCTCGCTCCTGCTCATTAAAAAAAAAAGAAAGAAAGAAAGAAACCTGCCATCCAATAGATTCTGACTCATATGGATCCTATGCCATAGAGTAGAACTGCTCCATAGGGTTTCCAAGGCTGAAAATCTTTACAGAAACAGAGTGCTACATCTCTCCTTCACAGAGCAGCTGGTAGGTTCAAACTGACCTTTTGGTTAGCAGCTGAATGCTTTAAACCACTGCACCCACCACCAGAGCTCCTCCTACTGTGGTAACCACTAATCTACTGTCTCTATGAATTTGCCTACACTAGAAAAGACACTTTTTTTTTTTTTTAATTGTGAATTGGGAGAAGATTTACAGAGCAAATTCACATTCCATACAGCAGTTCACACATACTTCGTCTCATGACATTGACCACAGTTTACCATAATGCAACAGCTCCCCTCCCACTTCCTCCCCTTAGTTACCTCTTCCCTGTGTCCATCCCTCCATGGAATCCTGCCCGCTGAGCTGTCTTCCTGTGCATAAGCAGCCCTTCTTTCTCCCATGATTGTTCTCTCCAAGGAGTGTATCTACTTAAGGTAAATGTTCAACTCCTATGCCGGTCTTTTGTTTGGCTGGAAACCACAGGTGTGGGTTCATTTCCAGACCTGAAGGGCAGTTAGGTGCCATAGTCTCAGTGGTTCCATGAGGCTCTCTCAGACCAGCAAACCTTTAGAAAAGACACTTTTAATAACTGAAACTGAAAATAAATGTAATCACCAAGAAAAGCCTGAACCACCCTTGGCTGCTCTTCACAAACAATTAATAAGAGATCCTAATACAATACCAGGATGCCTCAGAAACAACGGACTATCACAGTCCACACAAAGAAGCAAGATAAAGTGGTAGAAAAAAGAGAACAGGATACAGACCCAGAACACATCCCTGATGAAGAAGCAGCATTGGAACTCTCTGATAAGGAATTCAAAAGAATTAT
>NW_006921599.1:2927432-2930946 GCF_000298275.1 Orycteropus afer afer
GTTCAGAGTCTCTTCTGTCATCCACTTTGGTCTTCTCTTCTTTTCTTGTCTTTTTAGTGATCTCTTGCTTTCTTCATGGATAATGTTCCTGATATCTTCCCATAATTCATCTGGCTTCCGGTGGTTGGTGTTCAATGCATCAAATCTATTCTTTAGATGATCTCTAAATTCAGGAGGTTGTGTTTTATTGACTATGCAAAGGCATTTGATGGTGTGGATCATAACAAATTATGGATAACATTGAGAAGAATAGGAATTCCAGAAAACTTAATTGTACTTATGAGGAACCTGCACATAGACCAGGAGGATATCATTTGAACAGAACAAGGGGATACTGTATGATTTAAAATCAGGAAGGGAGTGTGTCAGGATTGTATCTTTTCACCATACTTATTCAATCGGTATGCTGAGCAAATAATCTGAGAAGCTGGACTATATGAAGAAGAACATGGCATCAGGATTGAAGGAAGGCTCATTAACAGCCTGAGATATGCAGATGACACAACTTTGCTTGCTGAAAGTGAGGATGACTTGGAGCACTTACTGATGAAGATCAGGGACTGCAGCCTGCAGTATAGATTATACCTCAATATAAAGAAAATAAAATTCCTGACAACTGGACCAATAAGCAGCATCATGGTGAATGGAGAAAAGATTGAAGTTGTCAAGGACTTCATACTTCTTGGTTCTTCAATCAACACCAATGGAAGAAGCAGTCAAGACATTAAAAGACATACTGCATTGGGCAAATCTGTTGCAAAAGACCTGTTTCAAGTGCTGAAGAGGAAAGATATCTCCTTGAAGACTAAGATGCACCTAACCCAAGCCATAGTATTCTCAATCGCTTCATATGCATGTGAGAGCTGGACAAGGAATAAGGAAGACAGAAGAAGAGTTGATGCTTTTTAGTTGTGTTGTTGGCAAAGAATGGTGAAAGTACTGGGGACAGCTAAAAGAACTAAAAAAATCTATCCTGGAAGAATTGCAGCTGGAATGCTCCTTGGAAGCGAGAATGGCCAAACTTCATCTCACCTACTTTAGTCAAGTTGTCAGAAGGGACCATTCCCCAGAGAAGGATGTCATGCTTGGAACAGTGGAGGGTCAGTGACGGAGAAGGCTCTCAAGAAGATAGATTGACATGGTGGCTGCAGTTATGGGCTCAGGTATAGTAGGGATCATGAGGCTGGCACAGGGCAGTGTTTCCTTGCACATGAGGTCGCTGTGGGTCAGAGATGACTTGACAGCCCTTAACATATAGCAGTTTAGACATCAAATAAAATACATCAATTAAGGAACTTAAGAACTTAAGCAATCTCGTTTTTGTAAAAACTTGGGATTTTTCCCCTCATTTTAGAACTGACTTTATTTTGTATCAGAATTTTGACTATGAATGAGTAAGAAATGAGGCGGTAGTTGGAAGAGAATGTGGAAGTTGATCATTGATTATAAGATGACAGGAGGCTGTACTTGCTTTGGCAGCACATATACTAAAATTGGGATGATACAGAGAAGATGACCATGGTCCCTGCGCAAGGATGACATGCAAATTCACGAAGCATTCCATATTTTTGTCCACTGTAAGCAAAAAAAAAAAAAAAAAGATAGGAGGCGTCAAGGGAGAGGTCAAGATATTATGTTGAAACCACCCAGAAAGACAGATGGCAGGAGCTGGGGTACAGAAGACCATCCCCAAAGTGCCACAGGTAAAGATGAACATTTAGGGGCTTTGTAGATGACAGATGACACTGACAGGAAGGGTCATATTGTTTCCCTCTCTAAAAGCCCCAAAGGTAAACTTTTCCTATTTCACGTGGATTAATCCCATGAAGCAGATGAAGCAAATCTCTATCAGGGCAGACAGTGTCTAGGGGAAGCAGACCACAGTCTCTGCATCCTGTTGGCTCTAAGTGCAAAGGGGACCAATGCCCTCTGGGAAATACAGTACAACCTCATACAAACCCTGGACTCCTAAAGTCTAACAGATTTGCTAACTGCCACACCAAGAAGGGTAACTGAGCAGGAATAGCTAACTCCCAAGGTATTTCTAAAAGGGCCAGTACCACACACAGACACAGAAACATGCACACCCACACACACCCATGGTTTCCTGTTTTTACACGCACACTCATACACACATATATGCACACACACATACATATTATATATCAGAGCTCTCGTGGCTTAGTGCCTAAGGCATTTTGACCAAAAATTTGACAGTTCCAACCCACCAGCCACTCTGTGGAAGAAAGATGGGGCAATTTACTTCTGTAAAGATTTACCACCTTGGAAACTCAATGAGGGTCGTTATGAATTGGAATTTACTTGATGGCAGTGTTTGTTTTTTTTTTAGTAATATATATACATACATAATTACATATACATATATATAGAGAGAAAGACAGAGAGAGAGAGCGAACTCCGGTGGTGCAGTGGTTGGTTAAAGCATTCAACTGCCACAAAGGTTTGGCAGTTCAAACCTATCAGTGCTTCCTTGAGAGAAAGAGGAGACAGGCTGCTTCCATAAAGGTTTAGTCTTGAAAATCCTATGGGGGCAGTTGTACTCTGTCCTGTAAGGCCACTGAGAGTTGGAATCAACTCGACAGCAGTGTGTTATATATATTCAAAATCGTTGTTGTTATGTCAGACCCGAGTCATAGCGACCCCTCCTTGGGTTTCTGAGGCAGTATCACTACAGAAGTAGATTGCCCCATCTTCCTTCCGAGGAGCGGCTGGTGGATTTAGTCTACACTAATACCTAATCCAATACTGCAAATCCCAGCCTACCCTGATTGGTACATTTTTTTTTAGTACATTTTATTGAAATATAATTTATGTACATTGAAATACACAAAACTAAAGTGACATGAGTAAATGCTTTTTTTTTTTTTTTTTGCGGTGCTCCCTCCACTCTCCTCCCACCCCTGACAAACAACAAAGAAAGTTTCTCTGCATATATATACCTTTTCTTGACCCCCCACAACAACGAACTAATACTATATTTGTCCTTCTGTGATTGACATTTCATTCAGCATAATGTCCTCCAAGTCCATCCATATTATCCAGGGTTTTTCATACTACATTATTCTTTAGTGCTGCATAGCATTCCATTATGTGTATGTACCATAGTTTGGTCATCCACTCTTCTGCTATAAATCTTAGAGATAAGTCCCTTGCCACATCTGTAACTATTGGCAAATAAGAATTTGTTGCTGTCATTTTTGTTATGTGCTTTTTCATGGTGTCGATATAATTTTCTATGCTGAGCTCATTTTGTTTATGAATCGTGTTATCACTTCCTTCATTGCTATTGTTTTAGTATTTGCTAAATATTTGCTGGTCCTATTTTTTGATGTGAAGGTTTATCATTTTTCTTTGAGGTTACCCTGTGATTTACAATTTTCTTCCCAAGTTTAGAACAGTCTGTTCTATCTTGTAGTTGTCTTGACTTCTCTACCATCTATAAGTTTGTAACGACAGTTTTTTCCCTTTTTTTGGTTTGTAGTTGTCCTCATTT
>NW_006921599.1:2932480-2951092 GCF_000298275.1 Orycteropus afer afer
AGTTGCCACCTGTAAAGACTCAAACTGGCTGCACCCTCAGTCGTTTTAAATATCCAAAATGGCCACTGCTTGTAAACATTCAAAATGGCTGTGCCCTTGGTCACTTTAAATATCCAAAATGGCTGCCGTGTAACAATACGAATGGCTGTGCCCTCCAGACAGCAGAAAGTCAACAGCTCAAGTTGTCTCCCTCCTTGCTATTTCCCTTCCTATTCATAGGCCACCAGTGCAGTCATCCCTGCAGCCCTTGGTGACCAGGGCTGATTTTTAGGTCAATTCTCAGGATCCAACACCACTTGGAAATATTCAGGCTGTTGGTCCCATCAGAGGAGCTGACAGTCTGCAGCTCCGACTATCTCTGTACTCACTATTTTCCTTCAGGTTTTTCCACTAGTTGGTGCCTAATCCACCTTATAGTTCCTTTCAAAGCTCAGGGCTCCATGATTATCTTCTGTATCTCTGTCAATTGGTTTTTCTTTTTGTTGTTGAAGAGGGTCTGTGTCACTTGTCTGCCTATTCCTCCATCTTACTGGAAGTCTGGTTTCCTGCTTTTAATCCAGGATATCTACCTTACCACCATCCAAAAAAACCAACAAACCAGTTGCCATGAAGTCAATTCCAACTCATGGCAACCTCCTATGTGTCAGACTGACACTGTATTTCACCGGGTTTTCATGGCTATGACCTTTCATAGTAAATTATCAGGCCTTTCTTCTGAGATGCCTCTGGGTGAGTTCAAACCACCAATCTTTCAGTTAGTGGCCCAGCACTTACCCATTTGCACCAGTCAGGGACTTGCTGCCAGCACCACTCCCACCCTCACTGCCATCTGATTCATACTGACCCTATAGGACAAAGTAGAGAGATTGCCTCATCTTTCTCCCGCTGTAGTGGTTAAGTTTGTGTGTCAACTTGGCTGGGCATGGTTGAGCACCTGGGCAGCAGAATGTAGTTATTCCCCATGGTGAGACTGGTACTTAACTCCATGGTGAAATCTATTGGAGCAGCTGAGTAGATGCTTTGGGTATGTGGTCTGCTTCCCGTATATTAGAAACAGCTTTGGGAATGGCCTCTAGCTTATGGCATGCTTGAACTCTGCATGTAGCTGAGTCATTGTTCAGCAGGCTGCCATGCTCTGCCACTCGGGACTTTCAATGGACTTGAATCAATGGCCTGCCATGTTGTTTGCTAACGTTGGAACTGTCCCATTTTATTTGTTGACCTTGGGCTTGTTAGCCTCAGCAGCCAGTAGCTGCCTGAGTGAAGAGATGCCTCTAGCTTCAGTGGGCCTGGAGCAAGAGGCAGAGCTAAAGCCCATGGTCAAAGGGCTTTCACAGCCTGACACTTTAACCTCAGACTTCTAGCTTCCAGAACTGTCAGAGAATAAACTCCCGTTTGTTCAAGCCATCCCATTTGTGGTATCTTCTTCGGAGCAGCACTAGGTAACCAAAATACCCAGCAGCTGTTGTTGTTATGTGCTGTTGAGTTGGACACAACTCATAGCGACCCCTCCTTGGGTTTCTGAGTCAGTATCACTATAGAAGTAGATTGCCCAACCTTCCTTCAAAGAGTGGCTTGTGGGTTTGAACTGCCAGCCTTCTAGTTAGCAGTCAAGTGCCTTAGGCACTACGCTACCTGAGCTCCCAAGCTGGTAGGTTTGAATCACCAACCTTTTGGTTAGTAGCCAACTGCTTTAACCACTGCAACACCAGAGCTTCTTTTCAAGATCTTCAGGATCTTACCACCATCCCCAAAAAAAGAAAAACTGTTTTTTTTTTTAAATCTTCAGCAAGCCAAACAAAGCCTGCCACTCAGTAAATATTTGAATGAATGTATCAATGCATGGTTAAGTGCAAAAAGCTTTTCAATCAATAATTTAAAAGCAAAACAAAACAATGCTGTTATGCTTTCAAGTGTTGATTAATGAACTCTGAACAACTGGTTGTTTCTTGGCAACTGCAGTTTTCACAAGGATAAGATTAAATGGCTTTTTACATCCCTGTGTTTGGAAAGAGAACAGAATAAAGGTTTTACAGGAAGTATTCTCTGTTCCAATCCAGTTAGACAGGTATATAATTTTGCATTGTGTGTTTTTCTCTAGACAATGCAAAACCATGGCCTTAGAGAGTTATGAAACTACTGCCATGGTAATGAATACAATGAAATACCACTCCTTTCTTCTCAGTTTAAAAGAATATTCAAGCCCAACTTTTCTCAACATACTTCATTTGTAAACTAGTGTTGGATCAGTGCATTTTCCTCTTATGAGTCACTAATCTCTTTAAAAATTTACTGAAATTTTGTCAATGCTGTCCTCCAAAAATGTACACACGGTTGTGCGTGTCATTTCAGGAAATTTAAAGCCTCTAAAACCTATTCATAAACCCCACAGATTAAGAACACCTGGGTTAGACTCCAAGGTCTTTCTTAGCTCTACCATTAGTTCCACTCAGTAATAAAATAAAAATAAAAATAAAACCACTTAAGAGTTATGCCTGTGTGGCTCAGACTCTGGTTTTCATTCTGGAACCAACTAATGTATATTCTAAAGTATTCCTATTAGAGCTTTCAAACCATAACATTCCTCTCCTCTGAAATGTGACAAATACTAGAGCAGATGTTCAGTGTGACTAAACCAAAACCAAACCCAATGCCATCCAGTCAATTCCAACTCACAATGACCTCCATTAGGTTTCTGAGCTCTGGTAGCATAGTGCCTAAGACACTTGACTGCTAACCAGAAGGCTGGCGGTTCAAACCCACATCCACTCCTCGGAAGGAAGGTTGGGCAATCTACTTCTGTAGTGATACTGCCTCGGCAACCCAAGGAGGGGTTGCTATGAGTCAGATCTGACTCAACAGCACATAACAACAAATCTTTATGGAAGCAGATTGCCTCATCTTTCTTCTGCAGAGCAGCTGGTGGGTTTGAACCAGCAACTTTCTGGTTAGCAGCCAATGCCTTACCCATTATGCCATCATTTAGTCACACTTACCAACGTATGTAAGTCTACTTCTAGACTAGTGAAGACGCTGATTATGGTAATTACCCCTGTATAACCAAAAAAACCAAACTCACTGCCAGCAAGTCGTTTCCAATTCATAGTGACCTCCACTGAGTTTCCGAGGCCATAAATCTTTACAGAAGTAGATCGCCCAGTCTTCCTTCCACAAAGCAGGTGGTGGGTTTGAACCGCTGACCTTCCGGTTAACAGTGAAGTGCCACATCCACTATGCTATCAGAACTCGTCCATTACCCTGTATGTTGTTGTTACTGTTGTTATTACCCTGTATAGCACTAGGTTAAAATTAATTTCAAAAAGTATGTATATTAAACTCACTATACTTTCTAAATAGCAGTTCAGATTTCCATGGGAAAAAGAGGCAGAGAACAGGAGTATCCAACAGAATATATAAAGCACATGTTTTTAAACATCAATTTTATTCAAAAGCTCATTTTCTATTTTGATGTTAGAATACTATTTTGCATTAAAACGAACAGATGTGTCATGCAGTAAAATGCAATGATCACATTTTTTTAAGATAAAGTGAGACAAAAAAAATTTATACTTCCTCCATTTTTGGCCCATGGGCTGAAGGACTCTCAACCAGGAATTCACGATGCTCTGACTTTAGTGGTACTTTGGTGGAAATAATAAAGAAGCAGTACATTTAAAAAAAAAAAAAACTTAAATACTGAGATAATTTGTGACTTTTTGCAACATTATGCAGAGAACTACATGAACAAAGTGAGGGAATTATTAAATTTCTCAAGAGATTGAGAATTAGTTTGACTACAGCATTTCAGGTTCTGAGGACTGAGTGTTATGAAGCTGCCAAAGTTGATAAAAGTCATGCCTTCCTTCAGTTGCAATGACAACCAACCAAAGCATCCAAAGTAGTTATTTTGACAAAGACCAAAATCAGTATCAATTAAAACTCCACGCACTTACAATTCATAACCAAAAGTACCAAGGAACAAACAAAAGTTATTGGCAGCAAAGGGTCTAAAGTGCTAAAATTATTGTATTACATTTCAAATATGAAGAGTTTACATCCAACTATAAATCTAACTCCTGCTTTTCAAATCAACATACAATGGCATTTATAAAACTAATTATTAGTCCCTGGGTAGGGCAAATGGTTTGCACTGGACTAATAACTGAAAGAGAGCTCTGGTAGCATAGTGCGTAAGGCACTTGACTGTTAACCAGAAGGCTGGCGGTTCAAACCCACCAGCCACTCCTCGGAAGGAAGGTTGGGCAATCCTACTTCCGTAGTGATACTGCCTGGGAAACCCAAGGAGGGGTCGCTATGAGTCAGGGCTGACTTGACGGCACATAACAACATCAACAACAACAATAACTGAAAGGGAGCTCTGGTAGCATAGTGCCTAAGGCACTTGACTGTTAACCAGAAGGCTGGTGGTTCAAACCCACCAGCCACTCCTGGGAAGGAAGATGGTACAATCTACTTCCGTAGTGATACTGCCTCGGAAACCCAAGGAGGGGTCACTATGAGTCGGGGCCGACTCGACGGCACACAACAATAACTGAAAAATTGGCAATTCAAATCCACACAGAAGCACCTCAGAAGGCCCAGAACTCTACTTTTGAAAAATCAGCCACTGGAAACCCTATGGAGCACAATTCAACTCTACAAACATGGAGTTACCTTGAGTCCAGGGCAACTAACAATTACATCAGCTAAGATTTACTCTAGGAAGTGTGTTTTAAGAACTGGTGAACCTGAGATAAATATTTCCTTCTGGAAAGCTCCAGTGTGAGCGTCCCCTTCTTTAATCCTTTCCAGACCCATGGAACATGTCGGACATGTATCACTCACCACATTTTCAACTTCTCAAGGTTTCTCGAGAAGCTACTATCCGTTATAGTATGTGCTCCCCTGGGAAACAGGATTGTGGCACTGAGTAACAGCGTGAATCTGAAGCAACAGGCCTTGCCCCACCAACCCTATCACCAGAATCTGTCTGGGTCATTGTTGTTACGTCCCGTCGCGTCCAACCCGACTCATAGCGACCCCTCCTTGGGCTTCTGAGGCAGTATCACTACAGAAGGAGATTGCCCCATCTTCCTTTGGAGGAGTGGCTGGTGTGTTTCAACCCCCAGCCTTCTGGTTAGCAGTCAAGTGCCTTAGGCACTAAGCTACCAGAGCTCCTGTTTGGGTCATGTTGTTGTTGTTGTTGTTATGTGCTGTTGAGTCAGACGCGACTCATAGCGACCCCTCCTTGGGTGTCCAAGGCAGTATCACTACAGAAGTAGATGGCCCCATCTTCCTTTCGAGGAGTGGCTGGTGGGTTTGAACCGCTAGCCTTCTGGTTAGCAGTCAAGTGCCTTTAGGCACTACGCTACCAGTGTTAGAGATATGCCACGCCATCTTGCATGGCTCTTCCAGGTTCTTCTTCATTCCCTGCTGCCCCGCCCAAGGTCATAAATCAGTTAAAGGAAGTTGAAACTGAGCTTCCTGCAAGGCGCAAATTTTAAAAGGCAACAATAGCCTCTGATAGGTTAAGACCTCTTCCCCCAGCTCTGATGTACAATCTCCTAACCCCAGGTCTATATAAGACCACCCTCTTCCTGCTCTTCCTCTTCTTCCTCTCTCTCTTCTTCTATTCTTCCTCTTTCTTTCTTCTTCTCTTCTTCCTCCTCTTCTTCTTCTGTCCTTCCTCAGTGCAGGCACCCTTTCGCCTCCTTAATAAAAGGGTACTCTGGTGTGTGGCATGGTTGTTGAGTGCCGAGGGAGCTCTAACAACCAGAGCTCCTTTTTTTGGGTCATATGATACATATTGTATCAAAATCTGTATTACCTCAAAAATTTTCCCCCTTACTTTCAGCATGCTTTCCATTACCGAAAACAAATGGAATGAACAAAAAAAATCAAAGCAGAAAATAATTGGGTCGTGAAAGCGTTCAGTCTATTCTTTAACCTTTCACTTGACGAATCCTCCTCCCTCCCTAATGGTCCTAAACCTAATATGTGAGACACAAGACCCCAATGAAGGATTAATAAAATCAAATCTTACAATGAACATCTCAGCAAAAAGGAATGTATACTCCTGAAAATAACTAACTACCCAACCCTATAATGATTAATATTTGATTCTTAACTTTTAAGTTCCAGTCTGGTACTCCTGAAAATAAGCTAATCAACAAACCCCCCTAACGATTAATGTCTTGTTTTTATCAAACTCTATTTCTGAACAGAAACTACAGGGAAGAAACAATAAGGGCAGTATGACCCACACGGAAAGAACGAGCCGACCTCGGGACCAGAAACAATGACGTTTACAACTATCAATCAAAGAAACAAGAACTCTGAATACAGGAATACAAGAGCCCTGACTTAAGACAATCAGAGCTGCTGCTCCTTCTTAGTTACTGAGAGCCAGGCTTTATGCTTCTATGATTTTACTCTTTAAATAAATTTTTCTTTCCTTTTCCGCTGGCCTGGTTCCTACCAACACCGGTCACGTAACCTTACACCCAACTGGAAGGAAAAGTGTGCAAGCTAGGACTATGTGGCCCGCCCAGGCCAGGAGAAGACGAACGGACTTCTAGCGCTCCAACGCCACCCTGCTCTGAAAACTGAGAAACCTGAATCCTAAACTTCCTTGTGCTGCTAGGAGACAATATGTGAGAGAGGGGATCGTCCTCTTGCTTCCTGTACAAGAAGGAAACCTAATCTCCATTATCACAGCCCACAAACGAGAAGGCACCACATCTACCCACAGCCGACTCCTCGGGCAAGACCGGAAGGTGGTGCTGCTACTTCCTTAAGACGTCAGAGAAATAAGGGACCCACGCAGGGAATGTCCCGCCCATGGTTCTCTCAGACGACCCGACCTGACAGCTTCCTAGAATATGCCTAGTTACCCCAAGTTTTTTTATTTTTACAGTAATAACCATATCCTCATGTGTCGTTGTCTCTTCTTCGCTTGGAAAATCCTCTCATCTCTGAGCCCTGAAACTTTCCAAGGATGCAGGCGCCTAAATGGAAGGCCCACGACCGTGACGTATAATTTGAGCGCCGACGGAGGAAAGACCCTGTTCGTCTTGCGCTGGGTACCGTCTGCCCTTCGACGTTGAGCCGGATTCCTTGATGAGACACGTGCGTTGTTGAATGGAGCTTGTCGCTGGTTGCTACGAGCAGGTCCTTTTTGGGTTCGTTGTGCACAGGGAGCCCGAGGCGAGCGGCAACCTCAAGGTGAGAGCTAGCGTGCGGATGGGCAGGGGCGGAGGCGGAGGAATGGGCAGCTTGGTTCCCACACGGCGGAGGTAAACATTTGGGCATCTCATGTTCATCATTTGATGTCTATAGATTAATTGGTGAATCATGCTAAGGAGAGTTTAAGTGAAAAGCTTGCCTTTTAAAATTTGAAGTAAGAATTTCCTAAAAGTGATAAACATCTGTTGGTATTATAGTAGACAAAATGCCCATAGTACAGGAAGGAAGATCGCATTGCTGCACATGGGCAGATAAGTTGTAGATTATGGGCTTACGGGTTTCTTCCATAAGTTGTCAGCTGGTTTATATATTTAGAATTTAATGAAAGAACAATTCCCTTATTCATTTGAGTTTTTGTTCTGAAATTTTACCAAGTATTAGAGCTAGGTCAATATAATCTTATATATCATTAAAGTCACATCAATTCATTTCATTATTTATTAAGGACTTAACGTGGGCTAGGCAGTGGAGATGCAAAGATGGAAATGATGTGAATACTGAAAATATCCCCTTCATAACAGTAAAGGATGGGGATACAAAGATAATTCTTTTACTGGTTACATGAATAAAAAATATTAAATAAATTGCCAGTAGTCAAACAGATAGGACATGCCCAGAACTAGAAATTAAACCCAGAACTAGAAATCAAATCTCCTGACTTCTAGCCCTGTACTATTCTTTTTTTCTTTAGGTAAACCTAAGTATCTACTAGCAATTAGCATCTACAAAAGCAATTAGTCAAGGCATACATTTCCAGTTTTCTGGTTAATTTAAGGTTGACATTGAGCATAGGGGACATCAAGCTCAATTGGTATAACATACTACACAAAACATTGTTACACCCCCTACTTGGCAAGTAGCATCTGGGATGTTAAAATGGCAAGCAGCCATCTAGATCCAACGATGGGTTTCTCCTCGTCCAGAGCAAAGAGAAATGAAGAAAACCAAAGATTCATGGAAACTATTAGTCCTAGCGACTGGTACACCATGCGATCCGCAGCCTATACAACTGTGAGACCAGAACTAGATGGTGCCCGGCTATCACTGTCAACCACTTGGAGGGTGGTCTACATAGGAGATCCTGGATAGAGAGGGAGAACAATGTGGAACAAAACTCAAAATCATTTGGGAAAAAGAAAAGGGATGGGGGGACCAGGTTTGCTAGTCTGATACAGCCTGGTGGAACCACTGAGACTATGGCCCCTAGCTGCCCTTCAGGTCTGGAATTGAACCCACTCCTGTGGCTTCCAGCCAAACAAAAGACAGGCATATGAGTTGAACATTTACCTGAGGTCGATACACTCCTTAGAGAGAACAATCATAGGAGAAAGAAGGGCTGCTTATGCACAGGGAGACAGCTCAGGGGGCAGGAGTGCATGGAGGGATGGACACAGGGAAGAGATAACTATCGAGAGGAAGTGGGAGGGGAGCTGTTGCAGTGTGGTGAATTGTGGTCAATGTCATGAGACAAATTGTATGTGAACTGCTGTATAGAAAGTGAATTTGCTCTGTAAATTTTCACCCAAATCACAATTAAAAAAAAAAAAAAAAGATTGCCATTGAGTACTTCTTTATGAAGGAGCTCTGGTAGCGTAGTGGCTAAGGCACTTGACTGCTAACCAGAAAGCTGTCAGTTCAAACCCAAGGAGGGGTTGCTATGAGTTGGGTCTGACTCGATGGCATATAATAACAACAACAACTTCTTTGTGAAGTCAAGGTGTCAATCTTGAACTAACCATAGAACTGGAAGTGTGTAACTTAACTAATTGCTTTTGTTTATTTTGTTTTCCAGTCTAGTATAAATCTGTTTTTGGCTTTTGGCCCAAAGGTGACATGTTTGAATATTCAAAGATGATGATATTAATTGTGTTCTCTTTGTAATGAAAGCAGTTGCTTACTAAGTTGCAGACATAATAATAGTCCTCACGGGAACCCTCTGAGGCAAATCCATTGTTCCTGTTTTACAGATGAGGAACCTGAAGTTTAGACATGATCTGCTCAAAGCCAGGCAGCTGATAATTGGCAGAGCTGGGACTCAAGTCCCCAGGTGTCTCTATCTCTAAAAGCTCTTAGCCATTACCCAGTGTTTTGTGTCTCAGTTGAATCCAACTCATAGGAACCATATAGGACAGAATAGAACTGCTACACAGAGTTTCCAAGACTGTAAACCTTTACGGAAGCAGACAGCCTCATCTTTCTTCCACGGAGCAGCTGGTAGATATGAACCACTGACCGTTTGGTTAGTAGCCAAGTACTTGACCACTGTACCACCAAAGCTCCTTCCAAGTACAGTCAGACCAAACTTACTGCCATCAAGTCAACTCAGCTCATAGCTACTTCTCCTTGGGTTTCCGAGGCAATATCTCTATGGAAGTAGATTGCCTAATCTTCCTTCCAAGGAGTGGCTGGGGGGTTTGAACCACCAGCCTTCTGGTTAGCAGTCATGTGCCTTAGGCACTACCCCATCAGAGCTCCCTCCAAGTACAAAGTAAAACCAAAAAACCAAACCCATTGCCATCAGGTCATTTCTGACTCATAGCAAACTTGTTAGGTGCTGTCATGTCGGCTCTGACTCAGCAACCCTATGTACAACCAAACAAAACACTGCCCAATCCTGCCTCACAATCCTTGCTATGCCTGAGCCCCATCATTGATGGCCTTCCCTTTTTTCACTGACCCTCCCCATTACCAAGCATGATATCTTTCTCCAGGGAATAGTCCCTTCTGACAACATGACCAGAGTAGGTAAGACAAAGTCTTGCCATTCCCACTTTCAAAGAGCATTCCAGCTGTACTTTTCCAGGACAAATTTGTTTATTCTAATGGCAGTATGTTTTATTTTTACTATTCATTGTCCAGCTTTCACACATATATGAGACTACTGAAAATACCATGGCTTGGGTTAGGCACACCTTAGCCTTCAAAGAGACATTTTTGCTCTTCAGCACTTTAAAGAAGTCTGTTGCAGCAGATTTGCCCAGTGCAATACGTTGTCTGATTTCTTGACTGCTGCTTCCGTTGGTGTTGATTATATAACAAACTTAAACCAAAAAAACCAAAATCATTGCCATTGAGTCAATTCCGACTCATAGCAACCACCTTTGGGTTTCCAAGGCAGTAAGTCTTTACAGGAGTAGATTGCCCAGTCTTCTTTCCATGGAGTGGCTGGTGGTTTGAACTGCCAACCTTCTGGTTAACAGTCAAATGCCTTAGGCACTACGCCACCAGAGCTTCTTGTAGCAAACTTAGGCCTTCAGTACTTGAATGAATAAATTCAAGGCACAATTTGAATATTTGAATAAATGAGTGATAGGGAAGTCTCGTATGTAAGTAAATAGATAACTATTTAAAAGATTTGGATGGGACCTTAAAGTCCCTTTAGTCCAGTCTCCATGACTGTGTCCTGGAGTCATGATACCTGGTGCTGCCATCTCATTTTCACTAAACATCCTTATTCTCAGGCGATTTTTTTTTTAATTGATGTATTATTAAGTAGCTTCTTATATATGGGTAGCTTTCACAGATTGTGGAACCATTTATCTGTGCTTCTAGAGCGCTGTGATTTGACTGTGACATTGACTGTAGGTTTTACTCTTCAGCAGAAATGGACTCCTGTGGCTGACTTCACTCACCATGCCCATACTGCTTCCTTGTCTGCGGTGGCTGTAAATAGTCGTTTCGTTGTCACTGGGAGCAAAGATGAAACAATACACATTTATGACATGAAAAAGAAGATAGAGCATGGGGCTCTAATACATCACAACGGTAAGACAGTTGAATTGTTTAAAGCAATATAGAGAAGTTATACTTCACATTTTGTCTTCAATTAAACAATTATTAAGTGACTGTTATATAGCAGATTCTGTGCTAGGGAATATAGAAATGAAAAAACATGGTTCCTTGCTCTCAAGTTCACAGTCTGCATTGGGAGATGCAAGGAAGCTCTTAACTTAGTCAGGAGGTGGGGGCTCACCAAAAGATTCCTTAAAATGATGTCTAAATTGAATCTCAGAGAGAATTACCAGTTTTTGGCCAGATGAAGTTTGCAAAACAGGCAGAGGGCATTCTGGGCAGAGCAGGCAGTATGAGGAGTGCAAGTAGCAGCATCATGGCATTGGCTAATAACTTTATTGAGGGAGAGTCATGTACCTAAGAAGCCCTGATGGTGCAGTGGTTAAGTGCTTGGCTGCTAACTAAAAGGTTGGAGGTTCAAACCCACTAGCTGCTCCATGGAAAAAAGATGTGGAAGTTTGCTCCTGTAAAAATTACAACTTAGAAAGTCAATGAGGCAGTTCTACTCTGTCCTATAAAGTTGCAGTAGGTTTGGTTATGTACCCAGCACTGTGTCAAAAAAGTACAATCTACAAAGTAGATTGCCCAGTCTTCCTTCCATGGAGTGGCTGGTAGGTTTGAATGGCTATCCTTCTGGTTAACAGTCAAATGTCTTAGGCACTATGCCACTGGAGCTCCTACTTCATTAAGATTTACTGCCTCAGAAACCCAATAGGGGTCAATATGAGTCAGAATCCACTTAATGGCAGTGAGTTTAGATTGGTTTTTGGTTAATCTGTAACCTCAAAACAAACATATCACTGGAGTCATCTTAAAACTGAATAGTTTAGCTTAACTAGCAAATAAGGTCTGCCTTGAGCATTATGCTTTTTTAAAAGGTTAAAGATTATGTCGGGGCAATTATTTCAGGGGTTCATCCACCCTCTTTGGCTCCAGAAAGTCTAAAGTCCATGAAAATTTAAAGTTCTGTTCTGCATTTTCCCCTTTTGATCAGGATTCTTCTCTGGAATCTTTGATCACAGTGTTCAGTAATGGTAGCCGGGCAAAGGAAGCAGTTGTTCATGGAGGCAATTGCGACACAGTTTATTTTCTACTCTTATTCCTGACTCTCCTTCCTCTGTTTTTCCAAGTGAATAGAATCCAGTTAGTTGTGTGAGTAACATTTTATAAAAATTGTCTAATAAATTATGACAGTAAGGAGAAGTATGTAAAAGTCAAATCAGTTATTATCTGGAATTACTATCTGGAGTGAGGATTGTGGGTGGTAATAGGGTAGTGAGCTCTCTCGTTAGAATGTAAAAGCCATGTGGCTCTATATCTACTTTTGTTCCCTATAGTAGCTGGTTAGTTTTGTTTGACTTCCTGATCAAACTTTGCTAGCCAGCCATCTCCTAAATATATGATCATGAGACATAAAGGAAGAAAGTGTGAACTGATTGATTCAAATGTATATCTGCGACTGGAGAAACTCCGAAGAAAATATTTGCTTAGGCTTGGGACTATATGCTTTTGTATGGGGGGAAAAAAACAGTTTCTTCAACTGAGACATCAAGGTACCTTTCAGTACTAAAACATTATGTCTTTTACTTACTGCACCATAACTTTCAAATCTGAAATTGAGTTTGCATTCAAGGTGAATATTAATTTCCTGTCTTGAATTTTCCACAGGCACAATAACTTGTCTGAAATTCCATGGCAACAGGCACTTAATCAGTGGAGCAGAAGATGGACTAATCTGTGTGTGGGATGCAAAGAAATGGGAGTGCCTAAAGTCCATTAAAGCTCACAAGTGAGTTCAGCTTGCCCCCAGTGGCCTGTTGATGTCCCAGTACAATTGGTAGCTAACTGTTGGTTTTATTTTAGAGGACATGTGACCTTCCTCTCTATTCACCCATCTGGCAAGTTGGCCCTGTCTGTGGGTACAGATAAGACATTAAGGTAAGTCATTATTCCCAAGAGCATTTTTGATAAGTTGCAGTCTTTATTCTCCAAGTAAAGCAAAAGCCATCTATCAGGGTATCTATTATTATAGTAATTTCTTTTTTTTTTTTTTAATTTGGGTAAAAGTTTAACTAGCAAATTGGTTTTCTTTTCAACAGTTAATACACATTTCGTTTTGTGACATTGATTGCAATCCCCACAGTGTAACAACATTCTTCCGACTTCTACCCTGTGTTTGCCACTCCCATTCATCCTTTCTTATCCCTTCTTGCCTTCTGGGCTTTATCCCTGAGCAAATGCTTCCCTTTTGGTCTCATATGGTTGATTGTGTAAGGGTTGTATACCTCCCTGGTGCTACTATTTACATTATAGGCTTGAGTATCATTTGGCTGAAAGTTGAACCATGAGGGTGAGTTCAGTGCCAGGCTTAAAGGGTATCTAAGGACCATAGTCTCATAGGTTCCACCATCTCTATCAGACCAAAAAGCCTGGTCTTACTCTTTTTTTTTTTAGTTTTATTCCACCTTTTTCTGCCACTCTATCCAGGACCTCCTTTTGTGTTCTCTTTCAGAGCAATCAGCAGTGTTAGCTGGGTACCACCTAGTTCTTCTGATCTCAGGGTCATGGAGACTGGGATTCACATGGTCCATTAGTCCTTTGCTCTAATTTATTACACTGCTTAGATAACTGTTTGTATTGTTTCTCTGCTGTTAACCATTTAAGGCTGTAGTGACGCACATGAGAGGTTGAAACTTATACATGATAGTAGGATACAAATGACATGCTGTACATTACACATGCACTCTATACTCCAGTCATTATATACTATAAAGTGAAGAGGAAATTGGTCCTAAAAAGAAATGTTTTAGGAGGTGATACCTTCTGAAAATACGATGGTGCAACATATTAAGGGGTGTAGAGATAGAAGGAACTTTATTCTTGCTAACTTACTAATGTCAAGTCAGATCCGACTCACAGCAACCCCTCCTTGGGTTTCTGAGGCACTATCACTACAGAAGTAGATCACCAAGTCGTTCTGCCAAGGAGTGGCTGGTGGGTTTGAACCGCCAGTCTTCTGGTTAGCAGTCAAATGCCTTAGGCACTATGCTACCAGAGCTCCCTTATTCTTGCTAGATGATAAATATTTCAGATATTACTATAAGAAAAAAGCAAGTTCTCTAAATAGTCATGTATTCTGTAGAACACTTTCTTCTTTTCTTTTGCCCAAATCTTTGTTATGTGTTACTATCCTCTTTACACTGTAAATTTCATTGATGATCATGCCATAAGTTAGCTTCCTATTTTTGCAGAACATGGAATCTTGTGGATGGAAGGTCAGCATTCATAAAAAATATAAAACAAAGTGAGTATTTTTGTTTTAAAATGTATTTTGTAATAATATGATGGAATGTGAAAGTATGCACACATAACCTTGTATGAATGTGTGTATACACATTTCTTCTTCTTCATAATGATGGGTGCCTCTGAGAACAAATGCTTTAGTTTCCTTTATTTTCCCATTTAGTTCTGATTTCCTTTTGTGACTCTGCCACCCGCTAGCCGCATGACCTTGGATATTATTTTTGAACTCAGTTTATTGCCTATATAATTTAACTCACAAAGTGTCTATCATAAGTTTGCTGTGAAGATTAAATAAAATAATGAATGTGAAGTGTAAATACATTTGTAAATGAAGTATGAGTATTCACTTTTTATTACTTCTGTTATCATTTTCGTTTTTACTTACGGGAGAAGAAATGCCTGCTTGCTTTTTTCTTTTCTTTTTTAAAACCTTATAGATGCTCACATAGTTGAATGGTCCCCAAAGGGAGAGAAGTACATAGTTGTCACAATGAATAAAATAGACATCTATCAACTAGACACTGCATCTGTTAGTGGTACCATCACAAATGAGAAGAGAATCTCTTCTGTTGCATTTCTTTCTGTAAGTAATCAGAAATTAGAAATAGAAGTTTAGTTTACACGGTGTTGGCCATAATTATTGATGACATTCTGGGTATTTTTTCCTCTACCCTAGGAATCTGTCCTTGCAGTGGCAGGAGATGAAGAAGTTGTAAGGCTTTTTGACTGTGATTCACTAATGTGCCTCTGTGAATTTAAAGCTCATAAAAACAGGTATTTTTACCAGTCTCTGTGTATGTGTAAGGAGCCTTGGTGGTGCAATGTATAAGCACTTGGCTGCTAACTGAAAGGTCTGTGCTTCAAACTCACCAAGATGTGGCAGTCTGCTTCTGTGAATATTACAGCCTTGGAAACCCTATGGCATGGTTCTATTCTGTCCTGTAGGCTTGCTGTAAATCAGAATCAACTCAGTGGCACATAACAACATGTGTGTGTAGACTTAATAAACATGAAGTGATTTTAAAAAGCAAGATACATATTTTTTGTGAATAACTACAGAGATAGATGCATCTACATATATGTGATTTCTAGAATCTTAGAAAAAGGTATGTTTTTGGCAGGTCCTTTGGGGTTTCTTTGAGGTAAAGTGTGAGGTGTAAGTACCTAAGAGTCCTCTTCCAGTGGAGCTACACAGGACATGCTAACTCGTCCAGCATTGATTTGTTACAGCACATGTGAAATGTTGTCTACCAAGGATGCTCACTACAGACCCAGCACCCAGGGTTTTATTGTGAACTGTTCACATACACATCCTATGCTTGGCTCGTACCAGAATTCCAGACTCCCAGAAGGAACTCAGTGTTCAGCATAAACCACACTGTTTTCACACTCAGTTGGGGTCACAGTGTTTTGGTTACTTAGTGTTGCTCTAACAGAAGATAGCACAAATGGATGGCTTGAACAAACAGGAGTTTATTTTCTTAAAGTTTTGGAGGCTAGAAGTCCGAGTTCAAAGTGCCAGGCTCTAGGGGCTGGGTGAAGGCCCCTCAACCTTGGGCTTCAGCTCTGCTTACTGCTCACAGCCCACTGAAGCTAGAGGCTTTTCTTCACTTACGCAGCTGCTGGCTGCTGAGGCTTACAAACCCAGGGTTGACAAGTGAAAAGGCACAGTCCCAATATTACCAAACAACATGGCAGGCCACTAAATTCAAGCCCAGAAAAACGCTCAAGATGGGCAGGGCATGGCAGGTTGCTGAACAACAACTTGGCTACATACAGGGTTCAAGAGTACCAAAAAGCTAGAGACTGTCCTCAAAGTTGCATCTTATACACTAGAAGCAGACCACATCGCTAAAGCAGCTGCTCCGCTGCTCAGTAGCTTGCACCATGGAGTTGATTACCAATTTCACCATGGGGAATAACTACATCCTGCTGCCCCGCCATCAAAAACCAGGCCCAGCCAACTTGGCACACAACTGAACTACCACACATAGTGAATCTCTTTTATCAATGATGGTGGTGGGAACTTTCCTCAGATCCAGGTTCCCAGTCGCCAGCCAAGGGCCAACCTTGTAAGCAGACCTTTCAGAGGACAGCAGTGCAGTCAGGCCTACTCTGTTAACACTTTTTTGCACATCATCTTTCCCAACGTATTCTTAAGGTACAATTGACAATTTTTTCCTAGAATTCAGACCTGGATAAAATTTATCACCTGGTAAATCAGACACTGAGAACATTTCACCAATTATAATGGGAATGTGAAGCGCTTAGGTTTTTAAGCACCACTCATTGAGCATAATTTGCAAACAATTGAAGCATTGGAAAAACAAAAAGCTCTGTGCATGGAAATTTTATAACAGCATTGTCTGATTTATAGGAAAGGATCTTTATGTTAATATTTCTATTCTAGGGTGAAAGACATACTCAGTTTTGAAATTCCAGAGCATCATGTTATTGTTACAGCAGCAAGTGATGGGTTCCTCAAAATGTGGAAGCTTAACCAGGATAAGGTCAGTATTTTAGCACAATGTAAGTACGTTTTAGTGTAAGTCTCACTGTTAGTGTTACTTTGAGTTAAGTGAGGTGGAATGTTCTTTTACAGGTCATAAGACATACAAATCTTTTATTTTTTTTTCCTTCATCCAAATTAATATGTGTCTGTCCTCTAGTTAGTGGATAACCCTGCTAACCATCAAAAAATATTTCCTTTTTTGTGAAACCCTTTTCTTGACTTTTTGCAACAGTGGTCTCATAGGGCATTTATTCTTTTGTGATTGACCAGCTTTACCCAGCAAATGGCCTCAAAGCTCATCCATGTTATCAGGTGTTTCACATATTCATCATTGTTCTTTAACACTTCATAGTATTCCATTGTGTGTATGTACCATAGTTTGTTGATCCACTCCTCCTTTGATGGGCATTTAGGTGGTTTCCATCTTTTTGCTATAGTGGATAGTGCTGCGATGAATACAAGTGTTCATACACAGGGATTGCTGGATCATATGATATTTCTGTTTCCAGCTTTTTAAGGAAGCGCCATACTGTTTTCCACAAGGGTTGCACCATTTTACAATCCTACCAGCAGTATATGAGGATTCCAGTCTCTCCACACCCTCACCAGCATTTGTTTTTTTCTGTTTTTTTGAACTTTGCTATTAGTGGTAGGATGAGATGATAACACATAAATCTTTAAATAAGCTTTTCTGATCTAAGGTATGATTTATACTTGCTTTTACAATGATGGTTCCACAGAGATGCCTCAGGGGTTTACTTGTAAGTCTGAGCTGGCAGATTCCCAGACTTGCCTCTGCTCTTTCAATTAGTGAAGCTCTGCTTCCATCTCTTTTGCATACTGGGGTTCTGTGTAATGTTTTGATAGATAAAAATACTGCCATTAAGGGGAGTTCGGGTAAGATTGCGGACTAGGCAGAAAGACTGCACAGACCCTCTTCAACCACGAAAAGGGAAACCAATTAACACAGACACAGAAGATAATCCTGGACCCCTGAGCCTTGAATAGAAGGATACAGAGTGGACTGAACCCCAACTAGCAGAAGATTTGCATGAAAATACCAAAAAAGGAGATAGGCAGAGCTGCAATCTGGCAGCAATCCTGATGGCATGGCACAGCTTGGAGATTCCCCACTGGTGGTAGGACCTAAGAATTAACCTAAAAATCAGCCCTGCTAGCCTGGGACTGCATGGAGGACTGTTCTGGTGGCCGGGGAATAGAAGGCGAAGCACCAGCAAAGAGAAAGGTGGGCTGAGCTGTGGACTTTTGCCGGTCCAGAGGGTGCCGCCATTTTGAATGTCTAAAAGCAGCTTGACTATTTTGGATATTTAAAGAGACAGCGCTCTCGCAGATTCCTGGGGCTTAAGAACACATTCTGCTTTCCAGCAACCCCAAAGACACTCTGGACCTGCAAGACTGAAAAGGTACAACATTCCTCTTGTTACTCTTATACCCCACAACCGCTTGGTGAATGGAGTTGCGGCCATCCCCCACTCCCACCTACCTTCTGGGCCCACAGGAACTCCATCACAGTCTTTGTGCTCAGATGCAGCCTGGGTACCCTGCCCTCTCCTCCACCAATTTTATTTTTTCTCTTATTTTTATTTTTTTCTTTTTCGCTTTTTTTTTTCTGGTGATTAGTTTGCTTGTATTTGTCTGTTTTAAAACAACTATTATTATTAATACTTTTGTCCTTTTTACTATTATTCTTAATCATTCCCTCCCAGGTCCTAGTTTTCAGCATTTTTTCTTTTCCCTGT
>NW_006921599.1:2952577-2970720 GCF_000298275.1 Orycteropus afer afer
CATGAGACAAAGTGTATGTGAACTGCTGTATGGAAAGTGAATTTGCTCTGTAAATCTTCACCCAAATCACAATAAAAAAAACATAGTTTGTCACAGAGTTAAAATCTAGGTTTAGATAAAAAATAAAAAAAATACTGCCATTACTAAAAGAGTTTGCAGACTAATCATCTGTTGTTGAACTATGAATAGTTTTGAACCAGGTAATTAGAAAATTAAGTTTTCTTTTAAAATTTCCTTGCTACAGTTTATCTTTTTTGATTTATTCTTCATTTCTCATAAATACACATTTCTTTGGTTGTGGTTTGTTAAGGCCTACTTTGTGCAGGGTGCTTTATTAAACTCTAGAAATGAAGACAGTCTCTCTGTCTTCAGTGAATTTTTAATTTCCGGGTACTTAGATATTTGCTACGTGGATGACATAGTTAAACCAATCATGAATAAAGAGAATGGGTTCATTTCTAAAGATATTAATAAACTAATGAGATTATGGAAGAAGTAGATAGACTTGTATTAAATTAATATTTTATACAGTGGCTCCCTGTGGGGCTCATTAGTTAGTCCAGAGTTATTTTGGTGAACAGGGAATGAGAAAAAAGGTCTTGTCAAACCTTGTTTGCTGAAATACTCCTGCTCTGCATAGAGATTATCTTGACTGCTTATCTTTTTTGTGTCTTCAGATACAGACTCTCCCCTAGACAAGTGCTGCGTGTAACTGCTAGATTTGCTCCACTGAACCTTTCTTTCATATGCTCCATTGTTGCCAAGGCCCCCATCTCATATATGGTCCTTCTTTGCAAGTGTCAGTGGTACCATCTAATTGTTCCTTATGAAGCTAGGAGACATTCTCTCTTCCCATTATGCATTTAATTTGCTTTTTCTCTTTATCTTAAGTTTCTTTGTGCTATTTGTATAATATAGAGGTAGAATGTGTAGGATACTATATGTGGCATATTTCATTTGTGAAAGCAATTGACTATCCTCCTGTTCCCTCTAGTAATTTATGTGCTGAATCTTTGAAAATTACATTTTTTAAATGGCTTTGATTGTGCTGCAAGTTTTTGCATTTAATGTTTCTTGATGTAAGTGAACGATTAGCTGCAGCTTAGAGTTTTCATGTGTCATGCATTAGCCAATTTACTGTGATGGGCAATTTAAATTTTGTTTTAGCGTCTTAAAGTTGTCCTTTAATTCTGTAAATCCCGTGATTGACGTAAAAGAGAAAGGAAAGAAAAGAACAAAGATATTTGGCCTATAATTATTTTTTCCCAACTTATAGACTTTTTTCATATTTTAATATTTCTGGAAGCAAGATACATTTTTAAGTTTACAGATTTATTCTATATATTTGCATTTACGGATATATTTACAAATATGTAATTATATTTAATATATTCAAGTAATTCCCTAAACGCTGTTGTTACTAAGTTGACAGTTCATGTTTTAAGCAGTGATATTTTATACTAAAGAAATACAAAAGTTTTAAATTAAGGTAACTTGGTTATGGTTATTAGCTCACTGCCATCAAGTAGGATCTGACTCATAGCGACCCCTCCTTGGGTTTCCGAAGTGGTATCACTACAGAAATAGATTGCCTAACCTTCCTTTCGAGGAGTGGCTGGTGTGGTTGAACTGTCAGTGTTTTGGTTCACAGTCAAAACCCTTAGGCATTATGCCACCAGAGCCCCCAGGTTATGGATAAAGAAATGTAATTATTTAAAATTCTTTCACATTAAGTATTTGTTACCAATTTTCATCCTTTCTGTTTAGAAAGTTCCTCCATCTCTACTCTGTGAAGTAAATACGAAAGCCAGGCTGACCTGTCTGGGAGTATGGTTGGACAGAGTGGCAGACACAAAGGAGAGCCTACCTCCAGCTGCACAGCCTTCTCCTGGTAAATGAAGTCAATCATTTTTTCAAATTTGAATAATGTATTACTTCTTACATTGGAGTTGAAGTTGAAATTCAGATAAGTTTGCTTTATTGTCAGCCTTTGTGCATTCTGTTGAAAGGGGAAAAGCAGTTTTTAAATACAGTGTCTTTTGTGTTTCAGTAAGTAAAGAGGCACAGTACAAAATCAACCAGAAGGAATCTGGCGATATAGTGCAGGAAGAAGAACGGCACTCAAAACCTATTGCAAAGAAACATGGTTTAACCAGAGGCAATGATAAACCAAAGGAAGAAAATAGCCTCGTGTCACCCAAGAAGAGAAAAGTAGCAGAAATATTGATAAAGAAAAGAAAAAAGAAGGAAATATAAATGATGTGGCAAATCCCAGCTTTCTCCTAAGAGAAGACTTTTTTCTGAGTAAAATCAAGAAGTTTCTTCTGGAGAAACTGGATCGCTTTAAAAATTAATTTTAGGTGTGTTTTCATAAACCGATAAAATTATTTTTGATAGGAAATATTGTATCATGGTGATATATACTGATGTATATATTATTTTTACCATTGTGTTAAGCAAATAATTTTTCTCTCAAAATGTTATAATTTTAAATAATACAAAATTGTGAACACATCCTTTGCCAGAGATTCACAGAGGTGTTCTCTTTCAGTTTTTCTCCTAAATGTAGAGAGAATTTTAAAAAATCACCCTATTTTGGCTTCTTCAAATGGTTTTTAATAAATTTTTTATAGTTCTAGTCATTTTAATGCAAATTTTACTCATTTGGATGCCGAAAGGTATAAAAAGATTTTCATACCGAGAATTGTGTTAAGACAGATTTGAAAATTACAGATACACAAAGCAAATATATGTATGTATATATTTGTGTATAAAACTTATGCTTAAGTTCATATGAGCTGAACATTTATATCAGTAGATAAACTCTTCAGAGAGATTAGTCATGGGAACAGAAGGGCTGTGTATGCACAGGGAGACAGCTCAGGAGGCAGGAGTGGGTGAAGGGAAGGACACAGGGAAGAGGTAACTATGGGAGGAAGTGGGAGGGGAGCTGTTGCATTGTGGGAAATTGCTATCAATATCATGAGACAAAATGTATGTGAGCTGCTAGATGGAAAGTGAATTTGCTTTGTAAACTTCACCCAAATCACAATAAAAATGAAAAAAAAAAAAAAAAACAACTTATGCCTGAGTTTAGGGCTAAGTACATAAGTTTATAGAGATATTGCCACACTTCTTTCAACTGCTCTTAGCAAGCTGTGGGTTGACAAGTTAATGAGGAAAATAAATTTTCAATTTTTGTTTTCATCCATTTCAGGACATCAAAAAAATCACAACCGAGTCAGAAAATGGACAAGGGATGAATAGACATTGCACCAAAAAGGATAGGCAAATGGCCAATAAACACATGAAAGAATGCTCAATGTCATTAGCTATTATTGTCATACTATGGAATCAGTTCCAACTCAGCAATCCTATTGGACAGAATAGAAATACCCCATAGGTGATCTTTACAGGAACAGATCACCAGGCCTTTTCTCCCACAGAGCAGCTGGTAGGTTTCAACCACTGACCTTTATAGTTAGCAACTAAGTGCTTAACGGTTGATCACCAGGGACCTCACTCTTATTAGAATGAAAATGAAAAGAAATACAATGATAAAAACAGGTTTTGAATAAGTCAATCACAGAAGGACAAATATTACTAATCCACTATGGTAAAAAGTCAAGTAGCTCTGGTGACATAGTGGATAAGGCATCTAGCTCCTAACCAGGAAGGAGGTCAGTACTTCAAACCAACCAGCTGCTACAGCCTCAGAAACCCATTGGGAGTTGCAATGAGTTGGAACCAACTTGATGGCAGTGAGTTTAGTATGGTTTATTGTAAAAAGTCAAGGAATGGTTTATACATGGAAGGAAAATGTCTTTGTTGGTTACCAGAGAAGGGATAGAAAATTCCTAGATAGGTTGGGGGGGAAAAAAAATAGAGAAACCAAAGATGATTAATGGTTACCAGCGGAGCAGGGAAGCTTTTGTTTGTGGGGCACTGAGATTATGCTAATGGTGGTGGAATGTTTTGGAAAAGGCTAGCAATAATGGTGGAACAACATGAAAAATGTCATCAGTGTCCCTGAGCTGTAAATGAGGAAGTTGTTATGTTGGTGAATGTTTTCTTGTGTTTGTTTTCACCACAATAAAAGTTAAAAATGTTTTTTGGCACAGTCTAAAGAGTTAAAAGAGTTTCAGTTGAGGGATTACACAAAAGACTTACAGAGTAGTGCGTAGAGTGAGTCAAAGAGCCCCTGGTAGTGCAATGGTGAAGTGCTAAGTTGCTAACCAAAAGAGGGGAAAAAAAACTGGTGGTCTGCTCCCATGAAGACTGCAGCCTAGAAAATCATATGGACTGGATGGTGTCCAGCTACCATTACTTAACATTTTGACCAAAGGTTCTATAGAAGAATCCTGATCAAAAGGGAAAAATAGAGCACAGAATTTCAGATTCTCATGGACGCTAAACTTTCTGGGTTGGATGAAGCCTGGAAACTGTTGCCATGAGACAATCTTTAATCCTGACACCAAAAATATAATATCCCCTAAAGTTTTCTTAAAAACAAACAATAGTTTAGCGTAACTAGTAAAAAAAAAAAAGTCTGCCTTGAGCTTTATGATTTTTTAAGAACTATATGGGATCAAAGTGCAACTGCAATTCAAAAGATTAGATAGGAACATTAAGAGGCAATGAAGTTATGTTAATGGAGAGAAGCAAGTCAGGAAAGAGGGTGAGAATGGTTGCATACTCAAGGAATGTAACGATGTCACTGAATTATACACATGTGTGCCATCGAGTTGGACCCAATTCATAGCGACCCCTCCTTGCGTATCCGAGGTAGTATCATTACAGAAGTAGATTGCCCCATCTTCCTTCCAGAATCATATACATAGAAACGTTTAATTTGTGTACATTTTGCTGTGTATATTCTCAACAGCAACAAAATAAATTTTTTTTAAAAGGCTACATTAAGGAAGAAAAGTCCTATAAGGCAGTTCTACTCTGTCTTATAGGGTTAACTGTGAGTCAGAATTGACTCAAGAGCACACAACACCAATCGTAAATTAACCCAAACCCAGCCAGGTATTATCTATGGAGTCAGTTCCAACTCAAGACAACCCCACGTGTGCAGAGTAGACATGCTTCATAGGTTTTCTGGGTTGTGATGTCTCAAAAAAGATTGCCAGGCCTTTCTTCTGAGGCACGTCTGGGTGGATTTAAACCACCAACTTGCCTATTAGTTGTCCAGCAGTTTTGGGTTACCAGTGAGTCAAACAGCTGTTTTCAAGTAACAGTTCTACCAAAAAACTGTAGGCAATTTATAGTTCTCTGGTGGCATAGTGCCTAAGGCATTTGACTGCTAACCAGAAGGCTGGCGGTTCAAACCCAGCCACTCCTCCAAAGGAAGGTTGGGCAATCTACTTCTGATACCACCTCAGAAACTCAAGGAGGGGTCATATGAGTCGGATTTGACTCAACAGCAGTGAGTTTGGGTTTTTTTGTTTGGTAAAGTTCAATAAAGGAAGCTCTGTTGGCACTGTGGTGAAGGATTGGGCTGCTAACCAGAAGGTCAGCAGGCAAACCCACCAGGCGCTCTGCAGGACAAAGATGAGATTTACAGGCCTGGAAACCTACGGGGATGGCTAAGAGTCGGAAGTTCAATTAGGAGCCCTGATGGTACACTGGCTAAAGCACTCAGTCTGTGAGTAATCCCTCACAGACACCCAGACGCTATGGGAGAGAGAGCCAACAGATCGGCCGACTCAGAACCATAGTACTGGGGGACACCAGACTCAATTGGCACAACAAAATACATAGAAGTCTTGTTCCTTATCCTACATTGGTGAGTAGCGACTGAGGTCTTAAAAGCTTTCAAGCAGCCATCCAAGATGCGCCTAATGGTCTCCTAGCGTCGGAAACGAAGAAGAGTGCAAAAAAATGAGCATTTGGAAGCAATCAGCCCTAGGACACGATGGCCCTCTAGACCAGAAGAACTAGATGGTACCTGGCTACCAATGCCAACCACTCGCGAAAGGATCAAATCTGGAGCTCCTGGATAGAGTGGGAGGAAAACGTGGAACAAAATCCAAAAACTCAATAATGACCCAGAATTACTGGTTGGATGGAGTCTGGTGAGACCCCCAATACTATGGCCCTGGGATACATTCTGGGCCTGGAATAAAACTCATTCTCAGGGGCTGGCTCTCAGCCCAATAGTAAACAAGATGTGTGTGCAGACCACTCAACACATACAGTGTGTGCAGCACCTGCACCCACATACTCTATGGAAATGCATCCCTTGGAGCAATGGGACCTTGGGGCACCAGAGAGGCAACAGTCTCATGGAGGAAATGCAGGACACACAGGAATGCATAACTATGAGGGGCACGGAGGGAGGGGGGGGTTACTGGACAGGGAGGGGAGGAGACTGGGTTAGGGTTGGGCATGGTAAATGGGGAGTGAAACTAAATGTACACATAATGTTAAATGTCAAATAAACTCTGCTCTTTAAAAAGTTTAGATAAATAAAGATAATAAAAATAATAAAGCACTCAGTTGGTAGTTCAAATCCACCAGCCGCTCTGCAGGAGAAAGATGTGGCAGTCAGTTTGCTTCTGTAAAGATTTATAGCCTTGGAAAACCTATGAGCAGTTCTACTTTGTCCTATAGTGTCGCGCTATGAGTCAAAATCAACCACCTGAGTGGGTTTTGGGTGTTGGGGGTTCAATTTAAGTTTAAAAAGCAAGGGAGGAGGGGTAATGATGCATATGATAACTGAAATTTAAAGCTTACCATCTTAATAGCTCTGAATGAGTCTCAGTCCGTTCTAATTGGTTAAAACCAGTCCCATTGTTTTTGGTTTATTGTTCGGGAACAGTTTTCAGTTAAATTCGTGAGGGTCTGCATACCAGAGTTACAAAGTTCTTAGTCATTTTCATCTTTGGCTGCTTAGAATCAGTTTGGGTATCTCGAAGCCATCTTGCGTAGCCCGGCTCAAATTTTGGGTTTCTGACTTTCGGCCGCGGAGTTTTGCGCCGGGACTGACGCCGGTTGGCCCAGTCCGCGCCCCGCCCCTGGAACACCGGGTTAGGGCCCAACGCCCCGCCCCACGCTCGCAAGCCCCGACTCTCAGCCGCACCCAGCTCCGCTCCCGGGCGCACGACGACGTTTCCGGCAGGGCTGTGAGTCCCCGCCTCACGGCCTCCGCTAGCTTGTCCGCTGGAGCTGACCTCGGGAGAGCAGATCTGGTACTTGGGAATTATTATTATCTTTATTTTATTGCTGTTTTAAATTACTTTTGGGGATTATTTAATAGGCTTTGCTGCCGCCTGCTTTATGCACCTTAATCCAGGTGAGGTTTAGGCGATGCTTTTCTAGTGGTGGTGCTTTTTCTGCCTTCCTTAAACTAGGTTGTCAGTGCTGCCGAAAATTCGGAACTCCTGAGGCAAATGCTTACCGATAGCGTAGTAATGATTTGTTTCGTGGAAAATTTATTGCTTAGTTCCCCTTCGAACTAATAACTACTAACGATTTCACTACCCCTTTTGTGAAAGCTTTATTATTGAAACAAAACAAAAAAGATAAACATCGTGTTTTGCTTTTAGCCCTACTAGGTTCGTTGGTTACAAAATGCATTTCTTCAGGGAAAATAGGAATTACTTTGCCAAGAATGTAGTCTATGACTGGGGTTTCCGTATATTTTATTCCCCTCCCCCCAATCTGTCAAGACCTGTTTCTTACTGAGTGCTGAACTAAACGGTCATATAACATAAGCATTACAAATATTATGCATCGATAAACCTTGATTATTGGGACAGAGGTGAAAGGCCTTCCACTCCACCCCCAAAAAAATAGAATAATTGTAACGTTTGAACCGAAGGCACAGAATTGTTATTTGCTTTGCTGATTTAGTAATTATTTAAGTTAACTAACAGAAAGGTTAAGTTGCTGAACAGGTCAATGAATGTTGCTGTTTCCTGTGGGTTTATGTTATTAGAATTGCGGTTGTTGCAGAAATGACTGTATCTGTTCAGCATTACTATGTTCTAAGCACTTTTTTTTTTTCTTCTCTATCACTTGTGTGTGTGTGTGTGTGTGTGTGTGTGTGATCTGCGTGAAAGTTTACAGAGCAAATTCACTTTCCATACAGCAGTTCACATACACTTTGTCTCATAACATTGACTACAGTTTACCACAATGCAACAGCTCTCCTCCCACTTCGTCCCAATAGTTAATCTCTTCCCTGTGTCCATCCCTCCATGCACTCCTGCCCCCTGAGCTGTCTCCCTGTGTGCTAAGCACTTTTTAGGATGCTCTGGTAATGTAGTCCCTAAGACACTTGACTGCTAACCAGAAGGCTGGTGGTTCAAACCCACCAGCCACTCTTCGGAAGGAAGGTTGGGCAATTTACTTCTGTAGTGATACTGCCTCGGAAACCCAAGGAGGGATCGCTATGAGTCAGGTCCGACCCAAAGGCACATAAGAACAACAACAAGCACTTTTTGCACATTGCCCCATTAAAGGCTCACAACGACCCCAGGAGTTGGTACCATTGTTATCCCTGTAGAAAGATGAAAGAAACTGGGGCCTAGAGAGATTGCATAGCTTGCCCAGGACCTCTTAAGTGGCAGAGATGGAACTTGGATCCACTTTTTTTTTTGCCTGCCTGCCGGAGTTCTATGCCTTTAATCACCTCTGATGCAGCCTTTCCTTTGCAGGTGCAGGCCTAGTGTCCTCTCCCAGTTGGCCAGAGGAAAGAGAACAATGCAGAAGGAGTCCAGCCCACTGTAAGTGCACAGTAAATGGAAATGGAATAACCAGAAGGTTCTCAAAACCAAAGTTCCTTCCCCCAGATGCGGAGGCCCCTAAGGAGTCTGCTAGAGGCAACAGGGGCATGGCAGGAACACTGAGCATGTCCAGAGACCTGGGTTTGAATCCCACCTGTGCCCCTGACAGATTATGTTACTTTACGCTAGTCCTCTAACTTCTTCAAGCTTTGTTTTTCTCATTTGTACAGTGAAAGGATTGTTCTGGTGTGATAACCTTTTAGTCCCATCCTGTGATTATACTGTTTGATTTTAATACATAGTTGCCACTGATTTCTTTTTGTTTTAAAATTGTGATTTGGGTGAAAGTTTACAGGACAAATTCATTTTCTATACAGCAGTTCATACACATACTGTCTCATGATATTGACTGCAATTTCCCACAATGTAACAGGTCTCTTCCCACTTCCTCCCCATAGTTAACCTCTTCCCTGTGCCCTTCCCTCCCATGTACTCCTGCCACCACCACCCCCAGCTATCTCCCTGTGCAAACACTGCCCTTTTGTTTTCCCATGACTGATTGCTCCAAGGAGTATATCAACCTGATGTAAATGTTCAGCCCATATGCCTGTCTCTTATGTGCCTGAAGCCACAGGAGTGAGTTCAATTCCAGATCTGAAGGGTAGTTAGAGACCATAGTCCCAGAAGTCTTGACAGGCTCTATCAGACCAGCAAACCTGGTCTTTTTTTTTTTTTTTTTTATGATTTTGAGTTTTATTCCACATTGTTCTCCCACTCTATCCAGGATCTCCTGTCCCAGTCCCCCTCGAAGTCACTGATTTCTTACTCTTGCATTTTCAGAGTGCCCTTACATTGGCTTGGCTTTGGCTACGCAGCACTGGTTGCCACTGGTGGGATCATTGGCTATGCAAAAGCAGGTACGATCTTGTGGTTACTTGATCTCTTAAGATCTTCACCATGTTCCTGGTGAAGAGTGAGTCTTCTGGGTCCCCAAGGAAGGATCTTGTTGGAGTTAGGTTTGTCTAGGCTTTGTAAGTTGAGTGCTGGCTTATTGTCAGTCTCAGAGCTTCTTCTGTACTTGCCTTTTGGTTATCTGGCTGAGCTAAGCCAGGCTTGCTTCTTCTAGAATTGTTTTTGCCTCCTTATCTGAAGCTGCTGGCAGGGTGGTAGTAGATTTTGCTTATCATTGACTACCATATGTGAGCCTTATCCCCAAAAGCATCATCTTCACTCTCCCAGCAGGAGAAAAAACCTCCAGCCTTCACCTCCCCATGGTTTGAAGTCTCCTCATTAAAATAGGTGTGGGTATGCCAGTGAACATACCTTCATCCCCAACACACACACTAGAGTTCTTATTTTTCCAGATAAGTTTTTAACTGATTGACCACCTTTGCCTCTCCTTTCTTACGTGCAGTCCTGCTCCCATACACAGTTCCAGTCCTTGATGATCTGGCCTGGTTAGGAGCTCTTTACTCTTTAGATGGAAGTGTCCTGCCTGTGAGAGGAGAGAGACATGTGTGTATTACCCTGACTTCTTTGGTAAAATAGAAAATACCCCAAAACATTGACCTTGAACTGTATTTAAGGAAGTTTTAGAAGTTCTGTTTGCTGTTTGTTTGTTTTACTGTAGGGTTGGGGAGTTTGTTGGATTCTGTTAATAAATAGGGTCTGACATTACAATGCAGGCATGTGTTTGCTTCCCTCTAGGTAGCGTCCCATCCCTGGCTGCTGGGCTCTTCTTCGGAGGGTTAGCAGGCCTGGGTGCTTACCAGCTCTCTCAGGATCCCAGGAATGTTTGGGTTTTCCTAGGTATGTCTATTCCACCATCTCCCTGGACATTATGTATCCATAATAGTCTTCATCTAAAGGCCCTGGCCTAGTGGGATATGGCAGTTACTCACATGTAAGACAATTTCACTACTTCTGCCAAGTTCTAGAAAAGTTTTAAAATAGAGGGAATTTGCATTTGTTTTCTGCTTATTTTTTACGTACAATATGGGAAACTTTGCATTTTTTGCAAATTTAGATTTACACAGAGAAATTAGTATTTAAACTTGTGCAAGGTTACTATTTTATTTTAACCATTGTGGTTGCCCACTGAAGGCTGTCTCAGTGTTCTGAAAATATCCTGTGTGTGGATTAGAGTTACATCAACATTTCTTCTTTCTGATTTGAAAATCACTTAAGAACTCAAATAGTAAGCAAAATGTATAAGATGTAAGCCTTTCCTTCAAGGAGTTTTTAACTTAATTGAGAAAATAAGACAGTGACTCTGTGGAGCTGTGGGATACTACCCTGTGAGCAGCAACACGAGGAGTGCAGGGGAAGGGCGGGTGATTTCTTATCACAGTAACTTGTGGCACATTTTTATCGACACGTGTGTCATACAATGTTAGGAGAGTGGGTTGGCACAAATTCACAGTTTGAAAAATATGCAGTGGTGGCTCTTAGAAATGTGGTAAGGTGAACAGACGTGTTAGCAGAAGGGCTTGTACAAGTCAGTCTTGGGCTTGGAAGAGGGCCTGGAAGTGGCTGATTTGGGGCACTCTGGGGAAGGAAGATGGGCCGAGCTCTCCGCTGCCTCACAGTTCCCTCCCTCAGGCTCCAGAAGGTCACTGTTCACTCTTAGCAGTGGCTTTGCCTCCTACTTAAGATCAAAAATAGAAATCATCAGACGGAGACCCCCTTAACGTAATGCCATCAGCCCCCAGACCTCTGTCTTCATTCTCCCATAGGCAAGTCCCTTTACCTGTCTGTAATCTCATTGTCTCCCACCACTCAAGAGTTTGCATTAACAATTACGGCTCATACTTTATACTCCCTTTCAGATGGATCCCTTCCTATTGATGCTCAGATGTTCTCATATCTTACCCATTTTAAAAATAAAAAAAAGGGAGAACTTCTCTTGTTTGACCTCATTTCCTTCTCCAGCTACTACCCTGTTCCTTCCCCTTTACAAACTTCTCTGAAAAAAATATGTGTACTCTTTGTTTTCCATTTCCTAACCTCCCACATAGTCTCTCATCTCTGCTCCCTTTTGTCTGTGGAAATAGCTGCCAGTGAACCCTATTTCACAAAATCCAGTGGACACTGTTCAGTCCTCATTTCACTTGGCCTGTTAGCTCTACTCAACATGATTGACCAGTCATTTTCCACTCTTCTTTCTGTCTCCTCATTCTCTTTTGGTAGACTCATCTTTCTCTTTGCCTATTAAATATTGACATTTGTAAGGCCAGGCCCTTTAAACTGGCCCTCTTTAAACTTTCTCCTTTGACAATGTAGTTGAAGTCCATGACTTTAATTGTCAACAATACATAAATTTTTCTCCTCCAAGCTTTTCTCTCATATATATAGGTGCCTATTTTGGTTACCTCTGTTATGTGCCATTGAGTCAGACCCAACTCATAGCGACCCCTCCTTGGGTTTCCGAGGCAGTATCACTATGGAAGTAGAGTGCCCCATCTTCCTTCCGAGGAGTGGCTGGTGGGTTTGAACTGCCAGCCTTCTGGTTAGCAGTTAAGTGCCTTAGGCACTATGCTACCAGAGCTCCTTGGTTATCTCTAGTGCTACTCTAATAGAAATACCACAGGTGGATGGCTTTTAACAAACAGGAGTTTATTCTTTTAAAGTTTTGAGGGTAGAAGTCTGACTTCAAAGTGCCAGGCTCTAAGGCTCTAGGGCCTGGGTGAAAGCCCTTTGACCTTGGGCTTGAACTCTGCCTCTTGCTCCTGGCCCACTGGAGCTGGAGGCTTTCTTCACTTAGGCAGTTGCTGGCTGCTGAGGCTGACAAACCCAAGATCGACATGTAAAAAGGCACAGTCCTAATACTACCAAACCACATGGCAGGCCACTGATTCAAGTCCATTAACAGTCCCAAGATCGGCAGACAACATGGTAGGCTGCTGAATG
Source organism: Orycteropus afer afer (assembly GCF_000298275.1). Taxonomy (NCBI): domain Eukaryota; kingdom Metazoa; phylum Chordata; class Mammalia; order Tubulidentata; family Orycteropodidae; genus Orycteropus; species Orycteropus afer. Next base: position 2,965,222 of record NW_006921599.1, read on the forward strand.
ATGACTCAGCTACATGCAGGATTCAAGTGGGCCCAAAGCTGCAGACCATTCCTAAAGTTTCTTGTGTCCTGGAAGCAGACCACATCCCTAAGGCAGCTACTCAGCTGCTCCAGTAGATTCCACCATGGAGTTGATTACCAGTCTCATCATGGGGAATACTAGATCCAGCTGCCCAGCCACTCAAAACCAGGCCCTGCCAAGTGGACATATAACCTTAATTACCACAGTACCCTACCCAGACCTTACGGTCTCAGAATCATGGGGTCTTCTGGTCTCCATCCATCCAGGTCTTGATTGCTATCTTCTCTCAGCCTTTTGTCTAATTTACCAGTAAGCCCTAGCAACACTGCCTCCCACACATACCCTAAATAGTCCCTTTCTGCCATCTCCACTGCCACCATCCTAGTCCTAGTTATCCATCTCACTTGCCTGCATTCCTGAGGCAGTTCCTCAGTTGGTATCCCTGTGTGCTCTCTGAAGTCCCTGCACTTTGTTTTCCATGGTACTGCGGAATTTTATTTTTAGAACATAACTCTGTTCCCATATACCTTGGCTTATTATCTTTTAAAGGCTTCTCATTGCTTTGAGGATGATTGAGTATAATTCCTAATATGGCCCTCTGTGGTCTGCCCCTTGAGCCTTTTCTTGATTTCTGTGCCCACCCATACTGGCCATACAGTTACTGAAATGTGCCACACAGGGCCTCTGCAGGTACTTTCCTTGTGCTTCAAAGGTGCTTTCTTTTCTCTCCAGCCAGCTCTCTCCTACTCTCATTTCAGATCTCAGCTCATCATCACTTCTTCAGTAAATCCTTTTATCCTCCCTGAACAGATTGGAACCCTCTAGTCTGTTATTTAAGGAATTCTGGAATTCTGGAAGGAGCTCTGGTGGAGTAGTGGATAAAGCATTTGGCTGCTATCCAGAAGGTCAGCAGTTCAAACCCACCAGCTGCTCTGTGGAAGGAGATGGGGCGATCTGCTTCCATAAAGATCACAGCCTCGGAAACCCAATGGGGGTCACTATGAGTCAGAACCAACTCTAAGGCAGTGAGTTTGGTTTTTTTTTTGTTGTTGTTGTTGTTGTTGTTGTTTTGGTAGTGCATTGCTTAAGGCGTTTTGACTCCTAACCAGAAGGTTGGCAGTTCAAACTTACCAGCCACTCCATGGAAGGAAGAGGGGACAATCTACTTCTGTAAAGATTTACCACCTCGGAAACCTACTGGGGGTTGTGATGAGTCAGAATCTACTCAGCAGCAGTGAGTTTGGTTTGGTTTGGAATATGTTGTTTGTTTAGCATTAACTTCAGAAGAAAGGCCTGGCAATCTGCACCTTAAACCCTGTAGAGCAGAGTTCTACTCTGAAACACATGGGGACACCATGAGTTAGAATCACCTTAATGGCACATGGAACTGCATACCATTAATTATACCTGTAGTATAAAGTATAAATTATCGTGTATGATTCTTTAACATCTGTCCTATCCAACTCTAAACATTGAGGACAGAAACTCTGTGTGATGACTGTGTGTTCTCCAGCCTCTACTGTAGTGCTTGCAGAGTGTAGGGGTTTCCTAGAAACTGGATGGGAAGAGCGCACAAGGTGGAGGAAATAGCATCTGCAAGGCATGAGGGGAAAAACCTCCAGCAGTTTTGGAGAAAACTGTAAGGACGACTCTGTAGCTAAAGTGTGCGTTTTGTAGTAGAAGATGGTGGGAAGTGTGGCTGGATCGGCAGGCTGAGCCCAGGCTGTAAGGGTCTGGTGTGCTAGTGTTTGTATTTGGTCTCCTTGGCTGTGGGCGGCCTCACACTGCCCCAAACTGGGGAAGGAGGAGGAAGTGTGGGATTGGATCTGGGCCTTATAAGATGATGGGTCTTTGGTCACATCTTTTGGTTCTCTCATAAGATGTAATGATTTTTAACCATTTTCTTTTTGTTTTCCATCAGCTACATCTGGGACCTTGGCTGGAATTATGGGAATGAGATTCTACAACTCTAGAAAATTTATGCCTGCAGGCTTAATTGCGGGTGCCAGGTACCTTACATTCTGTTGCTGCTCTTTATAGGGTTTAGTTCATTGCCCAAGATACTTTATACATTCAAAATCTACTTGTCTCAGTACAGCTGCTGCTGGGCAACAGCTAAAATCATTTAATTTATACATAAATAGGAAAGGCTGCCAAAATAGCTAGTTTAATGTGACAGTTAGATAAGAGTATTAATTCATTGCAGCAATGGTTTTTTGCTCATACTTACTCTCTCATCCATCCTGGGTCCTCTCTGCACTGGCAACAGCTTTAGTGCAGAGCCATGACTGCAGCCTTTGTGTGGCTTCCATATTTCTTGGGGAGCTCTGGTGGCTTCGTGCCTAAGGCATTTGACTGCTAACCAGAAGGCTGGTGGTTCAAACCCACCAACCACTCCTTGGAAGGAAGGTTGGGCAATCTACTTCCATAGAGATACTACCTCGGAAACCCAAGGAGGGGTCACTATGAGTTGAATCAACTCAACAGCAGTAAATTTGGTTTTTTGGTTTGTGCTAATGAAAATTTTATTAAAAGGTCATTTGATTGAATCCTGTTTTCTGATTAACTTAGGCTATAAAACCCAAACCAAATGGTTTTTAAAAATTTCACCCTTAAGTTTAATAAAAATAACCTAAAGGCAGGAGAGTAGAAAAAAACCCATTTTGACAAAAGATTACTTACCCAACTTTGATTGTAGTTATCATACTATTAACATAATGTTTTATACATAAAACAGAGAAGTCTTACAGACTAACGTCAAGAGCTGGGGTGATTGCAGATCGGAGTTCTAATCCTGCCTTGACCATTCACTAGCTCTCTGACCATTCACTACTCTGTTTTATGAGTGGAGGCCTAGATCTCTCTAGCCTTTAATTTGTTCATCTCTCAAATTCTTAACAATTGCACTAGGAACTCTGACTCAGGTTACTATTTTAAGACTTCCAGGCAGACTGCTCTTTGTCGTGTTCAATGCCTCCAGTGGTGGAAGTTTCATGTCCCCCTGCCCCGCCTTGGTATTTCCCTCATAGTGCTTTAAAAAAAGCTGAGTGCCTGCCTGTTCTGTCCTTTGTCTGACTCTGTTTATGTGTTTCTTTTGAACAGTTTGCTGATGTTTGCCAAACTTGGAGTTAGTGTCCTGACCAGACCCCATCAATCATAGTCTTGTCCTAGCTTGAACTCATGAAGAATTAAAAAACGACTATTTTTAATACAAATAAGCAGAAGGCTTAAATGTTTTCACGTATTCTGACCTTTTACTTAAACCAAATGAAAAAACAACACTGAACTTTGTAGGAAATAACTAGTCATTATCATTACAGCCTTATAGATGTAGTGATTATATACCATAAGAGCTTCTTGTTGAACCCTCATACTTTGATTCTTACGTATTGATGTAACCTCTTCTCTCTCTATTATAAGTAGAGTCTCAATGGGCAAAATGTTGGGTGTCAACATTTGGGGCCCTGAACTCAGTGCCCTACTCAGAGGAAAAGTGTGAAGAAGAATCTCTTAGGAGATTTTAGATAGCCGTCTTTTTCTTATCTTAGAGCACGGACCTAATTTGAAATTATGTTACATGAAATAGCAATGGAAATAAAGTTTTACTATAAATAACATTTTCTGTGGTGTCTTCATTGCCAGGGATGTGATAGCAGGAAGACAGAGGGACGTGAAAGTGTTTTGTTTTAATAATGTAGCAGCTACTCATTTTGACTAATTTAGTGACCAAAGAAAAGTTATATTTTTTAATCAGGTTATACATTGCATCGGAGCTTGTTTTGAAAATGACCTGTAGTGAGGATTTCTGAGATCAGGCTGTGCAGCAAAAAAATAAATTTTGTTTAACTGGTTCATCATAAATGTGAAACTGCCTACTTCGAGTCACCTAGTTTGTCTCCATGTGGACATATTAATGATCCTGGCACGTTCTCACTTTGATGTTTACTGCAACATAAGGAATTTACTCACATCCCAGTACCTTTGTGATTTAATTTTCCCCTCTTTAAAGAGAAATGGATATTTGCTACTTAACTCCACCATAACTGGTGTTGGTTGATTTTAGAATATAATTCAGGCACGTATTTATCGGTGATGTATTTGCTTAAGCTCCATGAAAGTGGTCCTAGTTTTCTCATCCTTAGTGTATGACATGATTTTGAGTACCTTCCCTATCCTTGTGACTCCCCAGATAAGATCCAGCCTGACCGGGCCTTTTTTTTTTTTTTTTTAACTGTGATTTGGGTGAAAGTTTACAGAGCCAATTCATTTTCTGTATAGCAATTTATACACATTTTGTTTCATGACATTAACTGCAGTTCCTCACAATGTAACAGCTCTCTTCCCACTTCCTCCCTGTAGTTACCTTTAACATGCCCTTCCCTCCCATGCACTCTCACCCCCGAGTTGTCTCCCTGTGCAAACACAGCCCTTCTGTTCTCCCATGATTGAGCGCTCCAAGTAGTGTATCTACTTGATGGAAATATTCGCCCCATATGCTTGTCTGTTGTATGGCTGGAAGCCACAGGAATGAGTTCAGTTCCAGACCTGAAGGCTAACTAGGGGCCATAGTCACAGGGGTCTCACCAGGGTATATCAGAACAGTAAACCTGATCATTTATTTGTTTATGATTTTGAGTTTTGTTCCACATTGTTCTCCCACTCTATCTAGGATCTCCCTGACAGGGCTATTTTTTATTATTATTACTATTTTTTATTGTGATTTGGGTGAAAGTTTACATACCAAATTCACTTTCCATACAGCAGCTCACACACACTTTGCCTCATGATATTGACTGCAATTTCCCAGAATGCAACAGCTCCCCTCTCTCTTCCTCCCCATAGTTACCTCTTCCACAGGGCCATTTTTAAAGCAGCATGCCCAGAACTCTACACAAGTGGGGTCTGGCCAAGGTAGTGTGTTCCAGAGTACGTTTCTGTTAACCAGAATCAAAGCAAGCTTTTTGGACAATCCTATCGCAGCAATGACCCACTTAACTTTTGGTATACTGAGACTCCAGGTCTTTTCCTCACATGCTGCTATTAATACTAACAACTACTAGATTGTGAAAGGGTTGGCACCTGATGGAGGTCACACATTTGCAAGTATTTCAGTGAAATAAAGTATTCCATAATTCTGGTGGAGTCAATAGTTGCCTTTTATCATAGAGTTGTGTCAAATTCATAGTTTAATAAAGACAACCCTTTGTGAACATAATTCATTGATCTGTATGTTCTCATGCCTGGTGAAATAAATTATCTTTTCACACATTAAAATCATGTAGACAGAAGATTTCATTATCTTTTTGATGTTTTTTGAAGTTGATATTAATGTGTTTAAAAGAACTGGTTGACTGAACATTGTGAAAATGTCAGTTCTGCCCAAAGCAATCTATACATTCAATGCAATCCCAATCCAGATCCCATCAACATTCTTTAGGGATATGGAAAAAATGATCACTAACTTTATATGGAAAGGGA